>NW_026068001.1:7660583-7757271 GCF_014885135.2 Alexandromys fortis
CCCCCTCCCTCCCTCCCTCCCTCCCTCCCTCCTTCCTTCCTTCCTTCCTTCCTTCCTTCCTTCCTTCCTTCCTTCCTTCCTTCCTGTTTTCCCTCACAGCATCCTCCCACCTCAGCCTCCTAAGTGCTGAAACTACAGATACCGTCGCATTCAGCTTTGGTGGTGCACTGAAATAACCTCCTTGGAGTGAACTGGGCTCTGCAGACGTCCACAGGGATCTAGTCCACTTGGAAGCAGGGGCTAGAGTCTTGAGACCAGGACACACTTTGTGCTCAGATGTGAAGAAGAAGCCCATCTGTTGTGAAGAAGGCTGACACCTGCTCCAGGGAAGATAGTTCTTACAGGAATGCTCTGGTGACTGACCTTGGACAGCTTGTGGGTCGACTCTTGCGGTGGGAGCTAAGTTTCCAGCCCAGACATCCTAGCTCAGCTGGCTGCTTTTTGCTTCCACTCAGCAGCCTTCTGGGCTGGCTGCTGCCTGGCTTTGCCTGGAGGTTGGGCACAGCTGAAATGAAGGAGGAGGTGGCGCCGGAAGGTTCCACCAATAGTGATAATTAATTTGGCTTGTGGTCGCCTTGCACCTCTCATTTGAGGTTGTACAGGTACTCCAGACATTAATTAATTAGGCCTCCTGCACTTCCTGTGGGGTTTGGACAGATGTCTGATCCCAGGGGTGCTGTTTCCTGTGACCAGGGCAGAGCAACCAAGGCTTGAGTGGATAGTGAAGAAAGTACCATGCCACGTGACCCGCCATCACTGCTAGGGAGGAGACCTGGGCAGATGGGGATTCAGATCATGATGGCACTCTAGGATTTCTCTGTGAGCTCATGGGTTTGTGTCATCCCCAACTAGTCCCTCTGTGGAGGCTCTAGCTGGACAGGGAGCACTGGCTCTGGAACCTGCGGGGCGACTCTTGTTGTTCCGGTTATAGACTTACCCACCCACAGACCATGAGAGCCCAGCATGGAGGTCTTCCTTGTGGTACAAGGCTAGGCAAGGGGTGGCCGGTGGCAAGGTATTTTCACAAGCAGAGAAAATGTTAATGAGTCATGGTTTCTGAAATTTCTTCTCTGAGACTGTAACCTAACCAGCTCTAGGGTTCAGAATAATTGTTCTCAGTAATAACACAGAGCACCATACTAATACAGCCTTATGTGTGTCCAAGAAAGCAACAATTTATTCCAGGCAAGACTAACAAAACAAGAAGTGGTTGATTTTATTCATCTTGCTACCTGTCCACCGCAGAGATCAAGAAGCGAGGGAGAAGCCAGTTAATAAGGCTAGGCATTCTGGGGGGTTTTGATGGGTGCCTCTGGCATGCCCAGAAGCCAGGGCTGGGGGTTCTAGAAAGGAGACTGTATAAAGAAGCCCTGAGAACTATTTCTGCAGAGATAAGCCCTAAATTCACACTATACTTGTTTTCCTTAGAATGCACTTTTGAGACAGACGCAATGGCTTGACATCCAGCATCCATTTCATTCTCTTTTAGGCAGCTAAGTAATATATGCCTCAGAATCTCTTGCAGCTAGGGTTCTAGGTTCAGTTAAATTGATGTTGTGTGATTCTTGGTTTTGAAAGGTCATGTGTGTGTGGGTCATATGTTGCTGCTGTGGCCATGACTGAGGCCTCATGGTTTTCAAGCTGGTAGTGGTAACTTCCAGGTGTGGATCCCTGATGGTGGCAGATCAGTTGCATGGCATGGTTTTGGGAGACTTTTCTGGAAACTCAACATGGAACAGGACTTTATAACTCTCCAAATAATGCTGTTAGCGTCCTAATAACACCTCCTACAAGGAGTTATTATTAAGGTTTTCTACTTTAATTACTTGAAGTGGATTCTGCTCTGTACAACTGACTCCTGACCCCCAGCAGATTTGCTCACTCATGTAACCACATCTTTTGTGCCTCTACCCTCACTATTCTACCAAATCCTTCTTATAGAGATGATTGCAGGTCAGGCCTTGGCTCTGACAGCATCTCCTTTATGAGAACCTCTATGCAGCCTTCTCTGATATGTGACCTGCCTTTTCTGCCCCCAGCAACCAGTGTTCCTCATCTTAGTGCCTCCTTCGCCTCAGATGCTTACCATCTTCCTCTCTGCCAGCAGTCAGGGCTGTATCTTTTCTCTGTATAACTGATGTTGGGCAAAATTCTATGCATGCAGTAGGTACCCAAGAAACTTGCTAAACTTTAAAAATTTATGCTAATTTATTTTATTCGTCTGTACCAGCGTGGATGGGGGTGTGGATATGCCACCACACGTGCGGAGGTCAGAGGACGGGTTTTTGGGGAGTTAGTTCTTTCCTCCCACACATGGGTTCTGAAGCTTGAACTCAGGTCATTGTGCTTAGCAGCAAGCCCCATGAATCCCCGAGTCATCTCGCGGGCCTGAGGAAACTTTCTTGTTGAGAAAGTAAGGAACATAAGGCAGAGCCAAACCTGAAGCTCTGTAGTTTAGACATTGCTTCATTCAGTAGAGGGCAGAGGCATGTTGATTAGCGTGAATGGGGATGTTAGGGAGGAGAGCGGCAACCTGAAAACCAGGGGAGTCACTTCCTGGATCTGGCTTCCTCTTCTGTTAAATGTGTGGTGGTCTGGAAAGATAGTTCAGTAGTGAAGAACTCACACAGCTCTTCCAGACAAGCACAGTAACGTTCTCAGCACCCCATGCTGGATGGCTTACAACCACCTGTAACTCCAGCTCTAGAGAATTTGACGCCCTCTTCTGGCTTCTTTGGGTATCTGCACACATGTACACACATTCATGCACTAAGACATTATTACTATTTTTTAGAGAATGGATCTCTAACTCACGATTTTTAATTCCTTTTTAGTTTGTATGCATCTCTGTGTGAGGGTGTCAGATTCTCTGGAACAGGAGTTACAGGCAGTTGTGAGCTGCCGTGTGGGTGCTGGGAATTGAACCCTGGTCTTCTGGAAGAGCAGCCAGTGCTCTTCACTGCTGAGCCATCTCTCCAGCCCCCTAAAACATTTTTTAACAGGAGCAGGACTTCACTGCTGTTTCCTTGAGCACTTGAGTTTGGGAAATGCTGAGCTCATCAAAGGAAAACAGGTTTCTCCACTGCAGGGCTTCTCAGGCCCTTTAAATATGCTAATGTTCATTGTGACTCGAATGAAGGGCGGGTATAGATGCAGAAAGTCTTTTTGTCTTTTGCTTCAAGAACCTGAAAAACAAATTACTAAAAAACCTCAACGTCTCCCAATAAAAGCAGTTCTTACGCTTCTGTGCCTGGAGTCCCGTGGTCAGTGGCTCTCTCCAGTCTGCAGGCTCAGCAGGCTGGAAGCCAGTCTAAACCTGTCTTGGTCTGGAAGACTAGAGCAGGTCTTCACTGTTCCAACCATGCCCTGGATAAGCCCAAAAGAGGCAGCCCCCAAAAACCCGGCTCCTGGAAAGCTTGTTGGCCAGAAGACAGTGTCAAAGGGTCAGCAGGTCATCTTGCCCACAATAGGAGGTCTTGGCAAAGGTCCATGAAAGAGACTTGGACTGGATTTGGGTTCATAGTGGTGAAGAATTTGGTATATCCAGGCAGTCTACCGCAATGTTTCACCAAGTTCCAGGTGACCCAGGCCCACCTTTGTGGCTGCAAGGGGGTGCCAACGGGGGCACTGATTTTACACTCTGCTGGTTTCAGGGAGGGCGGCTGCTGAGCAGATGGAGTGGTGCAGGTCCTTGGCAATCTAAAGCCAGCAGTGGCAGCCCAGAAGGCAGGTGGCAGGAGAGTCACCAGCTTGAGACCAGTCTAGGTTACAGAACCAAGCCCAAACGACAAAACTCACCCCTGTGAACAATGTTTTTCCTGGTGCTGAGGGCACAGCCCAGGGCATGCGCTCCCCAGCTACATCTGAACCATTGTGGCAAGGATAGTTCTTTGCGCCACTATTCTTGGGGAGCAGAGCCTTCAGGGAGTATTATTTCTAAGAACTTGGCTGTGTGGGAGTACACTTTTCCGGTTCAGTTCCTCCAGGAAGGCCTTCAATGAGGGCTTGACCTTGGGACAGCAAGGCTTGGTGTCACTTGGTCTTCTTCCTGAGCTCTAGACCCAGGACCTGTGTTCTGCCCATAGTGACTCATGACCCCTGGGGCCAGCATATCTGAATGCCTGCCTGTGCCATGAGGAGAGGAATGGGGAACTGTTGGCCAGGCCTCTGCCCTTTCTGCCAGCCTGACTCTATTATCGTAAGGGCCCAAGACCACATGTAAAGAACATGTGGAGTGGCTGCAGGGGTGGCCCTGGAGTTTCCTGCAGCCCCATGGCCTGCTGCCCCTACACCCTGCTGCTTCTTGTTTATGGGAACCCAGAACAGCAAGAGTTGGCTTTTCTAACTTGCGGTCAGGGGTTGGCTCCTGTCTGTCAAAGCTCCCTGGGCCCCCTGGTAAATGTCCATAGCTTTGGGGGTTGGTAGACTCTAGGAAGAAGAGGCCTCTGGGAAGGAGAAGGCCTAAGGCTTGGGAGTCCCAGCCGGACGCGCAAATTTAGCCTTGTTAAGAAAACCTTCAAGGACGATAGGGTTGGTTGAAGGTGACGGACAGCAGAAGCACACGTGTGTGATTAAATTCGCGATGACTCAGCTAAGCCCCTGCGTGCACGCGTGAGCCCGTCATCTGCATAGAACATAGTCGTGCCAACCCCCATGTTCTTGTGCTAGGCACATCATGGACCTGTTAAAAGTCTCCCATCTCCCCAAAGCTATAGGAATTATTCACCATCGGTCTCAACCAAGGAAATAATCGGGCTGACTGAGCAGCTAAAACAGCAGCATTCCAAAGCCCAGACCTACCTCAATCACCTCAGGGGGTTCATACAGTACAGCCCACATTCTCACAGACACCCCCTGACACCAGCAAATTCTGTCCCACCTACATCAGCTCTTTCATCCTAATAGCAAAGCTCCATTTCATTTTGTTAAGGCTCACCTCTAACCCACACCTGAGGACTTGGAGTTCTTAAAAGCTATCACTGCCTCTTGTCAAATCTGTCAAAAGTCAGATCCCAAGACCAAATATCATAGCTTCCCTTTTCCCACCCACCAGGTCAGGGGCTCCCTTCTAGGAACTGACTGGCAGCTGGATTTTACTCATATGCCCACGGTCAGAAGAGTTAAATATCTCCTGGTCTTGGTGGACACCATATCTGGGTGGATTGAAGCGTTTCCCACCACTAAGAAGAGGGCCCCAACAGTCTCTGATGTTCTCTGAGAAATCATTCCCGGTTTGGAATCCCAACCTTTCTTCAGTCAGATAATGGCCCAGAGTTTACTTCCCAGATTTCTCAAAATTTGTCCAAGGCTCTTAACATTCCCTGGCATTTTCATATCCCATACCACCCTCAGTCTTCAGGGAAGGTAGAATAAACTAACCACTCTTTAAAAATGTTCTTGTTAAGATGTCACAGGAGCTTCACCTCGACTGGGTAAATTTTGCCTCTGGCCCTTCTTAGGCTTAGGGCTCTCCCCAAAAGCCCCCTTTCCATCCTGCCCTTTGAACTCATGTATGGGTGGCCAGTTTTAACCCCCAGCCTCTCACCCAAAACCTCTCCCCTTCCTGATCACCTTCTTATTCCGCTGTTATTCTATCTTTGCTCCCTATTATGGGATTTCACCGACCACTCATAACCTCAACCATGTGCTAATTCATGCCCACCGCCGATTAAAACAGGGGATCAGGTATTATTTTCTCCCCCAGACCAATCCCTCTCATCCCTTTCCCCTAAATGGCAAGGGCCCCTTTCAAGTAGTTCTTGTAACTCCCACAGCTGTCAAGCTTGAGGGATGTCCTCATTGGATTCACCTGTCCCATCGTAAACATTTTACTTTTCCAGCTCAAGATACTTCCTCGTATATGGTAACTCAAACAAGGCCCTGTTCCCTTAAGTGCCAGAGGACACCAAGATCAGCCACTCTCTCTCCAGTTCTAGAAAAATAAAAGTCTCACCCTTACTCAACTTTCTTGTGCCAAAAACCCCATATACTCTCCCTCTTCCTCTTTCTCCTATCTGCTTTACCAACTTTTCCCTATCTCCAATGTCATGCTTAAATTTCCAGTTAACCACTAAGCCATTATTACAGGGACCATCATTAAACATAGAGCTGGAGGTACAAGGAGCGTCAAAAGCCCAGGCGAAGAGAAACAATAACGAGTTTGCAGCCCCGAACTCCAAAAAAATCTCACAAAACAGACTTTAATATAACAGATTTAGCACAGACTGCAGCAGTGTCTCCTGGATGTTAAGTAAATACCATGATGCTAAAGGAAAACAAGTGCCTTAAGAGTCACTTCAGGTAAAACATTAAAGGGTCAAATAATTATCCTTTTCAATAATTTCCCTCACACCATCTTCCATTCCAACAATATATCATCGTAATCATAAGCTTTTAATATGTCTAAAATTTATTTATTTTCAAACATTTTTTTCATAAGCTCCAGGTAGTCAATTGGACCTACCTAAACGGACCAGACTTACCCAGAAAAAGTATCATTTGATTTGTCCATGGTGTAGCCTGGGAACCCCTGGGAAATTCCCTCCTCCCCCCCCCCCCCCCCCCCCCCCCCCCCCCCCCCCCCCCCCCCCCCCCCCCCCCCCCCCCCGCCCAAAAGAACTCCCCTCTTTCTTCCATCTTGGAACCTTCCTCCCTTAATCACTGGTATCTTAAGTATTTTCCAGACATAATTTTCTGCCTTTCCAGCATCTTGCGGGGTCCAAGCTGCCAGCCAACCAGTTCCACGGAGCCCAGAGAAACACAACAGTAATCAGACAACCCAGGACGTGGTCAAGCATCTCAACCCCCTGACGCCCACAAAATCAGCAACGACACCCACAAAGCCAACATGAAGCAGTCATGAGAGGCCTTATGACACTCCATTCCCACCCATTAAAAAGACCTCAAACTCCCCAATTTTTTATAATAAACAAAAGAGTGGAATGTAATGATTTCAGCCACGTAAGGCGGATACTGCCAGGTTCTGGAGCCATGCACGTGCAGACGGGCCCTCGGGCGTGGAGGTGCCTAAAGGTTAAAGGGCCCTGCGTGACCCACGTGAGCACAAGCGTGGTTATGTCCACGATGACTCAGCTAAGCCCTTGCACGCGTGTGTGAGCCCTGTCATCTGCATATGACGTAGTCATGCCAATCCCCTGTGTGCATGCGCTAGGCAGCTTTTAAAAAGCTGGACACACCGTCTTCCTCTCTCTCTCTGCACACCGTTTTCCCTGGCCTGTATGTAACCCCTCTAATAAACTCCTAAGTGGGTTTGTTGCATGTTCTGTGTTTCCTTTTCACTCGCACCAGGTAATTTCACCTGGGACAGGTGAAAGGCCCTGCCACTAGGGCCAGTGGGCATGAGTCTTAGACAGGGTAAGCTACCCCTGCTAAGCCTGGAAGTGACCCATGCAGGAGGAACTTTTTTCCCACTTTGGAACAGGATTCACCTAGAAATTTATTGTGATTGTACCAGAAACAAATGCAGCAAAATTAATGCATTAAAATATACTTAAAGGAAATGCTGGGCCATTGGCTCTTGGAAAAACCTATAGCAGGCAATTATAGGCAATTTACATTTTTTATAATGTTTTTTGGTGTGTAATTTTTTTCCAATTAGAATTCTACATGCTATTGTTAAATAGTGGAGGGGGACAAAGTGACATAGAAAAAGAATAGCAAGAACGGTACAAGCACGTTTTTGAGAAATAATTGTTCTACAATGCACTGCACTGTATAGTCAATAGAATTTCAGTTTCATAAAACAAAAAGTTTATCGGGAAGGACCAAAGGACACAAAATTGTTATCATGTTTATCTCAGGAAGTGTGATTCATTTAATTTCTTTCTCTTTTTATCTTTTTGGAAGAAACATATTACTTTTTGAAATTATGAAAAGGCAGTTGAAAAACGGATAGATTTCCATTTGTACACGGCGTTGGGGATGGTGTAAATCAGTTCCTGGTGTGGCCCCCAGCACTGAAGGGACAGTCAACAACCTGTGAGTGCAGGAACTTTCTTCCCGTTGCCTTGGGGTCATGGCCCTGGGGTCCGGGTCTCTGAGGGTATAAAGACCTTGGCTTAGTCTGAAGTGTTAGTCTGAAGAGGTAGCCTTGGAAAGCGCCTTCAAATTGGACTTGGGAGAGAGAGAGAAAGGTTTCAGGAGGTGAGGAACCCCGGTGGGAGGGTGGGGTAAAGTCCCTGAGGCAGGATGGAGAGAGATCCCCTGCAGGGCCAGGAAATGACTTAATCTAGAAATGAGGGCCACCAGCAAGCCTGACTTCCAGAGCAACTTGTGGAATGCTATTTGCCATCTCACGCCTCTCCTGAGAGGGCTTTCAGAGGCGCTTTTCTCTGCTACCTCCTGACCCCTCAGTCCTGCCGGGGGTCCTCAGGTCCATGAGCAGGCCTCTGTACATAGGAAGGTGATTGAGTATTACTGAGTGTGTGTACAAATATAACCATTTCCCATGTCTGTAAGGTTGAGTAAAATATGCCATTAGTGAGCTTTTTCGAATTCCTCCCTGTTAAAGGGTCCGACTTATGGATTGCATTCCTTGATGGAACCCTGGGTTCTCTGCACACACTAGGCAAGCAGTCCACCACAGAGTCACATCTTTAGCAACATCCGGGGCATTGTAAGAAGTGGGCTATCAGCCTGGGCTTATGTAGGGAGTTTGAGGCCAGCCTGGGTTCCACAGTGAGACTTTGTCTTCAAAACCAACCAACCAACCAAACAACCAAACAACCAATAAGGTTGGCAAGATGGCTCAACAGATAAAGACACTTGTCACCAAGTTTGATAACCTGAGTTCAATTCCAAGACTCACCAAGTGGAAGAAGAGAACCAACTTCCACAACTCGTGATTTCTATACATCCTCTGTGGTATGTGAATGCCCACACTCCTAAAATAAACAAACGAAATACAAATTTGTTTGGAGTAGGTTTTGGGATTAGAGGTGTCTCTTAGTCATATAGTACTTTGGAAGTATGTGCAAGGCTCTGTGGTTCATCCCCAGCTTCTCAGAAAAATAAATACTCTTAAAAATCAGGCATTTAGCTGGACCTGCTAAATGGTCAGCCCCCATGTGCTGGGAGAGATGCTGGCATCCAGTTAAGGTGCTCGAGGTTCTTGGGGAGAATTCCAGCCAATTCTCTGGATGAACCCCTTCTACTACAACTCCAGAATCTTTCCATGTCTTTAGCCCGTATAGATTTGTGCTGGAGCCCCTGAGCTCTGGGACAAAGTTTCCCAATGTCTCTTGCAGCATCCTATTTTGCTGGTGACTGTGTTGGAAAGAAAGGCTGAGGTGGGATGTTTGAAGGCGTCCAGGCTGTTTTGTCCACCTGTTGATTCTCACTGCTGTGGGGGAAATCTTGAGGCAGGGTTTAGAGTTGGAGCCATCTCAGTGACTCAAAGAGGATTGTGTGTGGGGGGTCTGGCTTTGTCCAAAATTAATTTCAGGAAACATTTTCTTTTTTCCTCTGTAATTGAGGCAATTCTAATATAAATGCAGCACATGATTTTATTCTTGGGACAATTCAATAGGCTGGAGATCACATCTGGGTTGCACAGATGGATCTCTTAGGTTGGGAAGGCTCCAACAAGCCAGGCCAAGACCGCTAGCTGGTCAGTTGCACAGTTAGAACGGAGGGGTGGGACAGCCTCTTTCTGACTCGTCCCCTTCATGTGGTAGAAAGTTCACCATGTCTGCTCTGGGGGAAGCCAGCCGATTAGAGAGAATGCAGATGACATTTAGGAGACAAGCAACAGGGTTTTCATTTAATAGCCTAGGCTGGCCTGTAATTTACCATGTAGACCAGGCTGGCCTCAAACTTGAAGCAATCTTCCTGCTGCAGCTGGTGCTGGGATTCCAAGTGTGTGCCCTTAAATCTGGCTGCAGTTTCCTCACTATGACGATGAGTTCTCTTGTTATAACCACAGATGTGCTCTCCGTCATGGGATAAACTATGCCCACTTCAAACTCTTGTAACTCTAGGGCCTCCAAATGTCACCTTGTTTGGAGGCAGGGTCATGACAGAGGTCATCAGACTCAAATGAGATCATTAGCTTGGGCCTTAGCTCAACACAGCTGGCTGGCCCTGGCTGTGTCCTTATAAGAAGGGGCACCGAGGAAGGAGCGTGTGATGAGCCACGCATGAAGTCCGACTCTATGGTATCTTGGTTTTGAACTTCAGACTGCCAGAGCCAAGGAGGGGAGGGAGGACTGAGGAGTTCTCGAAGCCTACCTAGCATGATCGTTCTGTTTTGGGGATCTCTGGAATGAACCCAGGGATTCTCCTTGCCATTTCCTCGAGGGTGACCTTGGAGGTGTCGGGGTTGCAGGTGTGCGCAGCTACACACTATGTGCTCAGTGCTTGGGATTGATTTTTGGGTGCCTGTTGCATGTTAGGCAAGCACGCTACTGACTGAGCTACATACATGCCCAGCCCCTCACTAACTGGGCCCGTTCTGTATCATGTAGAGCGATTTAGATGGTTTGTAATAGCAAATCTCACCCCGTCTTAGAAAAGAAAGGATGACAGAATTGGTCATATTTAACTGTCGTAACAGGAAGGGAGCTGAGGTAGCTACAAACTCCAGGAGCTGGTAAAGAAAAGGGATTATTGGTGGCTCACAGTTCTGGAGACTGGGCAGTCCAATGTCAAGACACTGATCAACCTATGTCTGGCAAGAGAACGGCCTCTGCTTCTGAGAAGGAGCCTCAAAGACTGTGTCTTCAAAGGGCACTGCCTCTTGCATGGTGGCGGAGTGGAAGGGAGGGGAGAAACCCTTCTCAGTAACCCTTGGTGGCAATTTATGGTTTGAGTTTGCTGTGCTCTCCACAGGCTCCTGTGTTTGGACACTTGCTCCCCAGCTGGTTTGGGGGAAGCTGTAGAACCTTTGGGCCATGGGTCTTGGTTAGTGCACATAGGCCTTGGGGATGGGCCTTGAGGGCTGTAGCCCTGCCCTACTTTCTGTCCCATACCTGCATCCTGATCCACCAAGATGTGCACAAGTTGTGCCATGACCTCCCACCGCCAGCAGTGAGGCTGCAACGTCTCCATCCTCCCCTGTCACCATGAACTGATCTCCCACCAGTTCAATCATGAACCAGAACAAATCCATCTTCACTGATATTGTTCCTGTCAGGCTATGTGACAGTGATGAAAAGTAACTAATAAAGATGTTGATCCATTCATGAGGGCATCACCTCACAGCTGAAAATGTTGTTCTAATGACAATTACGGTTTATGCGTGCCCCCCCCCCCCAACATTCATGTGCCTGAGTGCATGAGTTCGGGTATACATATGCCATGGTATGGTAAGCTAGCTTCCTCAGTTCCCCCTTCCCTTCCCTTCCCTTCCCTTCCCTTCCCTTCCCTTCCCTTCCCTTCCCTTCCCTTCCCTTCCCTTCCCTTCCCTTCCCTTCCCTTCCCTTCCCTTCCCTCCTCCCCTTTTCTTTTCTCTTCCTCTTCCTCTTCCTCTTCCTCTTCCTCTTCCTCTTCCTCTTCCTCTTCTTCTTCTTCTTCTTCTTCTTCTTCTTCTTCTTTTTTTTGGTTTTTCTAGACAGGGTTTCTCTGTGGTTTTGGAGCCTGTCCTGGAACTAACTCTTGTAGACCAGGCTGGTCTCGAACTCACAGAGATCCGCCTGCCTCTGCCTCCCAAGTGCTGGGATTAAAGGCGTGCGCCACCACCGCCCGGCCTCTTCTATTTTTGCAAGGCATCACGACACATGCCTTTAATCCTAGCACTTGGGAGGTAGAGGCAGGTGGATCTCTATGAGTTCGTGACCAGCCTGGTCTACATAGTGAGTTCCAGAGCAGCTAGAGCTACGTAATATAGAGAACTTATCTAAAAAATTTTACCTTTACATTTCTCTTTTTGTTTTTCTGTGCACACGTGTTCACATCCAGAGGTCAGGATAAATTGCAAGAGATAATTTATTCTAGGAATCTAATTCAGGTTATCCAAATTGGTGGCAAGTACCTTACCTGCTAAGCCAATCCCTTCTTTTCTCTGTTGTTCTTTCTCTTATATCCTTCCCATGGGTGCCACAGAACTAGGTGGCACTGGCAACATGAAGCTAGCTCCTCTTCTCACTCTTGGCCCTCCTTTGGTTGTAGACAGCCTTCTGCCCTGGATCCACTGGGGCAACTGGAGAAGTTTCCTGACCTGAGGGTTGGCTTCAACTGAGCTCTCTTCCAAGTTTCCTGGCAAGGGAGGCTGGGGAAAGAGGCTTCTTGGCAAAACCCCTCTGTATTATTAACCCAAATGGGTATCCTCGGGTGAATGAAGTGTGGTAGATGAGGCTTACTGCAGAGCCTCCTGAGAGATGGGGGAAGGGATTATCCCTGGTCTGCAGGCTGTTGAAGCTGAGGTCTCTGGACTTCCCCGTAACTGAACTACATAATAAAAGCATTAAAAAGGCACTTCCCCAGTAAAAGCCAAGGTCTCCACCTCCCTCTGTCTCTCCTTGCTGTTGGCCTTCTGAAAACCATTGTGTCAGGCACACTGCATCCCAGAGACTTTAAAAGCAATATCTTCTGACCATAATGTCAGGCTAACACAAGATTATTAGCAACTCATACGAGACGCGAAAGCAGTAATCTTGCTTTGCCACTTACTGTAGTGACTTAATGGTTGTATATTTTATCCTGAAGCATGGAAAATGAATACAAAAGCATACACTCTAACACAAAAGCTATTATTTTTAACATTCAACTTTATATAGAGTATGAAAGTGTAGACTTTCATCTGGCAAGCGGGAAGACTGAACTGTATTATTTTAGAGGAATAACTCCACAGCCCAAGGTTGACTATACCTGGGCTCCCCAACAGTGAGGCGTTAGGGTGACCAGGAAAGAGGAGCCAGTAGTATTTCTGCAAAGAGCTAGTCACCTTAGTAATGAGATCTCAGTGCCTGGTTTGGGATGGACCCTTTCCAAAAGAGTCACGAGGTCAAACATTACTTTTGATTCAAATATGCTCTCTAGTTTCAACATGGCCATCAGTCCCAGCATGGACTGATCATGGCTGCCAATTGGAGTTGCTGAGCTTCCCCAGGGACTGCTGCTATTCTAGGATTTGTTTCATTTTCTTTCCTTTCCTTTCCCTTCATCCCCTTATCCACCCCCCATCTTTCTTTCTTGTAGATGGCATCTCAGGGATAGAACGATAACTTAGCAGTTCAAGTTGTCTTAGTTACTGTTCTACTGCTGTGAAGAACTGCCACAAACAAGGTAACTTACAAAAGAAAACATTTTGTTGGGGTTTGCTTACCTTTTAAAGGGTGAGCCCATGAGGATCATGGTGGGGAGCATGGTGGCATTGGAGCAGTAGCTGAGAGAGCTTACATCTTATCCACAAACAGCAGCAGAGAGAGACAGAGGGATAGATAGGCAGGCAGGCAGGCAGGCAGACAGACAGATAGACAGACAAACAGACAGATGGAAAGACCAGGCCTGGTGTAAGCTTTTGAAACCTCAAGGTCCACCCCGCAGTGACACACCTTCTACAGTGCTGGCAATGGAACCCAGAGCTTTGGGCATGCTAGGCAAGCCCTCTGCCAGCTGAGCTGTGTCCCCAGGCCTGTTCTGAGCTTTCTGAGGGCAAACAGCTATGTTAGATGGTGAGGACCTGCTCTTTAAAAGGAGAGATTCAGCAGGCCTTTGAACAAGGGCACAGAGACACTCTCCTCCTTGGAAGATGAGGAACCAGGTTAAATTTTACAGTGAAGCAGCCAGTCAAGTCTATGATGTTGATTGGCTTGACTCTGGCTTCCGTTAATGATCGGAGGTTTGCAGAAGCTGCAGCCAGGCCTTCCAAGAGGTAGGCCGTCTCAGGTGTGAGGAGGGTAGCAGGTATGTTGAGGGCTATAGACAATGATGGGTGGGTACAGGGGGAAGAGGATGGCACGGGTAAGTCTAGCCTGTCCTCATTTGCAGACTGTCTCTCAGGAAGCCTGGAGACCACCAAGGCAGGTATGAGGGCAGGGTTTAGGGCCAGGCCTTCTGGAAACAGAGGAGTACAGGGGGCTCATAGTCAGATCTTTATAAGAACACCAGAGTAGACAACAAAGGCTTGCTCTGTCCAGGCTTGGAGTGAAGGAGAAAACCTTTATACTTTGTACCATGGAACTGTGACTGGGAGACCCAGATCCCTTTCATGGTATTGATTAAGTTCCTACTGTGTGCAGACAGGTTCCAGTGGCCTTGCTTCAAATGTAGCCAAGGTCTGTGTTCTTCCTTGGCCCTGGCCTCACTTATCGACTCAGTGAAGCCATGCCCCTCCCAGCACATAAGCCATGGTTGTCCTGTGGCAGCTCACACCTGTAGCTACCAGCCCTCAGATTATTTGCCTCCCTTTCTCAATCACTCCTTTGCTCCAAAACCTCCCATGCTAACCTCTTCTCTTGATAGAAGCTGGCTTAGTTAGAGTTACTATTGCTATGACCACAGCAACCCTTATAAAGGAAAACATTTAATTGGGGCTGGCTTGTAGTTTTAGAGGTCTAGTCTATTGTCATCATGGTGTGCTGTGGGATGATTGACTGAAGGAGTGGGAAGGAGCTCCCACAGCAATGGTGGCATACAGGTAGACATGGTACTGGGGAAGGAGCTGAGAGTTCTATATCTTGATCTATAGGCAACAGGAAGTGAACCGTGTTGCTGGGGGTAGCTTGGGGATATGAGACCTCAAAGCCCAGCCCCACAAGGCCACACCTACTCCAACAAGGCCACATCTACTCCAACAAAGCTCCACCTTCTAATAGTGCCACTCCTTATGGACCTGTAGGGGCCATTTCTTTTCAAACCACCACAGAAGACCAAGTCATTATCTAACTATTGTGGCCTTTCTTTGTGAGTCCTCCTCCATGTCTACTCCCACTCACTGCACTCAAGTCACAGGAGCTTCTCTGTCACCTCAGGGCCTTTGTACTGGCTGCTCCCTCTGTCCAACATGTTTTCCTCTAGATACCTCATGAGTTGCTCCCTCACCTCCTTACCTCTCCATTCTCGTGAGGCACCCTCAACCACCCTCTTTAAATCTCACCCCGCTTCCCTCTCCACATCCTTCATCTCCCATCTTTCTAGCTACCACCATCACCAGCAACCAAGCATCTTTCATGTGTTTCTATTTAATCTCTCTCCCTCTCTCCTTACTCAAGTAGACCAGCTTGAGAAGACACAAACTTTCCATCTTTTCGTTTACTCCTACATCCCCAGAGTTCTAAAAGCCCAGGGGCCACTGTAAACACTTGTTGAGTGAGTGAATGAATGACCCCTTGCACATTTAAAATATTATCATTGTGACTATTACTATCAGTGTATGTGTGAGTTGGGCATGGGGAAGTCAGAGGACAATTTTGTGCAGTAGGTTCCTTCCTTCCGTATTCATGTGGGTTCTAGGCACTGAATTCAGGGTGTTAGGCTTGGGTGGCAAGTGGTTTTTCTTGCTGCACCATCTTACTGGCCTGGTATCCTTGCAGCTTTGGGCCCTTGTCCTTCTCGGACCCCTGCTCCTCTCAGACCCCTCTTTACAGGTTCAAATCTACCTTGTTCCAGGCAAATCTACTGCCTTCCCTCCTCTGCCATTCTTCTTGACTTGTCAACTACCTCTCTGCTCTAGGTGTCCCCACATTGTGACCCCCCCCCCGGGTCTGCTCCCTTCCTCCATGGAGTTCCTGATCTTGCTGCTTGTCCATCTGACAGCTGGCGAGTCCAACTCTGCTCTTCTCATCTTGTCTGCTATACAGTGGTCGGGCCCATGACCCTTGTGGCTCGTCCCTGCGACCCTTCTGTGTCCCCTGCTTATGGACCAGCCTCTTCCTAGTCTGAAGGCAGTTTTCTGCCTTCTACCATTTTTGGCACTCTCTCCCTTAGAGGCTTCTGTCTCTCATATCCATAATCCAAAATCAATAAAGAAATGCCTAACAGCCGAGTGCAGGGATTTAAGAAGGAGAAAAAAAAAAAGAAAGAAATCAAAGGAATAAAGGAAATTCCAGCTTGCTGGCTTCTGTGCAATGCAGCCTCCTCTTATTCCCCCCACCTCTGAGAATGGCCCATCCTTCCTCTGAGTATTCAAGCCAGCAGTCGGGCCTGGTTTGACATCCCCTCTCCTCTGCTGAGGTCCTGTTGGCTCACCTTACTTGGTGCTGTCTGGGTGGCTTTCTGTGTCTATTCTCCAGCCAGGGCCCCACTGCTGGCCTGCCTCACCCTTCCCCTGGGAGGTTGTGGAAAGTACTGGACAGGGCCCTTTTGCAACCAGGGCCAGTGTTTTGAAACCAAATAGGACCTAATTATCCTGCATTCGAGAAGGCCTAGCCAAGAAGAGAGAAGCCACTCAAGGTATTTAAACACAGGGAAACTGGCTTCTCAAGATGCCGGAGAAGGTGAAGAGCCAGACAGGGGATGGATAGGCAAGTCAGAAGTTAGCAGTGACAGTTCCATCCGTAGGGCTGGAAGGGCAGAGGAAAGGGAGCCCTCAGCACGATGGGAAACAGAGGGGACGTGCTGAAGAGGCAACTGAGGCACAGATACTACCCAAGGCAGTGTGGAGAGAAATGCATGGCCCCTCCCTCTTTCTGTCTTCTGCTCTCCTGCCAATGTCTCTCACTGGCTGAGCCTCTATAGAGGCCTTGAAAAGGAGCCTGGGAAATGTAGTTCCATGTTTTTAAAGCACCACAAAAGATGGCAGGGATTAGATCTAAGGGGAGGCTGACCAGACCCTAGTGGATCAGGCCCGTAAATCACAGCACTCAGAGGCAGAAACAAGGGTATTGCCATGAGTTCCAGACCAGCCTGGGATACGTAGTGAGTTCTACGCCAATCTAGGTTTCAGTGTGAGAATTCTGTTTCAAAAACCAAAGCAAAAGACCCAGAAACCTTCTGTGGCTCCCTTTATCTATCAACTGGGAACTCTCTGGTCTTTCTCTGTGCACTGGGTGGCTTACCTGTGTTTGTCCCGGCACCGGACTGTCCATGTTATCACTCAGTGTCTTCTGTCCAGAAAGCTTGTCTTTCCAGCCATACTTGCATAATTTAATATCAAGCTACCACCTTCATTCAGTCTTCCTGACCATCACTCCCGGCTCAGAACGCACGCACGCGCGCACACACACACACACACACCCCACAGGGTTCTTTTTTTTCCTTTTCCAACACTTCCTGCATGCATGCCTCGCCTCGTTTCTCTCCGTCTCCTGGTTATTAATGGGCTTGTCTCAGCTCCCCATTAGACTGCGGGCGTCCTAAAAGGCTTGTTCAAATGAAGCCTCTGCAGCGCCCTGCACCTGGGAAGGGCTCACTGCATTTTAGTTTAATGAATGAACAAGTAAGTCGGCAGCACACATCAGCAGGTTGCAAGGCCCAGTCAATGCAGGTGAATTCATTTTGACTTTGGCAATGCATGCCTGTGGCGGGGGGTGGGGGGGTGGGGGGGTGGGGGAGTAGTGAGGGGGGTGGGGTGGTGAGGGGGTGGTGTGGGGATGTGACAAGGCCTGGGGAGAAGCAATGTGGGAAGTCATTCAGGGCGGGGAGCAGATGTCCACATTCTGCCTTGTTATTACTTCAGCTTATTGTTCCAGATTTTCTCTTTTGCAGAGAAAAGAATCCGCCCCTGTTTTCACGTTTTTCTCATTGAAACACACCCACAGGCTTTGAAACACACCCACTGGGGAAGAGCAGGCAGGAGAGGGCGGCCGTTGGTTTCTTCCCCGTGGTTTCGGGAGTCAGCCTGTGGGCCAGCCATCCCAGGGGACTCCTTCGCAGGAAGCCAAGGACAGTGGCGTGAATGGTGGCGTTGGAACACGGTGAGGTACCTCCTTTGGAAACTGCTCCAGGTTAGGTGCTGTGATGTCACAGCATGTCTGTGAATTCACATTTGTGGGGAGCTCTGGGAAAATGCTTTCTGTACCCCTTTGGTTCTGGGCTGAAAGGCCCAGGGAGTTGCAGAGGGTCACGCAGCTGCGGTGTGCAGTGTCTTTCTTAATGCTCATTCATTCATTCATTCATCCATCCATTCATTCATATACTCACTTGGTCATTCACACACACACAACTTAGTAAGTGTGAATCGGGATGCTGAGATGGCCCATCTGATAAAGGCATTTGATGCCAGCCCCAAGGACCCAAGATTGATCCCAGGGACCCACCCAGTGGGAGGATCTAATGTAGGCTGTAGATTTAACAGGAAAACTCAGGACAGTTCAGTAGCCCTGCTGAGAATCCCAGTCGGTTACTGGCCTGGGTAGAATCTGAACTTAATCTAAGATGGACTTAATTAATCCTAGGTGCTGATGCTCTTAGAACTTTGCGGGCACGGCCAAGACACACCCAAACCGGTCCCTCCTGAGGACTGTATCAAACTGCGGGTCCTTGAAGCGGGTGGGTGAAGGCTTGTCCGGCTCCACCCAAACCTGTGCACTGGGCCCTACCCCTTCTGCAGGGCAGGCTGTTCTCAGCTCAGCTCCAGGCCACTTCACCCACTGCCTTCCTAGCCCTGTTTAGGGAGCTGCACGCCTGTCAGCCTGGGGTGTGGACAGCAGTGACCTGTGCTGTCTGAACAAACCGCAGCTCCTGGCCGCTAGCTGGGACTGCTTGCCAGGGTGCACGTGACATCCTCTGGCCCAAGTGAGCGATCTAAAGGTGTGTGGGTCCTCAGAACAGTACTGCCAACTGTCTTTGCTTCCCTTCATGCTTTGCTCCACCCCTCTTAATTGCTCAGGGACAAAGAGGGACATATCCGCACAGCACAGTCACGCACCTCTCACCTAGGAGACACCAAGGGAAGACGCACATTTTGGTGAAAATGAAGGCCGAGCAGACTCCGCCTTCTAAATAATGCCACTTTGTATATCATCCTGGATGGGAATGTGGAAAATCAGGCTGAAGTCTGTCATTTCAAACAGTTTTCCAAGTGACACAGAAATTACACTATTTTTAGGTCAAACACCTAGCAGAAGTTGACATTTTAAAGGTTCACTTACATGTGGAAAACTCTGGAGGGAAAGGTGTGAACTCCCCCCCCCCCCCCCCCCCCTCTCTCTCTCTCTCTCTCTCTCTCTCTCTCTCTCTCTCTCTCTCTTTCCTCCCCAGTCTTCCTCCTCCAGAAACAAACAAGAGGATGTGTCTAGTGTATTTGTGTGAGTCCTCACTCTCTTGTATTTGCATGTTTAGAGTTGACTAGTGGAAATCTTCAGGCGAGCCCTCCACAAAGCAGATGTCACCTGAAGGTCACCCTTTGGAAATGCTGTCCCGGCAAATAAGCTTAGGTCATTAGAGGAGCCCTGCCTTTGTTCCCTAAGTACGGTGTCTTCTTCCCTCTGCACAGAGCACGCTATATATAAAGCCAGAGCCATTCAGTGTCACAGAGGACTATATAAAGCCCGCTGCTGAGAGATGAGAGATGTCCTTAACCCTTTCCTCACAGGCGAAGTTCTGCTCAGGGCTTGTGAGGATGTGGACAGGGTGGTGGGGGAGGAGAGGATTGGCGTGTGACTGAAGCAGCAAGGTCATATTCGTGCCCTCCTCCACGCTCAGGGGTGACAAAGAAGAAGCATGCCAGCAAGGAGCAGGAAGGAGCTGCAATGCTCTGGATTATTAACTAGTCGAGGCTGGACCAGAGCGAAGCTGAGGCTCCCTGCCCACGTGCTGGGACCACCCTGCTCTTCTCACTGGGTCTGCAGACCGGCCAGGTTCTCCCTGAAAGTCCTGGGAGACTCATGCCAGGTGACACGGGAGTCATGGAGCCAAGCTATGTGGAGCAAGGACTCTTAGGTGACTGGGCCATGTCCCCCAACCCCTACCTCGTGGTGAGAACGGAGTGATATCACAGCGGCTCACTCTCGAGCCTCAGGGGAGCCTTTAGATGGATGCTGAGGGGACAGTCACAGCAATCACACTGACGCCAGCCACCCACGAGCACCTGATTGCAGATGCAGTGACATCAGCAACACATACTCAGCTGGAATCATTTTGGACAATTTCTATGTCCATCAGATAGCTTTGTCCTTTATGAAACCATTTGAGGGACCCCCCCAAATGCTGGGGATAGAGTCCCGAGCCTCAGGAATGCTCAGCACACACTTGATTGCTGAGCTATGCCCCCAGCTCTGCCTTTCCTGTAGCCCTGCCTTAGGAAGTGAGTGAAAGCTGGAGAAGGAAGCTCCATGGCTCTGCCGGAGGACAGGAAGGCTGCTGTAGGCGGACCATTGTTTTTGTCGCTTTGGCATCTCAAATACTGTGTGGGGAGGTTCTACTGGTCTCGTCTACAGGATAGGAATGTGAGGCACTCAGCGCGTGGAGACCTTCGTTCACCCTGCTAAAATTGGAACCTTGGGTGGCAGAGGTCAAGGTCAGACTTTCCATTTATCAGCAGGCTGTCCCTGTCTGGGGAGAGGGAGGGTTGGGCCATCTTCGGGCTTTGCCTAGGCTGTGTGCTCTTTGAATTTGTCTGCTGATGCATTTATCTTTGTGGAAGGGCATCTCATGCTTTGTCACCTCAGAGCTTGTCAATCTCAGTGTTCCAGGGCTGGCCATGCTAACTCTCATAGTCTCAGCACTTAGAAAACTGAGGCAGGAGGATGGCCATGACTTCAAGGTTAGTTCGGTCTATATAGTGAGTTTCAGTCCAGTCTAGACCACAGAGTGAGTGTGTCAATATTTAACAGAAAAAAAAAAAATCCAGATCCAAATTTTGCTGCCTACATGCCTGGGGCCACAGGAATGAAGGCTGTGTTTCTGGGACTGGCCAATCAGAGTGTCCTAATTGGTTAAGGGAGAACGTGTGGTTATAGCCAGGCCAATCCAAATCTCCCTCGGGGCATCTCTACTAGTGCCAACAGGAAGGGCTCATCCTCTGCAGGTGTGGCGAAGCTGGAAGGCCGTGAAGCAGGTGCTACCTGGCTTGGCAGGCCTGCCTGAACAGTCACGTCAGGCCAAGCTGGGGAAGAAGCCAGGCTTCTGGATCCATTTTAGTCGCTGGATCCAGCTCTCCCTTCTGTCTGTACTCCAGTAGTTACAGGAGTCAATAACCTCTCCTCTCCCCTTCCCTTCCCTTTCCCTCTCCTCCCTCCCCTCCCCTCTTCTCTCTTTCCTCTCCCCTTCTCTCCCTCCCTTTTTTTTTTCTTTGTTTCCAGTCATTGAGGTGGATTGGTTTTGCTTACAGCATGGGGTGGGGGATGGGAGGTGGGAGGGTGAGGAGGGGGAACTTTGGAACTGCTTTTGTACCTTGGAAAGAATAATCTCTCTCTCTCTCTCTCTCTCTCTCTCTCTCTCTCTCTCTCTCTCTCTCTCTCTCTGGTTTTTCGAGACAGGGTTTCTCTGTGTAACTTTGGAGCCTGTCCTAGAACTTGCTCTGTCCTAGAACTTGCTCTGTAGACCAGGCTGGCCGCAAACTCACAGAGATCTGCCCGCCTCTGCCTCCTAAGTGCTGGGATTAAAGGCGTGCATCATCACTGCCTGGCAGCTGCCGCTACCTTTTTTTTTTTTTTTTTTAAAGATTTATTTTAAATTAGGTGTGGGTGTGGCTGCACACTTGAGACTTGAAGTACACAAGTGCAGGTGCCCCGGTGGTGGGAAGAGGGCCTCGGATCCCCTGGAGCTGAGGTATAGGCGGTTCTGAACTGTTTAATATGAGTGCTGGGAGCCAAACTCAGCTTCTCTGCAAGAACATGACACATTCTTAATCCTGTGCACGCTCTCTCTGGACCCTGTAGCTATTTTTCACATTGACAAAATGTTGCCCACGTGATGGCGCATGCTTTTAATCCCAGCTCTCAGGAGGCAGAGGCAGGTGGCTGTCTGAATTTGAGGCCAAGTTCCAGAGCCGCCTTAGAGAAAAAGTTAACATAGGCCTTGTTAGATGCTGTGGTAGACTACTTCCTTGTAGTCAATGGCTTGCTTCCTCCGTCTGGGGACCTGGAATGTCCTTGCTTTAGGACCCCACTCTGCTTCCTTCGTTTTCTCTTATGGGTGACCCCACAACTTTGCGAGGGAACACTTTTTCTCCTTCACAGTTGGTAACTGGAGAGATTTGTCGTAGTTGGGAAGGAAATGTGGCTAGGTCCAGGCTTTTTCTTTTTAAATGTTACTAAGGCTGCAACTCAGAGCCTTGTTTATACTAGACAAACACCTTGCCACCAAGGTCTCCATCCTCTGTCCTCTTGTGGCTCTTTTCATTTTGAGATCAGGTGGCACAGAGCTTCTCCAGGCTGGCCTTCAACTTACGATCCTCCTGTCTCCAGCCCCTCCCCCACCTCCAGTAGTTGAGTAGCCGGCTTGCTGCATCAGGCCCTGCTAACTTCGGCGATTTAGTGAGCTAACCATTCCCCGGTGTGGGACTTATGAGAGGACCTGGTGGTGGGGTCCAGATAGACAAGGCAGGAATGGCAGGGCTCTGAAGGCCCAGGCATGGCAGGTACTTGAGTTTGGAGCTTTGGACAATTCAAAGCGGCCCGTGCCAGAAGTGTTTTGGGACCCACAGAAGTACTCGGCTGCGGTGTTTGCTTTCTCACCTCCACCTTGTCCCGTCTTTCCCCTCCTCGTCTGTCTCTGAGATGGGGGGGTCTCACGTAGCTAAGGTCTCAGAGTGGTCCAAGTAGACTGACCTTGAACCAGCTATGTAGCCCAGGCTCAACTCCCAATCCCCCAGCCTTCCCTCCATACTTCTGGGACCACAGGCCAGTGCCGCCTCTCCTGGACTGCCTTTCCCTTTATCTTTATTATTGCCCTCTCCTTTTCCACTGTCTCTCCTTTCCATTGTTCTTGTTTATGTTTGAATACTGCTGCCACCAACGCCTTAGCAAGCGACAGAAGCCTCTGTTGCTGTGGCTCCCACCTCCTGATGCTTAAACCCTGCTGCTCCAGGGATGTTGTCCTAGGGCCCCTCAAGTAGATCGGGTGTGGGAAGGCTTGCTTGCCCCGACCCAGATCCACTGCTGTTCCTGGTCACTTGCTACTTCCACAACAGACCGTGTTTTCTCCTTGATTGCACGTCAGCAAAGGAGAGCTGAGCTGGCAGAGGAGCTGCGGGATTGAGGCTTGAGGTAGCTCTGCTTCTGGGGTAAGACTTGGATGACCCAGGCAAAGGGAAGTTCATTCTAGAGTCTACTGCTCTCTTCCTCAGAGTGGCCTCTCTTCTTTCTGTATTAAATTAAGTTTTTTTTTTTTTTTTTTTTTTTTTTTTTTTTTTTTTAGCTCAAAGTAGCCTTGAACTTGTTATGCAGACAAGGCTGGCTCTGAACTTCTGATCCTTTTGTCTCTCCCTCCCAGGTGCCTCACCAGGGCCTCCTATGTGCTAGGCAAACATTCTACCACTGGCGCCCCGTTCCCAGCCCCGTGTTTTTCCTCTTTCTTGAGACACATTAGAGCAGGCACAGTAAAGAGTATTTAGGGTCCTGAGTGTTCAGCTTAAAAAACTTTTACGCCTAGAATTCTACGGCTACAGTCCAGCTAAGAAGAGAGACCCTCCTCATGTTGTAGAAGATTCCTGGTGCCCCCTAAGTCCCTCTTTCTGAGGTGACTACTATCCCAACAGCTGTCTGAAACAGATAGTGCTCTCTTTTGTTTTAAAGACAGGATTTCATTATGTAGCTCAGACTGGCTTTGGAAGTTCTGGGAGCAGATGACCCTCTTGCTTCCGTCTTCTGGGAGCTAGGACCTCAGGTGAATACCACTCTACTATCTGATGACCAGCTTTAAAAATGAAAAATGAAGCAGGGCCTGCTTGCTCAGAATCCCAACAACGGTCCTGGAGGTTGGAGACAAGAAGTTCAAAGTCATCCTCAGCACGTTGGATGCCAGCCTGGGCTATTTGAGACTACCTTAAACAAACAAACAACAACAACAACAACAAGCAGACCAAAGCAGACCATAGCTGAGCACCGCCACCAGCACCAACAAATCTTGTTAAACACCAAACAAATCTTGTTAAACGAATCTGCCAAGTTGTCTCTACTTCTGTTCCTGGGTTCTTTGAGCCCACATAGAGCAGGAGCTGTGGAGTCTGGCAATTGTCGTCCCCCCCCGCCCCTCCCCCTGCCATGGTTTGAACTCTGCCACGTGGAGGGTATAAAGTCAGCAGCCAGCAGCTGGAGTTCTCTCTCGTAGTGGTCTTGGCCCTGGTGCCCACTGTGAGTCTTACAGCCTTGAGAGGCTCATGTGCCAATTTTGCCAGTCCAGCACCAGCTTCTGAACCACATACAGCCCTAGGCATCAGGTTGATGGTCTGTGCCAGGCTGCTGCACTGGTAACCTTGGCTGGAAAAGCCCTCTGTCTTCTTGGGACGCTGGAGGAACCTGGAACAGTACAGACATAGGATACGGCTTATAAATTATGAGCCGTGATTTGCAAACATGCTTACAGCAGAAGAGTTGCTGAGGTATGGGGACTCTCTCCTCTTCAGGAAGTCCTTTCCTCTCCTTCTGGTGGCCTCTGATTGCTGCTCTGTGTCCGATTTCCCCCTCTCTGATATATTAACTCACAGCGCCAGCCAAACTTCCAGGGCTTGCTGGGAGCCTGCCAAGGCTCTGCTCGCACACCTTCAGTGGCTTCCTCCAGCCGGCTCAGTCTCCTGGCATTTTAATACGCCTCTCCACAGGGGCGGGGGATGTGGCTCAGTTGGTAGAGTGATTGCCTAGCATCCATGAAGCCCTGAGTTTGATTGCCAGCCTTGCATACACCAGGCCTGTCTACCAGGAACTAAGAGATAGAAGCCAAAAGATCAGGGGTTCAAGGTCATCCTCAGCTAGGTAGAATTTGAAACTGCCCTGGGCTGCGTGAGACCCTCTCTGCAAAAGAGGAGGTGTCGGGATGATGGTTCAGTGGGTAAGAGTGCCTCTTCTGCAAGCTTAAGGACTTGAGTTCAGGTTTCCAAATTCAAATAAAAAACTGGGTGTGGCCAGCACTGGGGTGGGTGGAGACAGGAGGATGGCTATTGCTGGCTAATAGTCTATCTGAAAAACAGGAAGCCCCAGGCTCACTGAGAGGCCCTGTGTCAAGAGAACATAACATGGTAGAGAATTATAGAGCAGGACTCTTGACTTCGTTCTTTGGCTTGTGCACTCATGCACATGGGTGTGCATACACACACACACACACACACACACACACACACACACGACGCACGCACGTATGCGCACACACACCAAATGCACACAAAGATTGCACAGGCTGAGGCAACTGCCCCCATCTTCTTTTAGACAGGATTTCACTGCACAGTCCCTACTAGCCTGGAACTCACTAAATTGACCAAGCTGGTGGCAAATTTAAAAAAAAAAAAAAAACCTGCCTGCCTTTGTATCCTGAATGTTGGGATTAATGACGTTCACCACCACACTTAGCTTGGATTCTCCTTTCTATATCTGCCATTTATTTTCCATGGTTTGTTTTGTTTTGTTTTTTTTTCCCCCCTGAGCAGTCAGGATTCTTAGCTCGGATTGTGACAACTTGTGCAATCTAGTTGTCGCTGCTTCTTTTGGCTTACTGGTCTGAGTAAATACTCCTCTGACGCACGTCCCCAAGAGGTTCTTCACTCTTGGCCACAGTTCCCAAGGCCTCCCTGTACCAAGATGCCTGCTCCAGCCTCAGTGATCTTTCCTTCCTGTGCTGTAAAGAAGAGGAAAGAGAAGAGGCCATGTTGCTTCCCTTTAGGATTGTAACAGTTACAATAATAAATGTAACAGCAAACCCATCCCCACCAAGGTGCCAGCCCTGCTTCTAAGGACAAGTCATTTTCATACGATAATACAAAATGCTGCCGTGGTTGGTCCCGATTTACAGATGATGGGAAGAAGGCACAGAAAGGTTAAGTAACACACGCAAAATCACACAGTAAAGGAGGAGATGACTGACCCTTCACAATAGCCACAAAAAACATAACATATATTGAAGTGACTCTAGCCAAACAAGCGGTGTATGACAAGAACTTTAAATCTGTGAAGAAAGAAACGGAAGACACCAGAAAATGGAAAGATCTCCATGCTCATGGATAGGTAGAATTAACACAGTAAAAAGTGGCAATCTTACAAAATGCAATCTACAGATTCAACGCAATGCCCAGCAAAATCCCATCAAAATTTTTCACAGACCTTGAAAGAACAGTACTCAACTTCATATGGAAAAGCAAAAACAAAACAAAACAAAACAAAACAAACCCAGGGTAGTCAAAACAATCCTGTACAATAAAGAAACTTCTGGAAGTATCACAATCCCTGACTTCAAACTCTATGACAGAGCTACAGTACTGAAAACAGCCTGGTATTGGCATAAGGACAGACAGGAGGACCAATGGAACCGCATTGAAGACACAGTTATTAACCCACACATCTTTGAACACACGATTTTTGACAAAGAAGCAAAAAAATATAAAATGGAAAAAAGAAAGCATATTCAACAAATGGTGTTGGCATAGCTGGATATGAACATATAGAAAAATGAAAATAGAACCATATCTATCACCATGCACAAAACTCCAGTCCAAATGGATCAAAGACTTCAACATAAAACCAACCATACTGAACCTCATAGAAGAGAAAGTGGGAAGTACACTTGAATGCATTGGCACAGGGAACCACTTCCTAAATATAACTCCAGTAGCACAGACACTGAGAGAAAGAATTAATAAATGGGACCTCCTGAAACTGAGAAGCTTCTTTAAAGCAAAGGACATGGTCAACAAGACAAAACGACAGCCTACAGAATGGGAAAAGATCTTCACAAACCCCACATCGGACAGAGGGCTGATCTCCAAATATACAAAGAACTCAAGAAATTTGTCATCAAAAGAAAAAAATAATGACATCTTGAATTTTGCAGGAAAATGGATGGAACTAGAAAACATCATATTGAGTGAGGTGACCCAGACCCAGAAAGACAAATATCATATGTACTCACTCATAAGTGGTTTTTAAACATAGAGCAAAGAAAACCAGCCTACAAATCACAATCCCAGAGAACCTAGACAACAATGAGGACCCTAAGAGAGACATACATAGATCTAATCTACATAGGAAGTAGAAAAAGACAAGGTCTCCTGAGTAAATTGGAAGCATGGGGAGCTTGGGGGAGGGTTGAAGGGAAGGGGAGAGGAAGGGAAGGGAATGGAAAAAAATATATATAGTTCAATAAAAACAATTAAAAAACCCCCTCTCACCAAGACTCAATTCACCTTGGTGGGAATTTAAAAAAAAGAAGAAAAAGAAGAAGTAGATGATTAGATGGGAATTCGTGGTCTTGTGCCAGGGTCTGGCTTCATAAAATCTCTGTTCTCGGGTTTATCATTTACAGGTCATCGTACACACATGCCCTCCTCCCGCAGCCCATGGCTGGAGTTTGGGCATATGACCATACCTCTCCAAAAAGGAGGCCAGGAAATACAGTCCGTGTTTCAGGAAGTCGTAAGCACAGTGAAGCGTGGGGATTTTCTTGCTGAGAAGGAGTGGAGAGGGCTTCCTGGGGCTGGCTAGCAGCCTCTGCTCCTGGCCCTTCCTTCATGTCCCACTGTGTCTTCTTGCCGAGCTTTCTGAGGGTTAGCTCCTGGCTCCCAAAACAAGCTCTCACGAGGGCTCTGAGTAGGCGAAGGCCTCCTTTTTAAAAATTCTCTTTCCTTCCTTCCTTTCTTCCTTCCATTCCCCTCTCCTTTTCTTTCCTCTCTCCTTCCATCTCGTCTTTTCTTCATTGTCTCCCTTCTCCTCTCCTTCCTTCTTTACTCTTTGTGTTTCTTTACTGAGGCAGCGTTTCTCTGTATAGTCCTGGCGGTCCTGGAACTTGCTGCTCTGTCTACCAGGTTGGCCTTGAACTTAGAGAGCTACCTCCCTCCGTCCCCAGGGTGCTGGGATTAAAGGCGTGTACTACTACCACCGGACGTCTTTCTTTCTGGAGAGTGCTCTGTCGCTGAGCTGCAGCCTGCCCTTGCTGGGAGCCTGGAATACATAGTAGCTCCTTCTGAGTTTCAGGTGACCTCATGTGGAGAATATTGCTAAGTCAATACATATTCTGCATTGCTTTGTGCAAGGTCGCATGTCCCAGACTGCCAACATCTCCCGGGCCTCTTAGCTAGGTGTGCGGATGCATGCTTTTAAGTCCAGCACTCTGGAGGCAGAGGCAGGAAGATGGTTGTGATTTTGAGACCTTGTCTACACAGTGAGTTTGTTCCAGACCAGTCAGGACCACATAGTAGGGCCCTGTATATATATGTTTTTAATGAAATATTTTGCGACACTGAAGATAGTGCCAGGAGGCTGCCTGGTGCATGTTATATAGACAAATGTTCTACTATGGACTACAGTCTTAATCCCTGCTCTTTTTAAGAAAAGTCAGTCTAGGGACTGGAGAGATGGTTCAGTGAGTAAGAGCATTGACTCCTCTTCCAGAGGATCTGGGTTCTATTCCCAGCTCCCACATAACAGCCCCTAACTGATTGTAACTCTAGATTCAGGAGATCTGGCGCCCTCTTCTGACCTCTGTGGGCACCACACGCACATTGTTTAGAGCCACGCACACAGCCCAAACACCCATGCCCATAAAATAAAAATAAAATAACTCACCAAAGAGAAAGGAAGGGCAGTACGGGCTGGCCTCTTCTTCCTCATTCTCCACAGATGAAGGGCGTGATCAGCCATGCCTGGTCCCTCCCATAGAGAGAGCAGCCCTTTTCCTGAATTGGGACTTCCACAGAGCCCCGCCCTGTGGTCATTCTGTCTTGGTTTCACTCGTCCCACCAACCCAGCTCCCCTTGCTTCACTCCCAGGCTTTCCCCCCTTACTCTATGACATCTACACAAACCTGGAGCCCATCTGGGTGCCTCAGAACCACTCACACGGCACTTGACCTCAAGCTCTGGTCACTGCTGTGTCTCAAGCCTGAGCTAGGAGGCTTGGTGATTTAGGGCTCACACAATGCATGGTGGGTGCCCGGATGAGTTGAAGAGCAGTGCTGTTATTGGAGTACACATCAACCCTCTAGCCTCCTGGGTTTCCTCACATCACCGAAGCGTCAGGCCAGCGTCCCTCCCCATCTTTCTGAGACATGGTCTCCCCGAGTAGTGCTGGCTCGGGAAAGCCTCTTCTGTCCTCCCTTGTTCTCTGGGCTCTGCCACGTCCCACCACTTGTGGAAAGCCCTAAGCCTTTTGAGTGAGCTCTTCTCTCGTTCCTCTCTCTGGCTAACTCCAGCTTTTGTCTGAGATATCACTGATGCTTCCAAATCTCTGAAAGGCCCCTCCTGGTTGTACACCTTGAGCATCCTGAATCTCCAAATCCCAAATGCTCCAAAACCAAACCCCCTTTAGAGCTGACATGATGGGTTGCAGCCAGACCCACTGAAAACACTGTCAAAAATGACTTTGAGGCTATGTGGACAAATCATGTCTGAAACAAGCGGATTGTGAGTGGAGCCTTAATTCTTATCTCCAAGACATCTCATTGTATACGTGCAAACCTTAACAAGCCCCAAGTCGGAAACTGTCTGCTTCCCAAATCTCTGACAAAGACCCTCAGCCTGTGTCCTTTGCTGGATTCCACTGCCGTCCCTGACAGTGCCTCCACAGCTTCTATTTAGGTTACCTTGTGTGATTGCTCAGTTTCCAGAATAGAAACGTTGTGAGCTGGGACAGTCAAGGCTATTTGGTTCTTTGCAGTGCCTTTGGAGCTGATGAGGGAAGAAGAAGAAACTCCTAGAATCTTTCAGGCTGTTTTCAGGAAGGCTGTGATTGGTTGTGTAGGGTCTTCAGCACTGTGTCTGTCTTAGGTGGTGAAGGGCCTTGGGGGAGGGGAGCTGTATGAGCTGAAGAGAGGGCCACAAAGAGATGCTTTTGTCCCAGTTCCTTATAGGCTGATGATGCCCAGTGGTACTCCCTGCTTCACTGCTGTTTCCTGACATCATGCGCATTCTTTCGTTCTTGGTTTCTTGGGCCACCTTGACACATTACACTTTTGGAGTTATTGGTTCTCTTGATGCTAGGCACTCCCTTCTCCTTCCCCTCTTCCTGGGAACTCAAGTGGGTCCCACTTCTGGTCCTAAGGCCAAGTGCAGCTGCCTGTGATCGAGGATACCTAAGAATGGGTCCAAGACAAACTTCCAACCTTACTTCCAACACAAGGTTTTTCTTTTTTCAACTTAATCCATGGTTCTTGAGCATGAACTTTAGATGTGACAATATTCTGTCATAATGTCAAAAGATTGGACAGACCTGCTTCGTAGGTTGTGCTAGGCTGCATGGATTCTTCCTCCTCTAATGTTTATTTTTGAGACAGGGTCTTACTAGGTAGATCCGGTTGGCCCGGAACTCACAGCAATCCTCTCCTGCCTCTGCCTCCCAAGTGCTGGGATTCCAGGTGTGAACCACCATGCTTGGCACCTTCCCACCCTTTTCAAGATCAAATCCCCTGGCCTGGAGTGACACAACCTTCAGGGCTCTGGGATGGAGCTGACTGGGGCCCCAGAGACTGAGGAAATGGCACACAGATACAGAAAAGCTGGGGCTGGGTGAGCCCTGTGTTCTGACACCAGCGGCAACCTGGCAACTCAGCAGGTTTTTATATAGAGTAAGAACAAAGTGGTTAGCAAGAAAGGGTCTCTCTCCATAGGGGAAATGTCTCAGGCCACAGTTGTCCAGGAGAAGGTTGATACTTTCTGGACGTGTCAACAACGCACATTCACTCAAGACTTTATCGACTCCTTGTATTGGGAGCTTTTTGAAGGCCAGGTCAGGGCTCAGGGTGCAGGCACTAGGGCTGGCCAGAGTCCCACATGCTCCTGAGGGTCAAAATTTCATTTTGAAAATCTGCCCCGGGTGCCTCACGGGCTTTGGGTAGCTAGACGAAGGGTCTGAGGATCAGGAAGTAAGTGCTTTCCTGGATGGGTGGCTGCCTCTGCCACTCTTCTGCCTCCACAGTGCCTGGCTGTGTTAGAAGGCCTGTATCCTGAGTCAGGCTAGAGCTGCTCTTGGTGTCTGTGTGTAAAACCTTGCTTTCTCTTTAAGCGTCTAAAGAAACATCATTGTGAGCAATGCCAGATCAGTAGCTCACACCCCACACCAAAATAAATACCAGGTGGACAAAAACAAGACAGGGGCTAGGGAGATGGACCAGTGGGTAAAAGTGCTTGCTTTGCAAGCATGAGGACCTGAGTTCAGATCCCCGGCACCCATGTAAAAGCCAGTATGGTGGTGTGTGACTGTAACCACAGTGCTGGGTGAGGGGCACAGACACAATAAATCTTGAGAGTTACCAGTGTGCTGGGATAGCCAATTGGTGAGCTTTTGATTCTGTGGGAGACCTTGTCTCAAAAAAATAAAGGTGAAAAGCAATAAAGGCAGCTACTTGATGTCAACTTCTAGCCTCCATATGTGCCCTCTAGGGACAAACACACACATGTGCACACACCCATACAGTACACACACACTCAACAACATCATGAAGAACGATCAAAAGCTGATGTGAAATCTCTTAGTGGACTATTAATTGAGGGGTGGCATGTCTCACTGGCACTTTCTCAGACGATGCGCCACCTCGCCCATAAGCAGAGTAACTATACCCAGGACAGCAACTTGATGGTACGTTCAATTACATTTGCAAAAGAAGAGACTTGGAGAAGGCAGAAAGGAGCAGACACTCATACTCCTGGTGATCATGCGAGCTGGGACAGCATCTTCGGAGAACAATTCAGCCACATCTATACACATTTAAATGTGGTTCTAACCCATAGCCCAGAATTTCTACTGTTAGATATTGTTCCGTCAAATCTACCACAGCACACGGATTTTTCTGGCATCACTTTCTGCTCGCCCAAACTTGGAACAACCTTTATGTTCAACAGAAGGGGATAGTTAAATAAACAAGGCCCATCCATGTCACGAAATACTGCATAGTAATTGAAAGCAATAACATGGACGGATATGAAATATTCTCCAAAGAAATGAAGTGAAAAAATCCAATTGTAAATCTCTATGTATAGCGTGAGCTCATTTAAGTCCAACAGTCCCTGTGTGGTCAGGCTCTGATGGACATCCCCCAGGGAAGAAAACAGTATCTGGAAGCAGAGAAACAGGAAATCTCACCTTTTGTTCCTTTTCGTTTTCCTGGGAATTGTTTGAATTTTTATAAGCACATTTTGCTTTGTGAATTAAAACAAGACAACACTTAAAATGTTTTCAAAAGCAATGCATACCTTCTTGAAAGGCTAAGGCAACAGAAACAAGGTTAATTGTTCTGCTTACTGAGCCTGTTCGTTACACCTGCTCTGAACCTTCGTTTTAAAACAGAATCTCAGCCAGGTGGTGGTGGCGCACGCCTTTAATCCCAGCACTCGGGAGGCAGAGGCAGGCAGATCTTTGTGAGTTGAGTCCAGCCTGGTCTACAAGAGCTAGTTCCAGGACAGGCTCCAAAAGCTACACAGAAACTGTCTAAAAAAAGAAAGAAAGAAAGAAAGAAAGAAAGAAAGAAAGAAAGAAAGAAAGAAAGAAAGAAAGAAACATAACAACAACAAAAAACAAGCCAGAATCTCACTCTGTAGCCCAGAGACCTCATGCTTGTGATCCTTCTGCCTCAGCCTCCCAACACACTGGGATTACAAACATGACCATACCTGGCTAGAATTTTTTTTTTTTAAAAGAAACCACTTAACAGATTCTTTTTTTGAGACAGGGTCTTACATATCCAGGCTAGACTGGATAGACGCTGACTTTGAACCTCTGACCCTCTTGCCACAGTGTTGGGGGTTGGACTCAGGTCCTTATGCTAGCTGAACTGTCTCCCTCTTCCCTATGTTCTTAGTCTTCACTCTATCCCAGTCTGGATTTGAACTCCCAGTCCTCTTCCCAGCCTCCCAGCCTTTGAAACTAGAGAACATGTTTTGTGATGTGGGAGTGTCATATATCAATCATATATCAATCTGTTGATTTCATTGGTTAATTAAATAAAGAAACTGCTTGCCCTGATAGGTTAAAACATTGGTGGGAGGAGTAAACAGGAGGAAGAGGAAGTGAGATAAAACTCCTCAGACAGACTTGACAGCTCTGCTCTCTGGAGCAGAGACGCCAGGCTCCGCTCTCCCAGGCAGCTCCGACCCAGGATGGACATAGGCTAGAATCTTCCCGGTAAGCGCAACTTGGGGTGCTTACACCCATTATTAGAAATGGGCTAGTCCAGGTGCGAGAGTTAGCCTAGAAGAGGCTAGATAGAAATGGGCCAAGAAATGAATACAGTTTGTGTGTTGTTATTTCTGGCATAAGCTAGCAGGCGGCCGGGGTGCTGGGGAAGCAGCCCCGCCGCTCTTATTTCAACAGTTTTGGATTCAGAAGCCAGGAAGTCATCTTCGATGTTAGGAAGGCTTACCAGGAGCCCGAGCAGAGACTATAGCTGCCCCTAGGGCTCTTGGGGAATTCAAGTTCTCTCCTCCTGCCCTTGCCCCCTAGCCCCAGTCCTCAAACCAGTATGCCTCCAGCCTTCAGCCCCTTCCACTCTCCACAGCTGCTCAGTCGTCTTTGTTCAGGAACAAAGGCAGTTTAGGTTTTTGAAAACCAAGTACAAATACACTGCACACAAACCATCTTGCTTGTAAAAGAGCTGATGACTATGGCCCCTGGGGTGGGGGTAGGGGGTCATTTGGGGTGGGTGGCAGCAAGGACCTCTGGAGACAGCTTGGCTGGAGGGGGGACAGGGCAGAGAGGTGCTGTAGAACGCAAACAGTTGGTGATTTATGATGTCAATAAACACAATGGCTCTGAGCTGAGGTTTCCCCTCAAGATGTGTCTGAGTACGGCCCCGGCAGCATCCGCTGCCTGCCTGTGCCAGCTTACAGCCCGGATGCCTGGTGAGCTGAGGAGCCCTGCATCTCCCCATTAGGGTGTAGGGCAATCTCCCATTCTGGGGGGGGGGCGGGCAGCAGAAAGATGTGCTGGCAAGGCAGCGAATGCAAGTGGCAGGCTAAGTCGATGAGCAGAAGGGCTTGACTTTCTCTTTGGAACAGGGTTCAGGAAGCACAAAAAAGAGGCCAGTGGGTAGAATTATCTTGGCCATGGTCTTAGCCTCTGAACCTCAGCAAGTTGTACAGGGTCTCCTCAGACTGTGAGGGCGTCCAAGATATCAATATTATTCTTTTTTTTTTTACTTTCATTTTCTCATATTTATTTATTTATTTTTTGGAATATTACTTTAACTATATAAAGGTGGGTTTCATTTGTTTCTGTTGCATTTGTTTAAGTAGGCAAAGATGTGTTACATGTGTTTCTGCTGCATTTGTTTAATTATGTAAAGATGTGTTGCTGTTTTATATCTTGCCTGCCTAAGGCACCCGATTGGCCTACTAAAAAGCTGAATGGCCAATAGCTAGGCTGTAGAGGGATAGGTGGAGCTGGAGGGCAGTGAACATATATATGTAGGAGGGGGAATCTAGGCCAAGGAGAAGAGAAGAAAGAACCATTCATTGAGGCCCGGTGGCCAGTCAGCCAACAAGACACAGAGTAGAACATACAGAATGAAAGAAAGGTAAAAAGCCCCGAGGCAAAACATAAATGAAGAGAAACAGGTGAAAACAAGTTACAAGAGCTAGTTGCACATGTACAAGATACGACTGAACCTTCGTAATTCATTATAATAAGTCTCTGTGCCATGATTTGGGAGTTGCTTGGTGGCCCAAAAGAAAGTCTGCTACATTTATTTGTATGTGTGTGCTTGTTGTGTGCGTCTTTCGTGCTTGCTCTCAGACGTGCACACACATGTCTGTTTGTCTGGGCATTCATGTCATGGTGTGTGCGAAGGCCCGATGACAACTTTCACGAGTTTGTTCCTTCCACCATATGCATTTGAGGGTTTGAACTGAGGTCGGCAGTCTCGAACTTGTCAACAGCATCTCTATGATCATCACTTCTTTTATTAATGATGCTGGGGGTGGAATTCAGGACCTCATGCACGGCGTCCAGTGCTTGATCTCTTTTAAATCTCGACATAGCCGGGCGGTGGTGGCACACGCCTTTAATCCCAGCACTTGGGAGGCAGAGGCAGGCTGATCTCTGTGAGTTCGAGGCCAGCCTGGTCTACAGAGTGAGTTCCAGGACATACAGGGTTATTGCACAGTGAATCTCTGTCTTGAAAAACAAAACAAAACAACAACAACAAAAACAACAAAAAATCGAGATGTGGTTTTTTTTGTTTTTGTTTCTGTTTTCTTCAGACAGTGTTTCAATACTGGCTATACTGAAACTCAAGATCTGCCTGCTTCTGTCTCCTGAGTGCTAGGATTAAAGGCTCATTTTTTTTTTCCAGGCATGGTCCAATGTATACTACCATGCCTGGTTTATGTGGTGCTGGGGAAGAATCCAGGGATTCCTTGCAAGCATTCTTGGTAACTGACTACTTCTCTAGCCTGCTTCTTTTTGAGACAAGGTTTTCATTATGTAGCCCAGACTGTCCTCCATTTTAAGATCCTTTTACCACAACTTCCCAAGCTCTGAAATTATAGGTGTGCCCAGGAACCAGGTCCCCAGGAGTTCTTCTGAGGGAGTGGAGGCTGTACTCGAGCTGTAGGCTTTTCCTGAAGCCCGTACAGTTTGGGGTCCACTCTGGCCTCTGGTTCTTTTGCTGGTAGAAATGGGAAATAACAAGTGTTTCTTTCTGAAGGGACTGACTCCATCCGGCCTTTTGCTTCTAGTGCTATTTCTGACTGGAGTGTGTGTGTGTGTGTGTGTGTGTGTGTGTGTGTGTGTGTGAGAGAGAGAGAGAGAGAGAGAGAGAGAGAGAGAGAGAGAGAGAGGGAGGATGAGGACACACACTCTAAGTTAGTGAGTGTCAAAGTTCTGCCTTGGCCACACTCAGCTGTAAGAGTCACACAGACACTTGTCTGTGTCTGGCCCTTTAGCAGGCTCAGAGTGACCGGACAGACAGCTCTGAGCACTGGTGGCCAGCCTCCCTGGTCCTTTGTCAGCAAACTCCAGCATGTTTCTTCCTATTCCCTCCAGGCAGACTGTGAACATCCTTTTCTCCCTTGCCTCTGGAAGCTAGGGGGCTGGAGAGAGTGTGGCCTGAGCTTGTGGGAGACACCCCTATGGGAAGAGTGTACAGCACTCCATTGCTCGTCGTTTTGTTTCTGCTGTATGCTCAGTGTGACCTGACTCTGTCTGTGGGCCTGCCTGGGCACGCCAAAGGAACCTCCTGCCAGTGGTGCTGGGTCATTGACTCTGGGCAGAACTGCTTCTGGGCCATTGTGAGGGCAGGGGGTAACCTGGGGGAAAGACTACTACCAGTCCAGGTGATATGTTAGTGGACAAGAGGTCCCCAAGACTGGTTGCCACCACGTGCCCAGGCCCAGTACAGATAGGACAGTGGCTTGTTTCAGTGGTGATTGACAAGCTTGCAGACCCATTTGTTCTCAAGATTTCCTTGGCATTTAGTAGCAAGTTCTAGGCTAGCTGGGCTACATGAGATCATCTCACACAGTAACACCTGAGTACAAATACTGGCTCTATGATAGGAATGGGAAGAATTATTCTTACCTAGCCCCTGGCTTCTTAAACTGTGAAATGGGAACAATAAAGGGGCATCTCAGCCTCTTTCTACGATCAGTAGATGGTTTCAAGCAGCCAAGGGGGGCCTGAGGCAGCATTGTTGTGCAGTCTAAAAACATCAAGTGTATCTATCTACATCTCCTCCCAGACTCACCAGATGCGTTATTCACCCACAATCCTTAGCACCCACTTTGAGCCAGGCAGACAAGTCATTTAACTTCATCTATGTACCACGGTGATGAAAAGATGTTAGTATTTTTTTTTTTTTGGCAAATAGGGAAACCGAGGCCCCAAATTCCACAGCTGCGCCCAGACCTGACACCAGTGTCTACTTCAAAGGCACTCTGAGAAGGGCATAGAGACCTGCAGATTCAGCCGTGCTGTGGACGAAGGCCGCAGATATTGTTCATGCAAGGGAGTGCTTGCTTCACGCGCCTGCCCGACACCCTGGCTGTTCTGATGCGCAGCACTGCAGAAGCCAGGTCTGGTGGCGCATACCTGTGATCCCAGCGCTTGGGGAGTGAAGGCAGAAGAGTGAGCCAGCCGTTCAAAGACATCCTTAGCTGCACAGGGAGTTACAGAAGACCCTGCCATAAACAGCTTCCTGCTGCCCTGAAACCTAGACCAGAAGAGGAGGAAAACAAGAGATACTATCTTTTTTTTTTTTTTAAAGTAAAGAAACTGTCAAGTTACTTTAAGGAAATACATTGGAGTCAAGAGATGGTCCCTATGCTGCTCTAATTTTTCTCTCAGATTTCTCTCATTCTCTTTTTTCCTTATTTGAGTGAGTGTGTGTGTGTGTATGGGGGGGGGTATGGGTATGCTGCGGGTTACATGTGGAGAATTACGGACAAGAACAATTAAGAATTTTCAAGAGTAGTTCTTCAGTCAGACAATGGTGGCGTACAACTTTAATCCCAGCACTCGGGAGGCAGAGGCAGGTGGATCTCTGTGAGTTCGAGGCCAGCCTGGTCTACAAGAGCTAGTTCCAGGACAGCCAGGTCTACACAAAGAAATTCCGTCTTGAAAAACCAAAACAGACAAAGAAAAAAAAAAAAGAAGAGTATGTTTTTTCCTTCCATTTTGGGGGATTAAATTCAGGTTGCCGGCTTTGTGCAGCGACTGCCAAGTCATCTCACCTGGCTGTCTATAGCTTAGGCTGATCTTGAGCTCACTAGGCAGCCTAGGATGCCTTAAAACATACCATCTACCTATGTTCTACTTAAATGCTGGGGTTAAAGGTGTGTGCTACCATGCCCGGCTTCAAACTTCTTATGTTTCCCCAGATTACCCAAGGATATGTGTATTTGATTGTTTGCAAACGTACTTGCTGGAAAAGACATACATGATAGTACCCGTATGCAGCCAGCATGGCAGGGATGTGATATATATTGAGAAAACCAAGACCCCTCTCGACTATTCTCCTTCTTATAAAGATGGTTTTTTGCCAGGTGGTGGTGGCACACGCCTTTAATCCAGGAGGCAGAGACAGGAGGATCTCTGTGAGTTCAAGGCCAGCCTGGTTTATAGAGCTAGTTCCAGGACAGCCAGAGCTACACAGAGAAACCCTGCCTTCAAAAAACCAAGTTAACAAGCACACACACAAACAAACTTGTTTTCAGTGATTCATGTTGTAGTGCTGAGGCAAGCAGGTCTACTTTTTGTCCTGCTTGGCTCCCGCATAGCTAGCTTAACTCCTGAAATAACAACACACAAATTGTATTCTTTTAAACACTGCCTGGCCCATTAGTTCCAGCCTCTTATTGGCTAACGCTCACATCTTTATTAACCCATTTCTAATAATGTGTGTAGCACCATGAGGTGGTGGCTTACCGGGAAGATTCTAGCCTACATCTGTCTCAGGTTGAAGAATCATGGCGTCTGTCTGAGGTGTCTGCCTCACTTCCCTTCTTCCCAGCATTCTGTTCTGTCTACTCCTCCCACCTATGTTCTGACCTATCAGGCCAAGCAGTTTCTTTACTAATTAACCAATGAAAGCAACAGATAGACAGATGATCCCCCTCCCTCATCATGTGTGTGGGTGTGTGCACTCAAGTGGAGGTGTTCACGGACACCAGAGATATCAGATCTCCTGGCATCAGATCTCCTGGAGCTGGAGCTGTAGGTTGTAGGTGCTGGGGACTTAACTTGTGTCCTCTGGGAAAGCAGCCCTTGTTTAAGCCGCTGTGCTATCTCTGTAGCTCGCACTCTTGAAAGCCATCCCTGCCACCAGCTTTGACACAAGGCTGTATATACACATGTACATCCTCTTTAAAGAGAAAAACGATGTTATACTACAAACATACCCTAATATGCCCTACTTTCTGCCTTTCCACTCTAGACCCATAGAGCAGCGTGCACTACTGCTCTGGTGCAGTCTTTTTTTTTTTTTTTTTTTTTTGTTGTTCTTTTAATTGGGGAGAGAGCTGGGGAGATGGCTCAAGGGGCAAAGTGCTTGCTCTGCAAACATGAGGACCAGAGTTCGGCTCCCAGCACCCAGCTAGGCATAAAGTCCAATTGTTTTAGGGGGCAGAGACATATAGACCCCAGGGGCTTAATGGATGGCCAGTTTAGCAGAAATGACGAGTTTCTGGTTTAGTGAGCAACCCTGTCTCAAAAAATAAGGTGGAGAGGGACAGAGGAAGGCACCCAGCACTGACCTCTTGCCTTGACCTATTTGTAGGCAGTCATACCCCAAGGTCCTCACACACACATGCTCCCCAATCAACCATTGTGTTGCATCTTAGAAATGGTCTCATGTATCCTAGGCTGACTTCAAATTCATTATATAGCAGAGGATGACCTTGAACTTCTGATTCTCCTGCTGCCATCTCCTGAGTGCTGGGATTATAGGTATGCACCACTATGATAGGTTCCAGACATTGCTGGGATTGACACCCGGGCTTTGTGCTTGCTAGACAAGTAAGTACTCTACCTACCAAGCGCCAGCCCCGTCAGACTCTTTCTAATGACAGTATACCATTATATCGTGGTGATCCATCCCACCCCGTTTAAGCATTATCCTATTCACGGAAGTACACACAGGTCATTTCCAATCTTTTGTACTTACAAACAATTCTGCCCTGAAAAATCTCTTTATATAAATTCTTCCTTTCTTTTTTTCCTTTTTCTTTTCTTCTGTTATTTTCTTTTTTCTTTCTTTCTTCCTTTTTTTTCTTGTTTTTAGAGACAGGGCTTCTCTGTGTAACAGTCCTGACTGTCTTGGAACTCGCTTTGTAAACCAGGCTGGCCTCGAACTCACAGAGATCGCCTGCCTCTGCCTCCCGAGTGCTGGGATTAAAGGCGTGCACCACCACTGCCTGGCTTCTTCTTTTTTTGAGGAGAGAGCCATGCACACACTAAGCACACCCTACCACTGAGCTTTATCTCTGGTCCTTTACACAGTTTTTTTTTTTGTTTGTTTGTTTGTTTTTGTTTTCAAGACAGAATTTCTTTGTGTGACCCTGGCTGTCCTGGAACTTGCTTTGTAGACCAGGCTGGCCTCGAACTCAGAGAGCGACCTTTCTCTGCCTCCTGAGTGCTGGGATTAAAGGCGTGCACCACCACCGCCGAGTCCCTTACACAGGTTTTTACTGTTGCTTGACAGACATGAAGACTTGCATTCAACATGGAAGGGCATTAAGGTATGCCTCTGGGAGACCTCTGCCTAAAAACCTATCCAAAGAGATGCGCCCCTAAGGGTAGACTTCTGACCACCAACAAGGGGGTAGCATTTCCCCAAGGGCAGCTCTCCTGTCCATCTGGAGGATGGCTTTCTCTAGCTCCAGCTGCAGTGGCAGAGGCAACTGGGGTGCCCTGTCTCCTGAGCCCCTTGTGGGAGAGTCTAGTGACCTTCTCTATGGGCATAAGTTCCCTCTTGAATCCGGTTCCTCGGGGCATCTCACTGGCAGTCAAGAGGGAATTTCAGAGCTCCTGCTATCTTTACAATATGTCGTTCAAATTTAAAACATACTAAAAGGGAGAAAATATTTATAGAATTTTTCTCTGGAAGGAAAAAAAAAACAAATCCTACTTTTAAAGCCCAGCCAATGACATTTCTGGAAGCCACAGAGGGAAAACAGCAACAGCTCAGAGAAGATAAAATGGACTAATTACACAACAGACTTCTAATTTAAGAAGCTAGCTGCATTCTTCTGGTGTGTGCGTTTGCGTGTACGCATTGTGTGTGTGTTTAAAGATGCCAGAGAATAAAAATACTGGTTTACCTGCTGATTGAAAAAGAACACGCACACACACAACAGCTAGTGACCTTTTTGCCTGCAAACTGTCTATCCCATCCAAGGCGGCGAAGAGGTCCCCATGGTGGCTGTTCTTGGCTTGTGGACTAGTTTCCCATGGGAAGGAACAAGGTCCTTGCTGCCTGAGCTATTTAAATCCCTGCAGTCTTCTTCCGTTTTTCCAAAGTTCTGGGAGTGTCCCTGTGGCCACAGCTGTCAGGGACACCCTGCTCTGGAGCCTGACTTAGGGTGGCTGAAGTAGGTCTAAATTCCCTGGCTCTCTCTCAGCCCAGCTACTGCAATAGTGGGTGGCTCCCAGCTTTCTCGAACGATTCCTTAGCTGTAGGGGTGGTCGTGGAAGCGACCAGAGAGCCTCTCTCCCAACCCTCGTGTCTCTGGGTCAGAGTGCTTGGTTTCTGCTTGGGTTTTTATGTACACACATCCGGTGGGCTCTCGCTCCTTCCTTTCCCTTGTTTTTATGTATGAATGGATTATATTGGCAGTTTAATGGGTTTGCAGCCACCGAAGGTCACCAAGAAGCTTTAATGAAGTCTCTGACTGGCCAGCCTGTGGCTTTGAGAAGCCCGGGGGGTAGCTGCCTGGTACCTCACTGTTTGGATTTGCTTTCGCTTCTCTGCCTGACAACTGTGGTAGCCCCAGCACTACACTGATTGGGGGAACTGGGGTAAATTCAGGACTGGGTATAGACCACAGAGTTACCCCAGCCCCTGGGCTTTAGCGAACTGAGCTGAGATTTCTTTGTGGAACGCAAAGAGTAAGAGGTAAATGGTGAGGGGGAAGCCTATGGGAGCACACAATGCTTGGTAGCAGGGTGAGGGACCAGAGTCTGCCTCTACATTTTCAGCACTGAGTATGTAACCAGAATTTTGGGCAGGAGCCCCAGTTTGGTTACCTGTCCCAATTGTGCAGATTAGAGACAACATTTCTGGTGAAAAGCTGAGAGATTTATTCACTGTGACTACACAGGGGAGCAAAACGGATAAAGAGGTCTGGTGAGCCCAAGGTCTGGTATTGCCATGAATTATAGTTTTTGTTTGTTTGTTTGGTTTTGCTTTTTTATTTTGTTTTTTGGAAACAATATTTCTCTGTATTAACAGCCCTGGCAGTCCTGGAACTAGCTCTGTAGCCCAGGCTGGTCTCGAACTCACAGAGATCAGCCTGCCTCTTCTGGGCTGCCTGCCTGAACCTTTTCACATTGTCTGAATGGGCTCTTTAAGTATACACTGGACTCTGTCATTCCCTCCTGGGAACACTTTGTGAGACTCACAGGGACAAGTTCAAGTGCTGCCTCTCCAGGCTCCACTCCCTTGTCTTCTGCTTCAGACTCTGTACACATGGTCGGTTGGGCACCTGACCTGCAGGCCCCACACGCTGCCCCCGCTCCTCCTCCGCAGCTTCTTCTCTGACTAGGGCAGTGCCCGCCAGCTCTCCAGCCTCACTGTCAGGAGGCGACTTGGGTGTCCCTTTCAGAGTCCGACCGTAAGCTGTTTAGGGACTCCACTCATGGGTCATTGTTGGTCATCTGGAGGCACACATGGCTGGCAGATGCTGCCGTGCAGTATTGACTGGGACCGCGCCGTGGTCAAGTGAGAAGGGGTGGCTTTGTATGAGGTCCATCCTGGCCGACCCTGCTGTCCACCTGCCTCAGCACTCAGACCACTCCCTTCTTTCCAGGTGACCCTGTCCCAGCACAAAGTGTTGAAATAAGAAGCGGCAGCGGGGCTGCGTCCCCAACACCCCGGCCGCTTGGCTAGCTCATGCCTGAAATAACAACACACAAACTGTATTCATTTAACTGCTTGACCCATGTCTATCTAGTCTCTTCTAGGCTAATTCTCACATATTAATTTAGCCCATTTCTAATCATCTGTGTAAGCACCCCAAGGTGCCCTTACCGGGAAGATTCTAGCCTCCGTCCATCATGGTGTCTGTGCTCCAGAGAGCAGAGCTGTTCAGTCCCTCTGGAAGCAGAGCAGAGTCTGACCTCACGTCCTCTTCCGCCCAGAATTCTATTCTGTTTAATCCTCCCACCAATGCTTTAACCTATGAGGCCAAGCAGTGTGTTTATTACTTAACCAATGAAATCAACAGATTGATATATGACACTCCCACATCAACAAAGTGTCCCGTTTCCCACTAGAGATGGCTTGCTTTCCTTCTTAGAAATGGCCAAGGGTACCATTGGCCTTCCGTCGAGGCTTTTTCTCAACCTTGGGCCGCCTCAGCTTTGGACTTATCTACTCTTGAGGTCCACGGCTATTGGCTTATTCGTCCTTAGTGAGTTTAACTGGTCTCAGGGTGAAAGTTTCAGGAGGCTTTTGGCCACACAGCTCAGTGTGACTTGCAGAAGCCTCCCTCAGGTTCCTTCCTTCCTTCCTTCCTTCTTTCCTTCCTTCCTTCCTTCCTTCCTTCCTTCCTTCCTTCCTTCCTCTTTTCTTTTCTTTTCTTTTCTTTTCTTTTTTTTGGTTTTCTGAGATGGGGTTTCTCTGTGGAACAATCCTGGCTGTCCTGGAACTTGCTTGGTAGACCATTCTGGCCTCGATTTCCCTGAGATCTACTTGCTTCTGCCTCCCCAGTGCTGGGATTGAAGGTCTGCGCCACCCCTAGCCTGGCTCCCTTGGGTTCTTAATCCCTAATCGCATCCTTGTGTTGGTCAGCCCCTGTGTGCTCTGGCCCCACGTGACGACTTCAAACACTTCAAGGTACTAATGGCTTTCCTGTTAAACTTCAGCCCGGGGCGTCTCCCCTGCTCCCCAGGCTCATGTGTCCCATTACCTCCTTGGCCTCGTGCAGTAGACAGGAGACACCTGGGGTGTTCCCACACCTGGCCCTTGTGCTGCCTGCCTTCCCCATCCTGCTGCCCCCAAAACTCAGGTTGTCTTTGAGGTTTCTCTCACCCAAATTCAATATTTAAAAACGTTATTTTGCAGTGATTTATCTTGTGTGTGTGTGCGCGCGCATTCGCACGGGCATGCGTGGGCACGGCATGCGTGTGGAGGTCCTCGCCGAAGTTGGTTCTGTCCTTCCACCACGCGTACTCTAGAGATTCAGCTCGGGTTGCCAGGCTTGCGAGCAAGCGCCCTTACTTACCGAGCCACCTCGCTGCATCTCCCCGCTTCCGCCCAGTCATTATTGTAGATCCTACCTGAAGATCAGCTCGGCCCTTCTCACACACGTCTACTTTCAGCTGGCTGGGCTTTGGCTAGCCCAGCCTGATTGGCCGCGGCTCCCACGCTCCCCCGTCTCCCCTTCTCTCTTGCTGATATCCCATTCCAGGCTCCCATCGCACCCTGGCCACTTACAAGAAGACGTGCCCTATCATGTCGCATCTTGTTCGAAGCACTCTGACGGCTTTTTATCTCACTCGGGGTAACCTCAGGTCCTCCCTGTGGTCTACAAGTATGCACAAAACGGTGCCTGCCCGTGACCCCTCTGACCTCTCTGCTTATCACTCTGTGCTTCTTGATCGACCTGGGATACCCTCTCTCCAGTCATCCTGACCAGGGCTGCTGCCCTCTTTGTCTTCTCCTTTCCTTCCCCGAGTTCCTCAGCTCCAGCCTGTCCGTTTTTCTCCTTAGCATTTGCCAGGGGAAGGATCCTGTGTTCTCCTCCTGGGTGGTGTTTACTGTCTGTTTTACCCCTGTTGCAGGGGAAGACTTTGTAGCAGAGTGGGTCAGCTTGCACTTTTCATTGCTGCCTCCTTAGTGCCTGGAACAGCCCCTGGCACAGAGTAGGCGCTTGCAAGTATTTGTAAAATGAAAAAAAGGATGGACGGACGGACGGATGGATGCACAGAATAGCAGCCTTCCAGCAATCATGCAGAGAGCATCTGAAGAACCAAAATATTGTCTGGCCTCTGACGGGAACCTTGCCCTTCCTTGGTTTGGGCAAACAGACTGGTAGCCCACTGGGGATCCTCCTTGGATTCCATTCTTTCCTTCTCAGTCTCCATGTTTTCCTGACACGGACAGTTGCAGAGCAAGGGCTGCGAACCTTACTCCTATCCCTTGGGACCTATGCTTGCAGCCCTCGGCCTGGCATGGAGGGGTTAAAAAGCAGACACATCCCTTCTGGGGCTGGCCTTACAGGCCTCAGCTGAGTGAGCGTGCCAATGCCAAGATGAAGTGCTTAATGTACCCAGTGGAACAGGTTCTAAACGACACGTGTGAGTGCTTTGCACACTCTTAAAATTGGCCAGTGATGCCAGGCGTTGGTGGTGCACGCCTTTAATCCCAGCACCTGGGAGGCAGAGGCAGGCGGATCTCTGTAAGTTCGAGGCCAGCCTGGTCTACAAGAGCTAGTTCCAGGATAGGCTCCAAAGCTACAGAGAAACCCTGTCTTGAAAAAAAAAAAAAAGCCAGTGACATAGACCCCATGAGGTCCTTGTTAGGAATAGATGTTCCTTTTAGTAATGGCCAGCTTCCTTGGAGGGTCAGGGTCCTTTGTGGGGATCTGGAAGAATCTAGTGCCTTCTGTTAAGATCCCACAGTTTATGGGTATTCCCATCTGGGGCTGGGTTCAGCTCCACACATCTCGTGGCTAGCTTTGCTTTTCTGATGGGTTCCTGGGCCCTTGGCTGCCTGCAGATGTTCTGAAAATTTTCCATAGCTTCATTTGCATTTGCTGGCAAGCTAAGAGCTCATTACCCAGCAAAGAGACTGGCAAATCCTGGGCCTCTCCTGCCCAGCGAGCAGAGAAGCAGCTGGAGCATCAGGCTCCAGCCTGAGTCTGGAGGAATGGGCCCCTGATTGCTCTCTTCCACGTATAAGCTCCAGGCCCGGTAGGTCAGCTTGCTAGGCCACAGCTGTCTGCCTATAAATGGATGATCCCGTTCTGACAGCTGGAATTCAGAGCCTCTCGTGTGCGAGGTGTGACAGCTAAGTGGCCTGAGTTTACACACCTGATGCTCGGCTTTCCTGCCACACCGGGTGGACCGTGTCTCCCCAAACTGTGAGACAAAGCCAAGGCACCCTTCTTCTTCTTGTTTCTGCCAGGTATTTTGTCACTGCACAGAGAAAGGTAAGTAATACAGCAGCAGCAAGCGCCTCACCTCTGCGACTGTTCTTTAAATTACCTATCTCAGACCTGGAAATAAAAGTTTCATCGCCATTTTCTCTTTTCTTTTCTTCTTCTTTTTTTTTATTGAGCTATATATTTTTCCCACTCTCCTCCCTTCCTTCCTGTTCCTGTTCTACCCTCTCCACGATCCCCACGCTCCCGATTTACTCAGGAGATCCTTGTCTTCCCCTCCACTCGCTCCTTTCAAAGTGATGCCAATTATTTTGCATTTTGAAGATGCTTCCTTTGTATATCCCCAGGGCCTCCCGTGTCTCTGCTAATCCTGAGTATGTATGCTGGCCTGGGGAATCCTAAGAAGGAAATGTCCAGACAGGAGGAGTTCTTAACCACTCTGCAATGTCTAGGCGCACCCAGCGTCCTAGTCTCTTCCCCTTTGATGGGAGCACTCAAGTAAACTCCCCATAAGGATGGTCTGTGTGGTCCCTGAGGGCCTGAGCCCTAATTACCCACAGTCCTCTACTCATCAGAGAAGCCTTTCCTAGTACCCTCCCATCTTATTTCCCTAGCCCTTCTAGAACTCACATTTAAAGTTCTAACCCCCAGAACTCTGAAATGTGACTTCAGCTAGACTTTTAAAGAAGCAGCGCGGAGCTGGAGAGACGGCTCAGCAGTTAAGAGCAATTGCTTCTCGTTCTGAGGACCCAGGTTGGGTGATTGGCTCACCACCAGCTGTAACACCAGCTCCAGGAGATCAGATACCTCTGGCTAATGTGGATACCACTCACATGCACACACACACACACACACACACACACACACACACCTATACATAATTAGCAATAATAAAAATAATTGTTCAAGGAGGCAATGAACTGAAAATGAAGCCATCATGGTGGCCCCAATCTAGTCTCACTAATAGGTTATACATTCTCTGGTGTCCTTGCTATGTATCCAAGACTGGGAGGCCTGAGGCTGAGACATCGAGGTCTTTCTGTTTATGTGGTGGTCCACTCCGGCTACTCAAGCCTCCAGAGTGGTGGTTCTCAACCTGTGGGTTGGGACCCCGATAGGAGTCAGGAATCAGCTATCCTGCATAGCAGATATCTACACTGTGACTCATAACAGTGGCAAAAATCACAGTTATAAAGTAGCGATGAAATCATTTCATGGTTGGGGTCAGCACAATATAAGGAACTCTGTAGAAGGGTTGCAGCCTTAGGAAGGTTGAGAACCAGTGGTGCAGAGGTTTAAGGAACAGAACCCCAGGAGCCCGAGTTGTCATTAAATACCTGATAAGTCCTTACGGGAAGAGGAGCGTTGAATCCTCCAAAGAAGAAGCAAGGTTGCTTGCATAGAGGAATCATCACGGGGACACAGAGATGATGACCCTGTGCAAGCCGAAAGACCTTAGGAACCCAAGCCTGGCCACACCTTCCCCTTGAAGCTCCGGTTTCCAGAAGCCTGGAAGAGCGCGCGTGCCTGGTGCTTCTGCCTCTCAGCCCGCAGTATTTTGTCACAGTGTCCCAAGCAGATTAATATTCTTCCCCAAAGAGGCCTCTTAATCTCAGCTCTTCGGCTCAGCGTCTACTTCCTTGTGTTCATTTGCTGTGGGAAAAATGAAGTAGGGAAGACAGAAACCCCCGCAACCTCCCTCCCCCCAGGCTCTCAACTCTGTAGTAAAGGCTGACCTCAAACTCACTATATAGGCTAGACTGTGGGATTACAGATGTGAGCCACCATGCCTGGCTGAAAAAAAAAAAAGACCTTAAGACTCAGGGAGAAGAGGTCAATGTCACAGTCAGGTGTTCCGGGTCTTCAAGGCCTAGGCCCTTTGCTGAGTCTAAAAGCAGTTTGGGCAAAGACCAGTGTGTCCTGGTTGGCCGTAAAGGAGACAAAGATACTAAGGCATGGACCAAGTTAGAATACATTGTTGAATTCACCGTCTAGTCTGACGAGGCCGCCTCACCTAGAAGAGCTGGGATCACGTGAAGAAGTGTACACCAGGAGTTGGGGCTGGGATAATGCGCATTTACACAGCGCATGAATACAAATGCTTTTATTCACATGAAATTGCTTCAGAATGAAGGGCTGCTTGAAAACTGACCCCCAAATGGAGCATTTTGTGTTACCAAATAAAATTGCATCCCTTCGGCTTGGAGAAAAATGCGTATTACCCTCATCTGAAATGTGGTGATAATTACATACCACGTTATTCATCTTGTGTCGTTTCTGGTCACATTCAGCATTTGGCACTGAGGCACTTTAGGGTGTGCTGAAAACAAAGGCAGTCGCGCAAAAGGCACTGGGAATATATTCTAGGCAGTCAAGGTGACTGGTTACAATGTGGGGGAACCTTAAGTGTGGCTCCCCCCCACTGACATAACTGCAGTTGCCAATGTTCTCAGTGTAGGAAGACCAACTCTGAAATGCTTTTTAGGGAAAAGAAAAGAGAGAAGAATGGGGAAAGAAACAAGGCTGAAGAATGAAAAGCTGTCAGAGTGGGAGGTGGGTATGTGGAGAGGGGCAGCCTGAGAAGACTTGGGAGCCAGCGGGGTACTAGTTGTTAGTGGAACAGTGTTAAAGTACTAGCTACAAGCCTGGCTAGTTGTGTGTTTTGAATAAATTACCACTAAACGTTGCAATTTAAAATAACGAGCATTGGTGATGTTATCATTTGAGGGTGATGAATGTAAAGTGCATAACCAGAAAATTCTGCCTCAGGGTCTCTCAAGAGATTGCGGGTGACATGCTTCTTGAGGCCACAGTGAACTGAGGTCACAGTCATCTGATGGAGCAGCTTCCAAGGCTTTTGGTGGGAGGCCTCAACAGGTGTCCTGCTAGGCTGGCTCCCCGGTACCTCATGGTGATATTGGCCAGAGCCTACGGGAGCCTGCTTTTGAGCTCATTCACACCGCTGCTGAAATGTCACGATCTTTGCCCTGCAGGCCTAGGTCATCAATTGTCAATAACCACATGTACTTTTGTCCCATCACACAGTCCAAGACCCACGCACATCTCAGTGACTTTTAGTGTGGGCCATCCTGCTTCATTAATCTAAATTAGATAATCCCTCAACAGATGCCCAGAGGCGAAATAATCCCTCACAGGTGACCTGGTGGCTCATCTCCTAGGTGACTCTAGAGCCTGTGGCCTTGTTGACTATTAATGCCGGCCATCACAGAGCCCAAGACAGTCACAGTCATCACAAGTCCCATTCAGTCATTTCTGCTCTATTCTGCTTGGTAAAGGGCGTTCTTAGTGCAGTTTAGCCTTGATTGAAGGAGAGACTTTAAGGGTGTAATACCAGGAGGTGGGGACCACTGGGGACCTCTTAGAAACTGCCCGTCACAGCTCTTGACCAGTTACCAACCAAGGCCACAGACAAAAACCAATTTCACGTGGAACGAAGATCTTGGCCTTTCTGTTGCCTGCCTCTGTCTCACGGACTCAGTTTCCCCTTCTGGAACACTAGGTGCTGGCCATACAGAGGTACAGTTAGCTGAGTGACCTCTGTTGTTAAATGCTGCGAGTTGGAAGGAGTTGTGCTTTGTGGGTGGTGAGAACCTGTTCTGGAGTCCTTGCTATGAATCCAGACGATGCTGGCTTTTCCTAGAATGGGATTTCCTGGTCATTTTAGCCCCTAAGGTCTTAAGCAGAGCTGTGAACAGGCGGAGGATAACTGTTAGCTTACCTGAGAGCCGCTTGCCGACACTGAGGACTACGGATGCTCAGAGGCCTCCAGTGCCTCTCCATGGTTTCCTTGACTCCTCCCATCTCTTAACTGTCCCGAATGTATAAGAAAAATCCTTCGCTAGTTTGGTATTTTTGGATGATATTCTCGTTTTTGCTTTTGAGTGTTTTCTATTTCCCCCTCTGAGAAAGCAAATATGTGTCAGGGAGGTGCATTGGCCAGTAGTCCTAGGGAGAGGAGGAGATGGGTGAGGTCAGGCAGCAGCAAGGGCAGATTCCTGTCTGGCTCCTGGCCTTGCCGGCAGGTAGTACTAAGAGCCTTGTAAGGAAGTTCCAAATGGCCTCTGGTGTTGGTCACAGCCATTTTGCTGGAACTCCCATGGTGCTCTGGGGTGGGCTGGCACCAGCAATGCCTAAACAAAGCCGAAGCTGACTTGGGAGGCCTGGTAATCTCAGTTCGTTTCTAGCGTTGTCATTTATTAGCTCTAGGGCCAGATGGCAGCTCCCACCGGACAGGCCTTTGCCTGCTCTCTGCCGCTGTTCTTCAGCTCCTGGCGCAAGCCCTGCCTACAATTCGTTTTAATTTAATTTTTAATTAAAACATAATTTCCATACATTGAAATTCGAAGAAGGCGCTCAGTTTGATGAGTCTGAGCAAGTATATGTGCTGGTAAAAATAACCTCACCCAGAGCATTCGCCCCTCCAACCCTCCTAGAAAGACACATGTCCTTATCCTCTTTCAAGTCAGTCTTTCCTGGAAGCCCATATTCTGATTTTTATTACCATAGGCTAGTTGTATTTCTTCTCGAATTTTCTAGAAATGGTTTGCAAAGTGTGCTTCCTTCTCATTTTCTTTTTCTGTCATAGCTGAGATTTCCTCAGAGGGCTGCAAGTCTCCAGTACAGCCCAGTCCTCTAGACTTCTGAGTAGTGCTCCATGACACGGCTGGCGGCTGGACTACACTTTGCTTCTCTGTTTTCTAAGGAGCTGATACTTAGTGTATTCCAGTTTGGAATCATTACGCTTACAGCATCTTTGTTGTTGTTTGAGGTAGGCTTTCTCTGTATAGCAGCCCTGGCTGTCCTAGAACTCATTCTGTGGACCAGGCTGGCCTCAGACTCAAGAGATCTGCCTGCCAAGTGCTGGGATTAAAGGAGTGCACCACCACCGCCTTGTTGAATAAGGTCTTTTATAATATAATAACATATTCCTATGCAAATATATTTTTGGCCATAGACGTGTGTGTGTGTGTGTGTGTGTGTGTGTGTTTGGTTCTCTCTCTTTTTTTTTTGTTTTGATCTCATGCCCAGATTGGCCTCCAGCTCATCAAGTAGTCAAGTTTTTGATCCCTTTTGGGGGCTGGAATTACAATCATGTACCATCATACATAACCCTTGGTTATTTATTTATCTGTTTGTTTTGAGATAGAATCTTAGTATGTATCCCAGGGTAACCTAAAAGTTTTGATCCTCAGGCTGGTGAGAGAAGGTTCAAATGGATAAAAGTTCATGCTACCAACCAAGCCCAACGATCTAGTTTGCCCCCCCCAAGACCCATCTGGTAGGAAGAGAGAAGCCACTCCCACAAGTTGTCCCCTGACCTCCACACGTGCGCTACCACGCTCCATCGTGCTGCGGGCTAGAAGCTTGCCTGAAGCTTTGCCTGGGGTGTGTGCCTATGCAGAAGGAGGGCCAGCTGCTTTGGACTGTGGGATGAAGACTGTAACTTCTGGGCTTCTCTTTCCTCCTGTGGGTTGAACCTGGGGCCCCTGGATGACGTCTTTGTCTTTCTCATCTTTTCCCTTTTCCTCTTCGTCTCTGTTGGTATGTGCTGTGTGTGTCTGTGTGTCTGTGTGTGTGCTGTGTGTGTATGTGTGTATGTGTGTGTATGTGTGTGTATGTATGTGTGTATATGTGCTGTGTGTGTGTCTGTGTGTGTCTGTGTGTGTATGTGTGTGTATGTGTGTGTATGTGTGTATGTGTGTGTGTATATGTGTGTGTATGTGTGTGTATATGTGCTGTGTGTGTATGTGTGTATGTGTGTGTATGTGTGTGTATGTATGTCTGTATATGTGCTGTGTGTGTATGTGTGTGTATGTGTGTGTATATGTGTGTGTATGTGTGTATGTGTGTATATGTGTGTGTATATGTGTGTGTATGTGTGTGTGTATATGTGCTGTGTGTGCATGTGTGTGTGCTGTGTGTGTATGTGTGTATGTGTGTATGTATGTGTGTGTATATGTGTGTGTATGTGTGTGTATACGTGCTGTGTGTATATGTGTGTATATGTGTGTATGTGTGCTGTGTGTGTGTGTGTGCGAAGCAGTTACTCTTCACTCTGTTATTCCCTTGTTATTGAACCTGGAGCGAAGCTGGCACTTAGTAAGGCCCAAGAGATTCTCCTGTCTGTCTGTTCCCCATGATATCAGGGTTACAAGTATCTTCATGGCTACAGCTGGCTTTTTCTTTTTCGGGTGGGTGCTGAGGATTCTAACTCAGATCAGTAGTCCGCCCAGCAAGCTTTGCTAACTGCTGAGTCATCTCCTCAGCCACTGAATATCTTTAGTTTTATAATATTTCGGCCAAGAATATTATATAATGAGATATATAATATAGAAAACTACGGTGTGCTCAAAGGGGAAGTCACCATCTCCGTAAATGCTGTTTTATGTGTATATGTTTTTCCCCCTTGATAGGGTCTCCTGTATTCCAGGCTTGCCTTGATCCCATTCCCTAGTCCACCATGACCTTGATCCTCCTGCCTCTGCCTTTCAAGTGCTGGGATCACAGGCTTGTGCTACCTGTGGATTAAGCCTAGGGCAGGGGGCATCCTAGCCAAGCCACCCACGGACTGAGACGCAGTCTCAGCCCTAGTGCTTTGATTTATGCTTGCTTTGTCCTGGCCATGTTGGTGATCGTCGCGTTGACGGAGTGGTCTGTCTTAACAGACGGGTCACACTCAGAACTTGACTGGGGTCTGACTCAGCCCTGAACTCATATCGGAGGTTTCTTACTTGCTACATGTCCTGGGCCGTCTTAGAACAGGTTCTGAGAAAATTCACTTTCCTGGTGGTCTTTAGTAAGATTCAGCACGAGTGGAAACTGTGGTGGTCTCAACGCTGCCTCCGGCTCTGCCAGGGGACAGGCAGTAGGTGAGGGTTTCTGTCCGTGGGAGCTGGCTCCAAGCAAGTTGTGCATGAACCCCCACCCCACCCGCAGTTTACCTGACATGCACAGGAGCTGGGGTTCCTTTCGCCCACAGCACACAGCAGGGGGCGTCTACAGAAGTCTTCCCATGGTCCGTCCCTGACATAACTCCCTCCAGACTTCATCTCAGAAAGGACAAGTGAACCACTTCTGCCATTGCCGTTCACTATTGGTCACAGAACGTGGGCGGGGACTCTTCAGGGTATAACTATTGGAGGGTGGACTCTTTAGAGACCATCTTCAGGCTAGTTACCAAAAAATAATGCTGGAAAAAGAAGGGACGATCTATCTATCTATCTATCTATCTATCTATCTATCATCTATCTATCATCTATCTATCTATCATCTATCTATCATCTATCTATCTATCTATCTATCTATCTATCTATCATCTATCTATCTATCTCTATCTTCCATGTGCAAACAAGATGAGAAGCCAGGAAAAGAGGCCTCAGCAGGAACCAACACAGCTGGTAACTTGACATGGGACTAAACTCTGGGAAAGCAGACTTTTGTTGCTTAAACCTCCCAGACTGGGGCTTTCTGTTGTAAGACAGATGTGAATATCATCAAAGATTGAAAGTTCACAGGTGGGGCTTTGAGAGGTGACTGGATCACGAGGGTACTAACCCGTCTTAGTCCATTGATGAGTTCATAGGTGTGTGGACTATTAAGAGGTGGGAAAGTAGGTCACCAGAGGGAGGGGCACTAGAGGATAGCTTGGAATCCTGGTCCCTCCCTCTTTCTCTAGGGTTCCTGATGCAGCGAGGCCAGCAGTTTCCTCTGCTATAAATGCTGCCACCGTGAAATTCTTCCTTAACTCCAGCCCCAGGCAATGGAGACAGCAGAACTAAAACTANTCTATCTATCTTATCATCTATCTATCTATCTATCTATCTATCTATCTATCATCTATCTATCATCTATGTATCATCTATCTATCTATCATCTATCTATCTATCTATCTATCTATCTATCTATCTATCTATCTATCTCATAGCCAAAGTCCATGGACGCCATCCAATATGAGTGTGATGGCTCCATCTTTATAAGCGATGCAGCTCCACCTTGGTTTCTGGCAACCCCATGCTCTAGGACGGGTGTTCAGGCTCTCACCATCACCTCTGTGCTCTTGCCAACAGGAAACAAAGAGGCCCCTTTCCCTTTACCAGCACTTTCTAGAAGTTGTCCTAGAACACAACGCGTCCACTTCCACCCTTTGAGCCAGCGGTGACCCATAGGCACACGCCCAGCCTGCAGGAAAGGCTGGGAATAAAGTCATAACATCACGTCGTCTTTAGAAAATTCAAGGTCCGTGACTACCAAGATCTAGAATGAATGTGGGGTGGGGGAGGGTCAGCTACCAAGCTCTTTCTCTGATAATCCAATGGATTTATCCAAAGAAAACAAGCAACATGCGTGAAGCCATGAAGCATGCGTGTGGCTTTGGAAGACCAACAGCAGATGAAACTCGAGGTCTCTCTGCCACTCCCAGGTGTGAACCATGTTGACTCAGACTCCACGGGCAGGGAGGGGGCCTCTGCGAGGGCAAGGGACAGAGCTAATCCATTTCCTCAACCGTGCTGGTGTCTGCACGGACCTCACTGCCCCTGGGTTACCTCATACAAAGGGAAAGGCTGGTGGCGAGGGCTATGCTGAGAGAACCCCCATTGGTGGCTGCAGGAGTTGGCAGAGAGTGTTCATTCGAATTCCAAATCAGTTTTCCCTGGTGGAGATTTCAAGTGCCTCGTTACAAACACACAGGCATAGCGCCATTCTCCATGTTATTCAGATGAACCATACTTCTAGAGCTGAAAAATGGCCCAAGGTTGAACCATACTGAGATACTACTTCAGAACGACTAAAATGAAGAAGACACAACACCTAGTGTCGACACCAGTGAGAAGCAAGAAGACTGCACAATGCCGGTGAGGGTGTGAAACGGAATGGCCACGTGGCGCCACGGAATGGCCACGTGGCGCCACGGCTTCTCTAAAGCCACGCACATATGCACCATAAGTTCTGGCTATCCTGCTCCCTTGTGCCCATCAGCACAACGAAAGCATTCTGTCACCAAAAAAAGAGATTAGAGCCAGAGTGTTCATACACCCGGAATGGTGACTCCGCCTGTAATCTCAGCACTCAGGAGGCTGAGGCAAGGCAAACACCACATGTATAAAGCTAACCCGGGCTACATAGTGAGACCTTGTCTCCCAGAGTCCCAAACTGGAAAGAGCCCGGATGCTCGTCAACGTGTTACTGAACATGGGATTTATGGTACACGCCCACAACTGAAGGCTACGCAGCGTGGTATCCTCGGACATACCTGGATGGGTCTGAAGTAGAATATGCCAGTGAGAGAAGCCACAGTGTGGGGCTGAACATATGAAGTTCAAGAACGAGCCAGAGAAGCTGTGGGAAGAGAAATAGGGGTGTGAGAGAAAGGGATGGTGACAAGCAGCTAGATCTTCACAGCAGTGTGGGCTGTGTGAGAATCAGCATGTGTCCAAACTCCTTAGCTGCACACTTCAGAGCGGGGCGTTTGAACAGGGCTCAGCGGTGCACACCTGTGATCCCAGTTCAGAAGGCTCCAAAGTAAGTCCAAGGCCAGCTTGAGCCTTGTCTAAAAAAATAAAAATAAAAAGACAGGCTTCACTGCATGTAGCCACAAATGTACTGCCAAATTCTTCCTATGCCCTAGTGAGATCTCCCAAGAGTACTGCCTTGCTAGGCAAAGACTTGACTTGTAAGCTGGTGGGAAGCTTGGAGTGGCTAGCTCAGACTCAGATTCCCATGGTCCCGATCCAGGCTAGCTACTGGGAACTCAAAAATGCAGCTCTTTTTAGTGCTTGGGTTTGCAGCAATTTCTGACCTATAAAGAGACAAAATGGCCTTCCTGTCACCACTACAGTTAAAGCTCACCCAGGGAGAGGGGGTGCTATCAGTAAGATAATAATAATAATAACTGGATTGGGCAAAACACAGGGGTGGGGCGGAGAAGGAAAGTAAACGATCCCTGAAGCACCCGATATCCTGCATCGGACAAGGCACATCACCACTTTGAGTCTCAGCACCGCACGTGTACAGGGAGACAGTTGCTGGACCTTCGGCGGGGAGAAAGGGCACCAGCGTGGAATTCACAGGGGCCAGAGCGTTCCCAATGAAGCTGCTGCAGGCTTTTCTCAGGCTGGAGGTGGGATGGGGGCCGTGAGCATGGAATTTCTTTGTCTCATTATAATCATTAGGGCACATTCTCCATAGTGCAGGCTGCATGTACTAGGAACTGCATGTGAATTTTTAGTTTTACTTTGATTTGATTTTTTTTTTGGAACAGGGTATGTAGCCCAGGCTTGCCTTAAACGATCATCTAAGCGGGGATATTCTTCAACTTCTGATCTTCCCGGCTCGGCTTCTGAGTGCTGGGACTGTACCAAGGCAGCAGCACACCCAGTTTATGTGGCACCGGGGAACGAAGCCAAGGCTCCGGTCATGCTGGTTGACCTACATTCCCAGAGTTTTTGTTAGTGTGTATGTGTGTGAGAGAGGGCCAGAGAAGAGGAAAAGGCAAGGGAGGGAGGGAGAGGGAGAGCGTCAGAGACACTATATACCCAAGGCTGGCCTGGAACTTGGTTGGTACTTCAGAGTAACCTCAAGCTCATGGTTTGAGTTTTGGATGTGTGCCAACCATACTTAGCTTCATATGCATCTTGAAAACACGGAAGTGTCGTGTGAGTCCCTGCTGGGGTCGTATGGAAATCTATTTCATGTACCCTAAAGCCACACAATCATTTCTGCCACGCCTTGTGATCCTGGATGCCCAGCACAGAACAGACTCCCAAGGCATAGAGATAGATCACAGGGAACGAGGCTGCCGGTGAACCTGGGCCCTGAACCTTACCAACTGTGTGACCTTGAGTCCACCACCTCGCCTCTCGGACCTCAGTTTGTCCTTACAGAGTGGGGTTAACCAGGAGCATCCTGCAGTTAGATCACAGAGGAGAAGAGCAGACTCCATCCTAAGCCCCTGCTGGGTTGAGCTCCTTGTTCGAGTTCAGGAACCCGGAGCCTCAGCTTTTCAACTTCGCATTTGGCCTTGGGCCATCTCTGCTCCCTGGGGCTCCATCATATTTCTGGAAAGCACTGACATGAGCACAAACTTCATCTGTTGCCAACTGCCTCTCCCTACCAGTAGTAGAGATGGCCCTGGGACACCCCATCCCTGAAAGGATCCTCTTCCCCTAGCCTGGGGTCCAGTCCACTCTGATTGGGTGGGTGGCTTCAGGCATACGCACAAGAACGAGGCTGGAGCTAAGGGACGGTCCCCTCATGAGGAGTCCTCGGCAGAACTGTTAATCTTAACAGCACCTGCTTGTTTCTTTAAGAGCAGAAAGCCTTAACCAAACGACAGTCACACTGGGGCTCGACTGGAACGGAGTAGGATGGGCAGTGCCGGGGATAAACACAGCTGTGTCATCTGGGCAGGGTTACTGCCCAGAAGGCTGACAGTCACAGTCACCTCCCCTATGTGCCATCTCTCACTCCTGACACACATTCCTGCTGTGGCTATCACCTCTCAGAGGTGATTGCTTTGTCCTAGAATGAAGCACACCATTCCACATAAATCTGGGAGAAACAGAGGCCGAAACTACACAGGACACTGTGGAAATTTCCAAGAAGAGAGAGAAGCTATGGAGGAGCCAACTGTGGTTTCTGTGACAAATATCTGTTACCCCAGCAGATGCCTAGATGATCTGGATGCTGAATGTCAGACCTGCATCCTTTACCCACCCCTTCAAGCCTCCCCAACCCTCAACACGTGGTAGGTGTGGTGAGACCAGGCGGGTGGGCAGGTGGGCGGGCAGGCAGGCAGGCAGCCACAGACTTTGGCTATACCTGCTCAGCTCTCCAAGGGGTCTGGTTAAAACCTGGCCAGTGCAGGCCTGAACCCCGCCTCCCTGCTCTACGCTCATGGCATCTTATGAGTGGCTGGCACATGCAGCCAGCTCTCCAAGAGACTGAACAATGACTCTTCCTTTTCCAGAGGTCTAAGAGCAAGGTGTAAGTAGAGTTGGTTTGCAGTCGGCTGCCTTCTCAATAGGTCTTCACACGCTCTTTCCTCTGGACTCGTAGCCTCTTGGTGTCTGTGTATCCAAATTTCCTTTGTACAGGGAAGCTAATCAGATTATGACCTACCCTTATGGCCTGGTTTTCACTCCATTGCCCCTTGTAAAAGCCCTATCTGCAAACGCGGTCACATTCTAAGGTCCTGGAAGATAGGACTTCAATACAAATGAACCCACAACCTGTTCAGTCTGGCGCTGTGAGTAATGGAATTGAATTAGGATACAAACTGCCTAAGAGGCAGCCAGACCTGCCAGGAAGCTGGACCCCAGGGGTGTGTGTGTGTGTGTGTGTGTGTGTGTGTGTATACGCATTCAGGTGGCGGCCATGGTCTCCACGTCAGAAGTTTGATGGTACTATGTGAGAGACCTCATGGGAAGATCATAACACCCTAAAAAAAAAAGAGGCCTGATTAGGCCAAGCTCTCAGGCTCTCCTGCCTAGACACCAGGCACACAAGAGAGGAGCCATTTTGGATTTTCCATCTTTTAGACCGTTGGTAGCATGTGACTCCGATCATTCATACTAAGTATGCTGAAGGCTCACCCACCAAGCCTTGCCCCAAATCCTACTACCACCCCCACTCCACCATCATGAAAGGTAATAAAACTGTGGCTGTTTTTAAAGTCACAAGGTTTTGGACTTATTGGTTATACACAGAGAGTTAAACTGGACTATTTGGCGGCTCCAGAAAATCTGGGATGGGAGTTGGATGACTTTAGGGGAATCTTCGTAGCAGGCTGAGGAAGACAGATTGTCGAGTTTGTTTCTGTCCCCTCCAGAGGGAGACCATGGCTGAGCAGGCTGTGGGCTCGGTTGCATTTCCAGAGAGGGCCAAAGGATCTAAAGTTCTTTCTCTTCCCCTCGATTTATGTCTTCTGGAGTCTGGGACACCTTGGGCTGGGTGACACTAATCTTGAGGCCCAAGAGGCTGAGAAAGGGTGAGGAAGCAAGGAAAAGCCACCATTTTGAAGGAACTCCAGTGAACTGCTGGGTCTCTCCCATCCTTCCTGCCACGATGCCCTATGTCCCTAGGTCACACCAGTATTAAGCTGTGTTGGTTTGTCTTGAGGCCTGCCATGTCCCTGGCCTGAGAGCTTTCTTTCCTTGGCCTGATATTGTCTGGGACAGGTTGTTGGTGGGAGTGGGTACCCCAAGACAACCTGATACATGGAGGTATGACAACAAGCTGGAGGGTGTGGAAGACAGGCCCAAAGCCCTGGTTGGGTCTACACAGAGGAACCTAGACACCGTCTGCAGTACTCAAGCTGAGAAGCATATCTCAGAAGGCCGAGTCAGAAGACAGTGTTGACAGCCCTTGACTATTTGGATGGCATTAGATCTGGGAACTGGGAACTCGGCAGATAGGTGTAAAGAAGCCCCCTCCCCCGCCCGCTTGGCCGTGGGGAGAAGGACATTACTGGCTCTGAAGCCCGGGATGGGTATGCACGTGTGAACTTTAATCATCTCATCTGGAGAGGGCAAAAGTTTGGCTGGAGGAGCCTGTGGCGACTTCGAGTTCCAAAAGGGCTGGGACTAGCTGTGCTTTTTCTGTTCGGTCAGGGTCTCACGTACCCCCAGGCTGGCCTTGAACTTACTCTGTAACCAAGGGATGGCCTTGAACTTGGGATCTTCTGCCTCAGCCTCCACTTCCCCAGTGCTGAGATTGCAGGGGTTTGCAGCGCGTCCAGCTCACGTGCTGCTGCTGATTGAGCTCAGGGACTCTGATATGGTAAGCGAGCACTCTGCCAACTGAGTTACAGCCCCAGCCCAATGTGATGAAGGCGCTCTCTCCCTTTTCCACCCCTCTTGCCTTTCCTCATCTCCTTCCACCCGCATTTGATTCTTTGGGCCAATGAACGGCACCTGTCCTCAAGGGTCATGCAATCGCAAAGGCAATGTGGCAGACAGCTTTTCTTGAGAACTGTTTTCATGTCTTATTCCATGTGGTCTTCTGATTGGACAGCTTCTTTCAGTGTTTTTTTTTTTTTTTTTTTTTTTAATGGGGCTGGTACCAAACCCAGATCTTCTTGCTAAGCCTTATACCCAGCCAGTCCAATTAGACGCAGGCATTGCTTTACTGAGCTGTATCTTCTGTGGGAGCATGGGAATCACTGAGCCATGACAGTGGTCTAGGATACTGGTTGCCATGCTGGGAGGGGTACCAAAGACCACACCTAGAGGCCTTGCCTAGGGGTGAGGCTTCCATCTCCATCCAAGATCCTGACCAGTAACAAGTGTGACTGAGAGGGGACTCAGAGTTCCCTTGCTTCAGCTGCCCAGGTGAAGTCCTCTAGCCCCAGATGATATTGGCTGAAGAAATTTTAGCACTGGCAAGCGAAAGAAATGTCCTAGATTCAAACTCTTAAGTTTTGGATTATCTGACACTCACCAGTAGGCAACTGGAGCCGGAGGCTAGACAAGTCAAATTAAAAAAAATGTGTGATCGTCTCTTCAGGAAAGGTGTGTGCATCATCACACAGAGAGTACGAGGCGAGGGAGGCTGAGCAGGGTCCTGGTGTTCTTACCCGAGTGTGAGCTGGCAGGCGTTTTGTTAGAGTCACGGAAGAGATGAGGCTGGAAGCAGACATTTCCCACAGATAAAACTGCATGGAGAGTGAGAGGTGATAACTCATGCCTGAAATCCTAATACTTGGCAGGCTGAGGCAGGAGGATGACTACTACTTGGAGCAGCCTGGGCTGCAGAGCAAGATCCTGTGTCATGCCTACACAGGAGGGGGGGGGGCAGCTTGAAGTGACAGAGGCCCCATGTCCCTCAGTGCAGGTGGTGAGGTGGGACAGTAGCTAGGTGGGAGGACCGGACTGTTATCACCGGCGGGGGCTGTCTTTGGTCTGTGCCTGCAGCAGCTCAGCACAAGATCCAGCTCTCAGCGCAAAACCCAGCTCTCCTTTACACATTATTCTCCCCTAATTGCATGTGAGGCTGGTGGCTGCCAGCCAGGCAGGGCCCTCAATCACATTAGGGAGCCATCTACTAATCTCCCTGCAGGGGGTGGCGGCTGCGGGATGCTTTCCTGTTGGGAGATCACTCCAGGCAGGCTCCGTGGCTCCTGAGGGCTGGGGATGGCGAGCTCCCTCTCTCCCCTTCATCCTGAGGGGACTGGCCCTCCACCTTCAGCCTCAAATTCAGGATCTTTTGGACATCAACTAACTGAGGGGGGTCCTTGGTCCTTGCGTACTGGAGGTGTGGAGCCCTGGGCCACCCCTGGAGCCCTGTGGACCTGGAGTGCTGGGCTGGGTGTGGGGAAGCTAGAGTGCAGAGCCTGGAAGGGATGCTCTGGGAACTGGCTCTTCTCTCGGCGATAAGCGCCAGCAGCCCTTTTTCTAAGCGGGTCCTGAAGATCCCGTCCTCCTAGCTGCCTGTACAAGATCCACAGGCTTATCCGGCTCCTTCACACCAAGTTCACTGAGAGAGTACGGGGGCGGGGGGCGGTGTCATGGAAATCGCGACCTGTGGGCCATAGGTGAGCATCGGCTCTGCGTGGTTCCTGCTTGGGGACCCCCACACCTCTGGGCTCCTTTGTTTCTCCCAGCAGCCTGAGAAGAACGAAGTTGCTCTCTCCATTTTCCTGGCGAGGAAACTAAGGCTTAGAGAGGGTACAAGATTTGCCAAAGGCTGTCGGTGAGGTCTGTCTACCAGAGCCCAGAGCTTTGTGCTTCCCAGCATTTCCGGATGCAGCTGCAGACACTAAGAGCTGTCTCTTACTCCTTTTGTCTGGTCTAGTGGTTAAAAACACAGAACTCTGGAGTCCGGCCACTTGGCACACGTCTCTCTTCCACCTGTGTGACCTTGGGTGAATTTCTCAATCTCTCTGGGCTCCCTATCCTTCTTGATCTGGAAAATGGGGCTGGCGCTAGCACCTCTGTGGGAACTCTGCTGAGGCTGCCATGAGTTAATAGACCGCCGAGGAGTGAGGAAGGTCCTCCCTGGGCTTGTGACCTGATCTCCCCCAGAGTACTCTCCTCTTACTAAGCCCAGCCGGCACTTAGCCGCCATATCTGATTGCGTGATGGGTGGTCCTGATTATAATATCTATGTCCCCGGTTAGGCTGTGAATTCGGAAGAGAAGGGAGCTTGAAAAACTTGTAGCAGCCCGACTCCCACTCTGCCCCTACCCCGCCGCGCCTCCTCATTGGCTAGTCTGGTCTCTGTGACTTTGGATTGACAAAGAAAGGAATTAAAATCGGCTCCTGGTGGTTGGCTTGTGGCTGAGGGGTGGAACAATTGCCTAGCTTACGCGAGGCCCTGGGTTCAATCCCCAGCACAGCAAACAAGCAAGCAAACAACAAAGAGAAGCCAACTTCAGCTCTTGGACAGTGGAAAAGGGGAAGCCAGGCAAAAAGGTGGGGCATGGTGGACTAGAGTGTGGAGCAGGGTCCCCCAGAGAGCCAGGGCACCTTGCCTTGCCTCTATAAGCAGCCTGGGCAACCCCTGAACCCTGTGGCCTCCAGTGGTTCCCAGAACCCTGACAAATTGTCCTTGTCTTCCGGGACTTTTGGTTCTGGGCGCCTTGTCCTGTCCTGTCCCCTGCAGCTCTGCACACAGCGCTTGGCGAGAGCAGCCCAGACACACTGGAGAAAGGCTGGCAGCATGGTGCAGCATTCTAATGCAGGGCTTCCCGCTCCCTAGCCTCCCTAGCGCTGGCTGCAGCTCAGCCTGCCACCTCAAAGCCTGTCAGCGGGCTTGCAGAAAGGCCCAGAGGACAGCCTGTGAAGAACTTAGGATGGCCACAATCAAGCCTCTCAGGCCACTGGCAGGGACAGAGCATCCCTCGCCGTGGCTGACCCCAAGGGCAGTGAGGGAGGAGAAGGAAGCAGGACAGAGCTGGGGCAGGGGAGGAAGGCCTCAACTATATGAATCCCTCATCCCAAGGAGAAAGGGATGCGGCTTCTCTGCTGTGTGTGCGGGGGGTGGGGAGCACTATCATGGAGCCCCAGGGTCTGGCAGGACAGGAGCCAATTGTGCAGAGCACGTGGGAAGGGAAGCCCTTTGCTTACTGCCAACTGTGTTCACCTTCCCCTGCCCCCTCCCTCCGGGCGGGGGGAATGGGGTGTAGCTGGTCAGCCTTTGTTTTCTGCTGTGTGCCCCTCCGTGCTTGCTTCTTGTTTTGCCTGGTGACTTTTTGAAGCCCCAGGAAGACCTAAAAGGTCACCTTGTCCAAATCTCTGCCCCCCCCCCCCCCCCCGGCTCTCTGCCTTTCTCAAATCTTCCTACTCTACAGCTACGGGAAGCTCTCATATGTAAACTGGGTCTCAAAAACCTTCCATGACTCCCCACTGCCCTCTGGAGAAAGTGTGAACCCTTTAGATGAGCCTCTCCGGCCCAGGCGTATGATGATGGGGCCCCGTGATTGTTCACCCTTCTTGTTTGGTCACCCCACATTCTACACCGTGGTAGGCTGAGCTCTCTACAGTGGCAGGAAGGGCACCGGGGAATGCCCCTTCTTCCGACTGGAGGCTCTTGGAGGCCGAGGGTGATCAAATCTTTGCTGCTTTTCCTTCTCTAAAGCATGAAGTCATATTTTAGGTAAGAATGCTAGGGAAGCGGAGCCTGGGGTGGGGACCCCTGTAGGGGGCAGGGAGGGCAGCTTACACAAGGGGCCTGTGGAGGATAGCCAGGAAGTCAGGTTCCACTGCAGAGGGGAGGCAATGGAGTACAAAAAAGCAGGGGGAGGTGAGTGGGGGATAGAGATACAGAGAGAGACACATACAGAGAGAGAGAGAGAGAGAGAGAGAGAGAGAGAGAGAGAGAGAGAGAGAGAGGAGCAAGCTGGAGCTTTGGATCCCCAGGCTGCCCTAGACAGCACATCAGTGGCCCCTAGGCCTTCTAGGAGGGCTCCCGTGGTGACAGATTAAGGTTGAATTTCCAGGCTGAATCCTCTGTGTGCTGTTTCTGGTAGGCTTCGCTCAAGCGTTCCGAGGACAGGGGGCTCCTTGGTGCCACTCACCTGGTGAAGGGTGGAGCAACTGCCCCCTTACCCTGAGTATCTCTATAGCCTTGTTCTCTAGTCCCACAGTGCCCCCAAGGACTGGTGGCCCTCTTTCTAGTCCTTCGCATGTCACCCTAGAGGAACCAGAGGTCCCGGGGGGGGGGGGCCTGCCAGGGCTCTGAAGTGAGTCAGAAGGGAGGTGGGGGTGCTTTAGTCCCACAGGCCATTGAGAGATCTGGTCAGGATCCTAGATGTGTGTGTAGCTAAGCCCTCCCTCTGGTTAGAATTGTTTAGAGGGTGGCCTTGGACACCGTGGTTCAGCTCACCGAGAGGGAATGACACTAAGATTTGGGTGAGCTCTGTTCTAGTCCCAGCCCTGCCTCCCAGTGACTCTGTCCATTTTCTTGGACTCTCCACTTGTAAGCAGCGAGACCTGGGTAAGGCCTGCCTGTGCATTGCTTTATTAGCTTGGTGGGACGTTCCTAAGGCCCAGGACAGTCCTGGCCTCAGTACCTGCTGCCACCTCCCGGAAAGCCTCCCAGTGCCCCTCAGTGAGTCACACCGAGTTGTCCCACGTTGTGGCTGGAAACAGAAGCTGCAGTTAGGTTCCCTGGGCCAAGACTCCAATGCCCTCAGGGCCATGTTTTCCTTAGAGACTCCAGGCCATGGTCCTATTCTTGCTTCTTTCTATTTAAGGTAGCTGGCTTCCTTGGTTCAAGGCTGCATGTACAAGCCTGTGTTCTAGTCTTGCACAGCCTTTCCTCCAGACCAGTGCTTCTCAACCTGTGGGTCTCAACCCCCTTGGGGTACCCTAGCAGATATCCTGCATATCAGATATTTACATTATGGCTCATAACAGCAACAAAATGACAGTTATGAAGTAGCAATGAAAATAGTTTTATGGGTGGGGGGGGGTCCCCACAACATGAGGAACTATATTAAGGGTTCCCAGCATCAGGAAGGTTGAGAACCACTGCTCTAGATGCAGGCGGTGCCCAGGGCAGAGAGGTTACATCACAGGCAAGATCAGAGCCAGGAGCACCGCTGGGAGTTCTAGCTAGGTCTGCAAGTCAGACCTGCGTGGATTTTCTGCTTTAGCTCTGCCAGAGCCTGCTGGGCCTGGCCTGGCCTGCCTCCTTAGGCCTCTGTGGCCTCCGCGGGAGAGTCTTCTGGAGACAGACTATGGCCATTCCTGGCTTGACTCCAGCCAGTCATGCCGGGACTTGAAGATCAGGCTGGACTGTGGTGTCTAAATAAAGGGTGTCCTCGGGATTAGAGCAGAGGTCAGGAGAGGACATGGCTGCAGCTGACCAGCCCGACAGGGTGGCCTTAGTGGCCCATCAGTAGGCTGGAGGAGGGCTGGCCTCCTTCACAAACCAGCTCCACCCTCCAGCTCTCTGCCAGCAGGGCCCTTGAGGGATCCTCAGGGCTGGGGTCAGCCTGGGGTCAATGCCGACATAAAACCCAGCTGACTAGAGCCAGACCACCTACATATTTAAACAGATCTTTGAGAGTGAAGGGGCTGCATCCACCCTTGCAGATGGAGAAGTCTCAACCTGGGAACTAGAACTTTCTTTCTTTGATCTGAGATTTTTTTTTTTTCCTTTCGAGGAGCTGATATCGTGAAAGGCCCTTCCTTCTTTTCTGTTTCTCCCCTTTCACCGTGTTGGAAGAAATGGCAGAGTCTGTCCTGTCGGTTCTGCGGGAAAGGTAAAGTGTGTGTATGTGTGTACATGTATACGTGTACGTGTGTTTGTGTGTGCGCTCACATGCATGTGCGGTGCACAAGGCAAGGAATGGAGGCATGTCATTTTAAAAATCCGGATGGACCGGCAGAACTCAACCCTGCTCACTTCATATTCCCCATTTTATTCACAGAAAAAGGGGAGCCAAAAGGAGCAACAACAGGAACATGGGAAACACGGCCGTGGCTCAAGTCTTATCTGGGTTAAAAACCCCGGGAGTGCTCCGCTTTAATTTTTTGGTATAGCAGGATCAAGGAATTGATTCATTCTGGCTATGCTTCCTGTCATTGTTTCTGCTGGCCGTGTTTGATCTGTGATTCACGTGTAGATCTGCTAGCCACGCTCTGAAAGAAATAATATATTCTGCATTGCACCGGGTCAGGCTCAACCATGAAACTCTCTTTTGGCTGGGATGATTTCAAAGACACACACACATACATACACACACACACACACACACAGAGAGAGAGAGAGAGAGAGAGAGAGAGAGAGAGAGAGAGAGAGAGAGAGAGATGCAGGCTCATGCACACACACTGTTTGTGTAAAGGATTAAAAGGAGACTGGAAGGCAAGAACATAAGCCGGACTCCAAGACATGGAGTGGCTATGGCTGTGGCTCTCACCCACTGACCTAGGCCAGCCTTTGTCCCCTTTGAGTCATGCATGTGTGCACCCCACCTCTGCAGGCAGGGGCCATGCCCGCTCTTTGATGGATGAGGCTATTATTAGTAACAATGGTTTGCAGCAAAAGACAGCAATTTTGACAACGCAGAAGTCTTCCTCTTCCTTCAGGTCCCGAGCTGAACAGATGAAAATGACACGAAGTAGTGTAGGCCCCTGAAGAGATGAAGTACTCCGCACCTCCCAGCTTAAATTGGACTGGGCGCTTACTGACATTTTAAGGGCCAGAGGGAAGTTGAAGCAACTGCAGGGGTAACACACACGTGAAAAATGGAAGACCAGACGGCCTGGGTAAATAAGAGACATGCCTGGCGTTTTAGTGCAGGGTTGTAAAAGTTGACAGGAACCGTTTGGACTGGAAACGGCTGGGTGGGTATCTCTGCCAGATTTTGGCAAGCACTTAGTTGTTGAATACTACAAAACTGAATAGATTTATTAAAAGAAGAAGAAGAAAGAAAGAAACAGAGAAAAAGGGAAGAAAACAAGGCTACAAAAGAAAAAAAGGCAACACGAAACCACCCACGCAGCGTCCACCCACTCCTTCCTCTAGCACTCCGTGCCCTCTCCTTTTGTTTAGATAAGGTGTCCGCTGCAGCGGCTGGCCACCAGCCAGCTCTCTGTCTCCAAACTTGGGGCTTTGGTACCACATGGGAGACAAGACTCTCTGATGCTGCCGGCCCCAGCGTCAGCAGCACCCCGAGGGTCCCTGTGGCTTTGTGTTCTCAGAACGATGATTTGTTTGACAACGGGCTTTCCTTCCAGACTGTTCTTCCAGCCTGGCACTAGGTGTGAGTCCTTTGAGGCACAACAGGGCACCTCAGGCCACCAGGTCGGCCACTGTCTAATTATCATGGCCTCATAAAAGAAGCCCAAAGGCAGTCAAAGGCGGAGGAGGGTCTTTGGTCTCAGGCACTGAGCTCATCAGGGCTGAAGAAGTCAAGTGCTAGGCAAGCGAGCCCAACAAACTGGATTTATTCTGCTGCACACAAAAGATTTTTAATAAGCATACAGAAAGGTCCCCTACCCCAACTTGCAGCTCTCTCTCTCTCTCTCTCTCTCTCTCTCTCTCTCTCTCTCTCTCTCTCTCTCTCTCTCTTCCTAGCTTTAGAGCCTGTTCTGGAACTCACTCTGTAGGCCAGGCTGGCCTTGGACTCACAGAGATCCGCCTGCTTCTGCCCCCCTAGAGCTGTGATTAAAGGTGCCAGAGTACCACTGCTTGGCTACTTGCAGCTCTTTTTGGTTCGGGGTGGGGGGGGGGCTTCCCTGGTGAGCAACAGCTCTAGGCAGCTTGTGTGCTTGCGGGACAGCAGTAAGCAATCCTTCTGGATATGATACGTAGGGATCATTGGATGTGACACCTACCTCAGGCTCCTTTCTGGCTTTTTCGAAGAATCTAGAACCTTCCATTAGTTTGACAATTAGCTTTCTGGCTCCTGAAGGCTGGTGGGAGAAAGCCAGAGGGACTTATGGTAAAGGTAGCACTTGGAATCATTATATAGGGGTCTGTCTTCTGGGAGGACTATTCTGTGGCTCACAGAGCTTGGGAAAGCAAAGTGAGCGTGTCTGCTCTGCTTGATCTCCCAAATCATTTTCTTTCCCCTAACATCTAGAGGTGTCCTTAGAGAGAGCTGAGACATGCTGGCCCATCTGTGACAGGAAGGACACCTAGACTGATGGTTTGATCTATAAAAAAATGTGGCTTCTCTTGGATTTGTTTAAAAAGGAAGCATACATTTTGCTGAAGCCTCGCTTACAGGGAGCTGTTGCTCCTGACAATCCATTTCTTTAAAAGACCACTTATTAGGCCAGGGAGATGACTCAGTGGATAGAAGTATTAGCTGTACGAAAGGCACCGGACTGTCCTGCCCTGGAACATAGAAAAAATCTCATTTGTCGTCCAGGCATTCCCACTACGAGACGGAGGTGAGGACAGGAGAATCACCAATAAAGCTCCAAAGCTTGAATTCCAGGTAGCCTGGGGTATGTGGTAGAAAGGCAAGAGTGATCATTCCTCAACAACAAAGTAAAAGCAAGGAGCCTAAACCCGAGAAATTGTCTGCTAGCTCTCCGTACGTACGCCATGGCATTGTGCCCTTCCCCCTCCACACAGAAGAAAATCAAAGACCGCTTTTCTCCTTGAGTCTGGTTAGTAAGGGGTTAATGTTTTCCCTAAATGTTGCCTCTTAAAGATTTCTGCCCGCTATGGGAGAGAATTCACTCAACCTCACTTAACACAAAGGCCGGACATGCCTTTCAGTGTGATAGGGAAGAAGTGTGCATATTACGGATTTCACTTAGAGAACAATTGACCTTCCAGGGGAGAGGGGGGAGGTTCTAGAATCAGGAGTAGGAAGCCCTGACCATGGAGGTGGAGGACTCCTCTGGCCTGGAGAAGATCACAGCAGCCTGTGGTAGTCGCTCCTAGCAACAGCCTTGGTTATAGATGGCCTGAATGGCCCATGGAGCTTTTTACCCTTGGAGAGACATAAGCCATTTTAGGAATTAAACATCCCCATTTGGGACAGACACCACCAAATTCTACCTTCTCCACAGTCTGAGCAGAGCTGAGAGCTTGCTTAGTTCCCTCCACTCTACTCTGATGTCCGACTCTTGAAAGTCACTCCATCGTTTGGGGTGACTGTGACGAGCACCTGTCTTCCAACGCTGACACCCCTGAGACCCCTGTGGCAGGAGAGAGAGAGAGAGAGAGAGAGAGAGAGAGAGAGAGAGAGAGAGAGAGAGAGAGATACTCAGACTGCCCATGTGCCCACAGCCTGGCCATTTCTCAGGCACTCAGTGGGTATTTGTGGGAGAGAGAGAGAGAGAGAGAGAGAGAGAGAGAGAGAGAGAGAGAGAGAGAGAGAGAGAAAGTGGAACAGCACAGGTTTTGCTATCTGGGCCTCACATTTGAACGCCCGCATGGGGAGGGAGCTTTCCAATGCTGATGTGAGCCCCGGAGATGCTTCAATGGGTAGAGGTGCTTGCTGCTTTGATCTAAGTTTGCTCCCCAAGATTGTCACGGTAGAAAGAGAGAACTGACCCCTGGAAGTCGTCCTCTGATCTCCACACGTGTGCCCTGGCTTGTATGCCTCGCCACAATAGGTGCTAAATAAATGTAGACTGCACTAATATGAGCCAGCCCCCGGGGACACAGGCCTATGAGTTTGGACACTTAGGAAAGCTAAGACTAGAGGATTATGTGTTCAAGGTCAATCTGGGCAATTTAGGGAGACTCTGTCTCAAAAGAAAAAGTGAAAAGAGGGCTGGGGATACAGGAATACAGACTTCAGATTGCTCCCCAGTGAGTTTCATTACAGCCCAGGGCAAGGATCACCAATGACTTCAGAGTCAGAAAGGATAGATCCTGCCCCAGTTTCCTTTTCTGTCAGGTGGGTGGTAGTAAAACCACCTTGGGCTGCTGTTTGGAGGGTTGCGTATGTGAAGTGGGGAGGGGGAGGTGGGACTAGAGGGTGGTCCTCCTCATCTTTAGCTCAGAAAACATCGTGCTGGAAGCTATGAGCTCCCCTCCACGCCCTTCAGGTCTGAGGCTGTTTGGTATCTTCAAGCCCACTTAGACTTCCTTGTTTCCATTCAAAGACTTGCCTTGCTTGAGCCTCAGGGTGACTGAGAATCTGGCTAAAGAGTCTGAGAGAGTTCGTCAGAGCCCAGGAGTTCACTTTTCTTCCAGCCTTCGGTTGGGAAGGTAGTGGAGAAATCCAGGTGTGGTTGGATGAAGCATTTATTGATTGCCACAAAGACAGCGGCATAGTGGCCACCTTACCCTTCAGCTTCCAGCTGCCTCCAGGCAGTCCTGGGATAGATACAGCAATGATCAGGTACCTGGCCCATCATATTGCCTTCTAGTCCACTACCACTGAAGAGAGAGATGGGGCGGTCCTTAGCATGCAGTACCTGTTCAGCTGTTCAGCACCTAGCAAAATCTTGCATATATTCTGTATAGTCCTCCTGCCTCTCTTCCCGCTCCTTCTGAACAGCCTTCCAAGAAAGCTGAATTACAGTGGGCTGTTGGGGATGAGGAGTGGACACTGTGGCTCTGGCCAGCGTTTGAGTATTCTTCCCTGCCTTCTGCTGGAAACCGGGGGGCCGCCTCCTCCCACCTGAACTGGCAGGTTAACCAGTTGGCTCCGTGGATGGGGGTGCCGACGCCCTGGCTGAGATATTCTGGCGATGATAATGACTGCCGCGCATTGCCTGTAATTACGCAGTCTCCACGCCCCCGGGGCTGGCACGGTGTATTTGCCTGTGCTGTTTGGGGGTTGATCCTACTGTCGGCGCTTAGCAAGAATTAACAGTGACGCTCAGTGCACCAGAGTCATAACACTAAATCTGATCTGCATGTTCGTGATTCATTAAAAAGAAAGAAAGGAAAAAAAAAAAAAAAAAAAAAAGAAACCCACTGTTGCTGAACCCGCTCCAAGCCCATCATTGAAAGAAATTATGCTCAGTTGAAAGACTGATTTGACGTCACCAAGGACCTACGTGCCGGTTCATGAGCTGCTGGAATTAGGCCGTGCCTCGGCAAGTGGAAACGCGATCCAGGCTTGGAAAGCTCTTCGGAGCCAGCAACCTGTTTTCCAGGTGTGGGTTGCTCACTTTCCGGAGTTGGAAGATCCTTGGCAGGCCAGCGCAGGTGACTTACCGTACTCCTCTGGGTCACGCCAAGCTCCTGGGTGGTGTAGGTTCTGGACAGGGCATTTTCTCTCCCAGTTTAGTAAAGTTCAAATACAAATGGAAAGGATAACCGGCTTCAAGGATGAAGTTCCCAGCATTCCCAGGTCAAATTAACTGTGGCTGATGGGTTGGCGCGGCGAGTGACTTTTTCTGAGGAGAGGCAAACAGCTCTTCATCCCACACAGGGGACCCTTGGCAGAAGAAACAAGTGGTTCCACCTGAGTCTAGCTTGGTGAGCCAGTGAGTTTACTGGGGCTTGCTTACAGGAGTATAGGTGACTCAGAGGACGCTGCAGCACTGAAAAGCCCCGCCCCAACTCCTGAAATGTACATTCCTGGAGTGCCCAGCCTAACTTGCAGGCGGCTGCACAGCAGCGTCTCCGGTTGCCCAGTAATTGCTGATTGCCTATATAATCTGAATAGGGTCTTTTCAGTTTGGTGAGCTTCCTGAATTTGCTAAGCCACTCTCCAGGAGCAAGTGTTGCAATGGGGGATGATGGCTATACCACATGGGTTGCTTGTGGTTTACTGCGGCATGCCTCTGCTTTGTTAGCTGAATAATTAAGAATTTCCAGGTAAACCTCATAATAAAGCTAGAATTCATGAGGTTAGCCTCTTCCTTTGGAGACGTGGCAACTCTGTTTTGTGGCAGAAGCTGGACTCTTGGGGTCACGTCTTCCACGGTTCTATGGACCCCTGAGGAGGGGTTGGTTTGTGAGCACAAGGTTAGAAATCCTACCTTGTCCTGTCTTTTAGAGTCAAGAAGGGAGGAGCAAACCAAGTAAGAAATAAGGGGATCTGATATCTCGGCAGACCGAAGAACCCTGAAACCAAAGAGTAGGCTTTGCGTTCTGTTTTTGCCAAATTTATTTCAAGCTGATACGTAAAAACACAAGGCTTGTATTTATTAATGGGGTACAACAGGCAGTAGTGTCTGCTTCAGTTGCTGCTGTTATATGCTCAACTACCCTAAACACAGCAGCATAAAACCACACCCATTTTATTAGGCAGAAAGATCTATGGTTCAGGAGTTTAAGTAGGGGCTTGGATGATCTGTTCTCTCATGCCACCTGAATTGGCAGTTGTGCAAGGTCCTAAGGGTGTAAGACGGCCCCAGTCACCTGGTTAGTGTTTGGGGGACGTACCATTGCCTGGAGCATCCATTGTAACAAATATCCCAAGAGAACCAGGGGGAAACGGCATTTGTTCAGCTTCTCTCAGCAGTCACATGGCCTCACACAGTGCTGTAGCATGGTGTGGGCTGAAACAGTCGTGAACCCATTCAGGTTCAAGGGGAGGGAACGCAGACCCCAATTCTAACACAAAGAGTATCAAAGAGTTGGGGGTTCATGTATTCAAACAGCTGTAGTTTCTATTCTTAGACAACTGTACTTTCAGTTTTATGTTCTATAGATTTATCACCACTAACATTAAGGTGTCTTTTGATCCTTTTGATAAATCTTCTGATGAAGGTCCCGTGATTGTACCCATTACACCGTAAGGGAACTGAGATTTACTGAGGTGCCCTGATTTACTCAAATTTGTGTGTTCAGGCATAATGATCTTAGCCTTGAACTCAGCTTCCCAGATACCGGATTCTGAGGTTGGCGGTATGACCTTGTGAAGGTCAGAGCGTTGTCCTTGTTCTTTAGACACAACCAGCGTCCCTACCTTACAAAACAATGTTTTTCAAGTATCTGCTGAGCTGGGTTATTACACACCTTTAATCCCAGCACTCGGGAGGCAGAGGCAGGTGGGTCTCTGTGAGTTCCAGGACAGTCTGGTCTAGAAGAGCTAATTCCCCGACAGTTAGGGTTACACAAAGAAATTCTGTCTCAAACAAACAAACAAACAAACGAACAAACAAACAAACAAAAGCGTCTGCTGAGCTGTTTGTAGCGGTGGGAGGGTCGGAGAGGTGGGGTTGGGGTGTTCTAGGTGGGAGCTTTCACTTCCCCTAAGGCTAGAGACTGAGTTGAAGCCCTTCTTTAAGAAGAACTTCCGGAGCTGCTACTTTTGGTCATCCTCCTCTCATCTCCTAGTCCTCACCCAGGGAGGTGGGGGTGGGGCAACAATAAAATGCTAATTCATTGAATACAAATGTGGGGAAGGCAAGCACAGCCAGAATGGCTGCTCACTGGGTAAATATTTGATCAGCAAGTAAAAATTCCAATTTTCCCTATTTGCCCAAGGTGAAAAGTGTATTAGGGAACGGATGTAATGGGGGTTAAGTAGGCCTGCGGGAGGTCTTCAGGACAGCACCCCCAGAAGCCCATGGCTTCTTACTAACCCAAATTAGCAGCCAGAGTGGGCTGGACAGCTCCAGCAGAGCTTCCTGAGCGTATCTGAGGCTGGCTTTACCTTTACCTTACCCACCCCAGCTTCTGCCCCAGCTAGGAGGAGAGAGCGGCTCTGCACACTCTGTTGTGCTGCTAGACCAGCAGAAGTGGCTCCTGGCTGTTCCTATTGCTTTACGTCATCATTTGTAGTATGGAAGTAGCCATACTGGCTAGATGCGGAGGGCCATGTAACCTGGAAATTGGGAAGGACTTTAAAGGAGAAACCAGGGCTGAGCTTTGCCCAGTCTGATTCTGTTCTGAAAATTTTCAGGATCCTTACCATTAGCTCAGGGAGAGAGGAGTTGTGTTTCAGTAAACCAGGCGCAGGTACCTGGAGAATGCATGTACTATGCCAATGATGCCCGTAAGTGGAAGTTGGGGGCACCTCTGGGTTCTCTGGAGGCAAGGCTGTGTGGCTGTAAAACTAGTTAGAGCTGCTGCAAAGCAGGGGAGGAAGGGGGCTGAGCTGGAGGCCAGTGAGGACTACTTCCGCCACAGCCACAGCTGATGGGCCAAGGGGTGGCTGCTTTGTGGTCCTGATTGGTTTGTCCTATTTAACTGTCGCTGGTCCTGGGCTGCCCAGTGTCCTGGTGGGTGACACAATAAAAGCTAATGACCAGTGCTGCTGAAAGCCGTAAGCATCAGGGCCTCCTGCAGTGGCAAGCTGGGCCGGCTGCTGGTTGCTTGGAGGCTGTGCCAGAGCGGAGGAGAATCGCGCAAGGGTGAAATCAGAGCGGAGGTCTCCTCCCTGGGCCTTGGGTAATTTAGCAAATCAAAACCACCCGGGTAGGGCTCAGGTCAAGCTGGGTTCCGGACACAGCCTCCAGAGGAACAGTGAGGGTAGCCGGGCCTAGAGGACAAGAAAGTGTCTTGTCTGTCCAGATGTGCTAAACCCTAGAAACTGAGGGATGTGGCTGACTCAGAGAAGCACAGCCCAGATTCCCTTCTGGGAAGGTCTAATAGCCCAGCTGTGGGCCCTGCCATCTGCAGGCAGCTTCCAGCTGTCAGGCGTTCAAGGGCAACCTCGGCAGCTGAGAGCACTTCACCCAAGGTCATACTCTCCTGGGGTGGTCACTACTACAAAGGCTTCACCATTTTGGCTCCGAAATTGAACTTTTCCAGACTTTCCAGAACTTGCTCCTCTAGGTTAGCGGAAACTCAGTGGGGCCTGCATCTCAATTCAACTTCCCACTCTACCCAGCCTTACTTGCCTCAGTCCTTCCTTTCCTGGGCCTCTCAGTCGCCTTTTAGCCTCAAACCCTTTGTTGTCTGCTTCCAGACAGCCTGGGTTCTGACAGAGATAGGATGTCTTTTAGTTATGAATTCCATCCAAGAAACCAGCAGGACTGCAGATGCCATTTGATTATAGTCTCTGGAGGATTGATCCAGTTTCCCTTAAATTGTTCCAGAAGTTTCTACCATTGTACATTTCTACCGTACATTATTTTCACTTGCTTTGAGAGGTTATTCCAATAATCCGAGTCAATTGTTCAGTGGTAGGGCATTCACCTACCATGTGTGAGGTCCTGGGTTCCATTTCAGTACCGGGAAGAAGAAAGCAGAGGGCTGCTGGGATGGTCTGGGCGGGGAAAGGCACTTGCCAATAAACCTGATGACCCAAGTTTGATCTCCGGAACTCACATGGTAAAGGAGAGAAATGATGCCCTCAAGTTTTGTCCTTTTACCACTGCCTTTCTACACACACACACACACACACACACTATACATACACAATACACACATACACACACTATACACATATACTATACATACATATACCACACACACAATACACACATACTATACATACATATACTACAAGCACTATATACACATACACACATACACTACATACACATACACACATACTATACACACACTATACACACATATACTACACACACTATACACACATACTACACACACATATATTACACACACTATACATACTATACACACATACTATATAAACACACTATACACACATATACTACACACACTATACACACATACACACATGTATTACACACACTATACATACTATACACACATTCTATATACACATACTATACACATACTATACATGCATACTATACACACATATACTACACACACTATACACACATACTATACACACATACACACATGTATTACACACACTATACATACTATACACACATACTATATACACATACTATGCACACATACTATACTATACACACATATACTACACACACTATACACACATACTATACACACATATACACATACTAAACACACATAATATACACACATATACACTACACACACACACATACAGTATAATAAATTTTTAAAAGAAAAAACACTGTGAGGGGATGGACACCCATCGGGCGCCTCCCGTATGCATTTTATCCTCCATTTCACACTTCCTTCCTTCTCAGGCCACCTTGCCCGCCCCCACCCTGCTGAAGCCGGTCTCATACCTGCACCCGCAAGGGCCACTTCTAAGTCCCTCGTGTCTGCTCTCTTTGTTCCCAGCGACTGTGGCTCTCTGCCAGGGGGAACCATCAGTGTCCCTCTGCATATAGACGCCCCACCGCCTGACAGACACCCAGCCTTTATTGTCAGTATGAGGACAAGCCAAATTGCTTGGCAGGCAGCGAGCTGGCCTTTAGTCAATGTCTCATCGACATGGCCATCGCCACTGCCTTAGTCTCCCCAATTAGGTTCCGGGCCTTCATGGTAGCCTCTGTCTGCTTCCTTTGGCAAAGAGAGGGCCAATCTGGGACCTCCAGCTGTCACCTCTGGAGGGCCCCTGGGGAGGACCCAGTTCCCATCAGCAGGAAACTTCTCTGACCTGCTTGGCAGCCAGCCGCCTCCCTCAACACCAGAAACCTAATTAGTAGCTCTGACTTCTCCTCCTCTTTGTCCCCTTCTGCCCCACCTTTCACCCTGATGGGCACCCCCAGAGTCAGGTAAGGGTGGCACAGCCATTGGAAAAGGGGGCACATTTTCAGGCACCACGCGGTAACAGCGTGACAGTGTGTTTTCAGTTTGCATTCCTGGTAGAGCTAGCTGGGTTCAGCATCTAGTTATACATTGTGCGGCGGTGGTAGGTGGCTGACACCAGCTGAAGCCAGGTCTGCCAGGGTTGCTGTAGACCATGCAGCAGGAGCATTGGCTACATTGTGCTGGGTGGCTGGGTGGCTGGGTGGCTGGGTGGCTGGGTGGCTCCAACCATTAGCCAGGGGTCAGTGAGGGCACAGTTTCAGAGGAGCCATCCAGGATCCTGCTCTTCCAGATCTGAGCAGCTGGGAAGAAGGCTGGCCTGAGCCAGCTGCCAAATCTCCAGGGGCTCAACCGGGAACAGCTCCCACCTCTAGCCAGGACGCAGGCATGGGTGAGACAGGCTCCCCCAGAATTATTCTTCCTGCTCCTTTTCTGGAACCAGAAAGCCAACCCAGCCCAAATGAAAGGCCCACATTTTATTGCTCGCAGTGTTTCAGTTCTCATTTGGCTTTGTTTGGAATGGAGGTTTTACTAAGTGGCATAAATTGAGCCTAACAAATTTTAAAACTAAAACAGCAACACCCTAAATGCTTAAAACTGTAACTGGCGAGATAAAAAGTGAGTTACCAGGGAAGGGCAGAAGGGTGGGGGGGGGAGGCAGAGGAAGGGGGAATGGACAGCCATTTTCTTACCCTCCTTGGTAGATTTAGTTTTTGGTTCCTTCCCCCTACAGCCAATGCACAGGGAAGTCTCTAGAACCTAGGAGTCCCCTGTAGGGCCTTCTGTGCCCTTACCTTCATGTAAGAAGCCATTCTAGTTTCCCTACAGCCCCCGTCCAGAAGTCTGGCTCTTTTCACTTGGACGTTTGAATCCTATTTTTGGAGGGGGGGGGCACTTGAAACTGAGGCCTGGGGATGAAGAGGGTTGCTGGAAGAGAGACGGGTAGGATGGGGAGGGAGAGGAAGGGACAGTAGCCTCCTTTTTCCACTTCTGAGGTAAATTGTGCTTGGGAGTAACACGTATGTGGCTAGAATGCGTGGTTGTATCTGTCTCCAAAGAGATGGTCTGGCCGCTGCAGGAGTGTACCATGGGTGTCTCTTTTCTTTTAGATAGCAGCCCTCCTTCAGTCGAGAAACAAACCGGAATGGCCAGGGAACACCTCTGGGGGACTGTGTGCATGGGGAGGCAGGATGCCGGTAGCAGCCAGAGAGGCCATTTGAGGACGTCCACTGGCTGCCCTAGCCAGTATTGATCACCTCTCAGGAACTGGCCAGCACTGATGGCTCAGCGCTTGATTCTGAGCATGCTTATATGAGGTTTTGGCCTGCAGACAGATAGTGGGGAGGGGGGGCCTGCTTGGCAGCAGACATCTCCAGCTGGCAGCCAAGCTTTGCTCTCTGTGGTCAAGGGTGACCTTGGCTGAGCCCCCAAATTCTCTAATTTGACTTTCTCCACAACACTTTTGGCTTTGTTTTGTTTTCAAGGCTGGAGAAGGAACTCAGAGCCCCTGGTGCAGCAGGCAAGCTCTCTGCCACTGAGTCACAACCCTACCTTAATCCCGAAAGTCTGGAAAGCAGAACTACGCCATACAAAGATGAAGATGCTTTCTTCTCTTCCCAGTTGATATGATAATGCCTTGCTTTAGGACACTCTTGATATCAAGGCTTATAACTTTATAACTGTACTTGAATTAGCTCAAGGAAACAGGTTGTACATAGGACACAAGGGTCCTTCAAGAAACTCAGCCCCGGGGAGTTAGAAAGGTAGCAAGTCTGTAAAATGCTGGCTGCACAATCATGAGGAACAGAGTTCCACCTCGACCACCCACATGAAGAGTCCAGCATGGTGGTACTTGCTTGTAATTCTAATACTGCGGAGGCAGATTCTAGAGAGTTCTTAACCATTAAGCTGTATTTCCTGCCCCACTGCTATGTCTTTAGTGTATGTGAGGGTGTATAAGCCTGCAGATGAACATGTGTGTTTGAGTACATGTGTGTGTGAGAGAGAGCCTCAGGAGCATTATTAGCCAAGGCTGACCCCTCCAAATGGACCTCCACATATGTAAATAAATGTAAAACCCAACCGCACCCAAACTGCTAGGGATCAATGAGCCTTGGAAAAGATGGGCGTGGGGCGGAGGTGTCTGTGTCTCTTCCTGGTTGAAGGCCCATGTCCCCACGCTCTGATGACAGCCAGCTGACTACTGAGCCCTGCCTCCCCTCCCCTGCGTTTCTGTGGCTCATTTGTCCGATAGCACGTGACGCACTTTGGCCAAATGGTAGCCTTAACTCCACGAACCGCTCTGACCACCGTGGGGCTCGGCATCCTCTGACCTTAAGTTCTCTGTTCAAAATCTCAGAAAAGATTCTGATCTCTAGGTAAGAGGTGAGTTCTAACCTAGGTCAAGTATCCTGTCCTGGCCAAGGAGGTTGTGCCATGGGCGCTATATATAGACCCTAGCTTACTCTTACGCAGGGATTATTGGTAGACGTCATCCCTATGATATGTGTCACTCATTCGTTTGTGTGTGTGTACAAATAATTATCTATGTGTGCTGGTGTCTTAGTCACTGTTCTGTTGCTGTGAAAAGACACCGCGACCAAGGCAATTCTTAGAAAAGAAAGCATTTCATTGAATGCTTACTTACAGTTCCAAGGGGCTAGTCCATAAACATCGCAGTAGGAAGTATGGTGGGAAGCAGACTGGCCTAGCAGGGAAGCGGTGGCTGAGAGCTTTGATCCTCATCTATAGGCAGAAGGCAGAGAGAGACTGGGCCGGGTGTGGGCTTTTGAAGCCTCAAAGCCCTCTCCCGGTGACACACCTCCTGTAACAAGGCCACACCTCGGAATCCCTTTCAAACTGTCCCACTCCCTCTATCCAAACACGTGAGCCTAAAGACGCCATTCTCATTCAAATCCCCACAGCGGAGATCCCAACCCAGAGAGTCCTGACCTAAGAAAAGAACCATTACATCATTTTGTGAACACAGAGAGTGCTCACGAATCTAAATGGTCCAGGTCAATCTGATGCAATTCAACGAAGTTCTAAAATGGGGGGTGGGGGTGGGCGGGTGATACTGCTTCTGGCTTGATGGGGGCAGACAGCTTTACACAAGACTTTTTTTTTTTTCAAGACAGGGTTTTTCCATGTAGCCTAAGTTGTCCTAGAACTCACTCTGTAGACCAGGCTGGCCGCACACTCAACAGAGATCCGCCTGCCTCTGCCTCCTGAGTGCTGGGATTAAAGACGTGTGCCACCACCGCACAGCGACTATTTTCTTTAATACATGGAAGGACTACTCTCTAAGTGATCAAAAAATATAGTACAGTAAATACATAAGCCCATAATTGTATGGGACAACGATCTTATTTGTAGTCCCTGGTTAGTCTAAGTTGCTTTATGCCGAGCATGACTCTGCCAAGCACCCTACCACTCAGCGCCATCAAAATGTTCTTTTCACTTCTTTAGAGTCAGAGTCTCACTCCGTTCCCCAGGCTGGCACATGAGTGATATACAAGCAAAACACTCAAAATAGAAACTTTTTTCAAAGTAAAAAAAAAATTTTTTCTGAGCCTAGCGGTGCCTGTCAAAATTTCAAATCTGCAGACTCATTGGAGTAGCAATTGCTCTGCTGGGAATTGATAACCCCTTGCATATGCAATTACATTGTGTAGCCGTCAGCTATTGCTGTGTAACCAACTATGCTGGTTTGAAGAAGAACGGTGCCCACAGGCTCATGGGTCTGAATACTTGGTCCCCAGTTTGTGAAACTGTTTGGGAAGGATTAGGAGGTGTGGTCTTGGACGAGGTGTGTCACGGGGGTGGGCCTTGAGGTTTCAAAAGCCTCAAGCATCCTAGTGTGCTCTTTACGTCCTGCTTGCCCTTTGAGATGGAGCTCCCAGTTCTACCGCTGTACCCTTGTTCTACCGTCATGGACTCTAGCCCTTTGGAACTGGTTGACCTAGAACTTACAATGGAGTTCAGAGTAGTCTCAAACTCAGATAGCCACCTGCCTCTGTTTCCACAGTTCTGGGACTATAGGTATGTGCCGTCATGCCAGGCACTGTCAGTATTTCTGGGTGATGGAACGGTCTTTTGTTTTGCATTTGACTGGGCTCATTTTGACCAGGCTTCTCGGCGAATCTGCTGTCAGCAGACAGATGGCTTAGGCAATGAGGATCTGTCCTATATCCAATGTCATCATCCTGTGGGCTAACTTGTTCTCAGGCCAGCTCAGCTTTGTCTCATAGCATTTATAGACACACAGACGAGGAACAGAAAGTCGTGGTGGCACATGCCTTTAATCCCAGCAATTGGAGGCAGAGATAGGTGGATCTCTATGAGTTCGGGGCCAGTCTAGTCTACAAAGCAAGTTCCAGGAACCCTGTCTCAAAAAACAGAAGAAAGGGAAGATGAAGAGGAGGAGGAGGAGGAGGAGGAGGAGGAGGAGGAGGAGGAGGAGGAGGAAACAGAAACGTGATAGCCACTAGGAAGAAGGGGGCTAAACGAGCCAGTTTGCACTCTAGAAACATCTGTGGCGGAAACAAAATGAACAAGTCCTGCGTTTGGTTGGGAAAAGCCTGAAGGTGAGTCGTTATATAAAACAACAAAAATCCCAGAACAAGTAAGTACACGACAGTATTATAGTATGCAAACTGAAGGGATCTAAGAGTATATGGGGCCGAAGTAAAGAGCGTCAGTGGGTAAAAACGCCTCTTGCTAGGCAAGCGTAAAGACCTGAGTTCTAATTCCCAGATATTGCATTTAACAACTCCGCCATGGTTATACACGCCAGCAATTTGAGTGCTGCCAAGACCGAGACAGGCAGATTCCAGAGTGCACAGGCCAGCCGGTCTTTCAGGCAGGAAGCTTCGGGTTCGGTGAGATACCCTGTCTCAAGGGAATATAAGTGGGAGGGTTATCAAGCAGGAGGCGCAACATCTTCTTGTAGCTTCCATGTATGGGTGCATGTACCTATATCCATGTGCATACATGTAGGTATATGTCACATATACACACATAAAGAAAATGCAAGTTTCTATTTATTGCAGCTTGCATAAATTAACACTATAAAGATGAGCATAGGGACCCTGGTTAGAACCAGAGTAAAGACAGAGGGAACATTTTTTTATTATATACATAAAGTAAGTCTCATACCCGTACAATAACACAGATACAAAAACTAATCAAACAGCTTCGGTGTGTACCCATTAAATAAACTAGGAGAGAAATATAAACAATGCGATAGTATAGCAGACCTCTGTAGCTTCCAAAAACCTCTACAGATCTTTAAAAGGTGAGGGGGGAGGCTGCTGAAGGCATAGAGACTTTGCCCAATGTGTTTGAGGTCCTGGGTTTGAATTCCTTCATACCAGTAAATAAGTACACATTTTAAAAGCAATGAAATTGAATAAATCAAAAGAAAGGGCCTTCACTGTAAGGTGGAGTAACTGTACCTAGTTTAAGTTTTGTATTCCAACCGGCTTTTTCTTTAATTTTTGTTTTTTTTTGTTTTTTGTTTTTTTCTTTTTTTTGTTTGTTTGTTTTTCCAAGACAGTGTCTCTCTGGCCGTGGCTGTCCTGGAACTCTCTCTCTGTCGACCACGCTGGCCTCATATTCAGAGATCCATCTGCCTCCTCTGCCTCCGGAGTCCTGGAATTAAAGCTGTGTGCCACCACCTGGCCTTTGTTTGGTGTTTTGAGATAGGGTCTCCCTATGTGGCCCTGGAAACATACTGCTTGTGAGGGCAAAAGGCAAGGGTGCCCTCCGTGCCCCCCACCACTGGATTGTGCTGTCCCCGGGGAACTGTAACAGAACGTGTCAGGCCCCTCTGCTTCTGACCAGGCGCTGACATTTCTAAAGGATTCGTGAGTGTTTTTGCAGACAGCGTCTGTGCGTTGCTTTGAGCTGGGATGTGTTCCTTGGCTCTTCAAATGTCAGCATGCCTCTCTGCTGGGACAGGATCCCATTTCTCAGGAAATGTCTGGAGCCAAGAGCCGATGGGTTTCTGTGATGTCACCAAGCTCTGGCAATCAAAGAGCTTCTGAATAACAGCAGACCCACGCGTGAGCCTGCGGCAGGGGCATAACTCAACGGGGCCTCTGTGCCAGGACTGAAGCCACTTTGGTGTGTCACTCTAGCTGATTGTCCCCACCCAACCATGGGCTCCTATTGTACAAGTGGAGGCCCAGAGTCCCCGCCTATTCCTCTCTTCCATCTAAGCACCCCCTTCCCCCATCAGGACATACGAAGGAATACTGGGGCTGTTGGCTTGGAGCGAGTGAAGATTCTGGAAGCCTCTTTGAGAAAGTAGGTGGTCTATCTATGTATGAGCCTGTTCTGCAGCAATAAGCAGCAATCAAGTCTCTGCCACTGCCGCTGTTCTGCTCGGATCCATGTGTCTGGACTGTGTCTGGAACCCTGACCCTCCAGGGAAGGGGACTTGTCACCAGCAGATGGGGAAGATGGACAGCCAAACACGTGCTTAGGTGAAAGTCTAAGGCTTGCTGTTTAGTAAGTCTTTCTTGTTGCAAGAGAAAAGTCTCAGTCCCCCACCCCCACCCCAAACTTGAAATGACTTCTAAGCAGTCCCCTGTTTACAAGAGAAACTTGCATCTGGTAGAATGCAGGCAGCCTCGGGGCTTGGGACACTGGAAAACCAGGAACATATATTCTCTTCCTCTTGTTTTTCTCTTTCCTCTGCTCTCCTGTCTGCTAGCTTTTGTTTGTTTGTTTTTATTGACAGACTACAATGGCTTGTGCTCCAGCTACTGGGATGAGAGATGACCATGTCGAATCCCAACATTCTGGGGTAGGGTTTCATTGGCTCTGTTGGGCCAGGAGTCCAGTCCTGGACCAATCAACTTCAGCGAGGGGCGGCCAGGAAATTAAGCAGAGTCTCCCCTTACAGGTTGTTACACATTACTAACAGTGGGTTGTCCTTGGGGGCCACAAGACTTCTCAGAGAGTAAAGGCTGTGGAGGACGTGCTGGTGACACTCAAAGTAGTTCATCTAGGATGATGTATACCCCATACATTTCTACTTGATAGCGTCCTATGACTTTCTTTCTTTCCTTCTTTCTTTCTTTCTTTCTTTCTTTCTTTCTTTCTTTCTTTCTTTCTTCTCTCTTTCTTTCTTCCTACAGTGTATTATGTGCCTGTGGAGGAAGGGTATGTATGCATGAGTTCTGTGTGCTCTAAGTCCTTAGATCCCTGAAACTGGAGTCACAGGTGGTTGGGAGCTGATGCTGGGAACGGAACCTGGAGCTTCTTCAAGAGCAGTTTGTGTTCTGAACGTCTGAGCCATTTCTCTACCCTATTTTAAAACAATAATTAATTTTTTTGAGATTGTATCATAATTACATCATTTCCCCTTCCTCTTCCTATTACTTTACACTTATTTATCTAGTGTGTGTATGGGGGAACACACAAGTGTACGGTATGCTTGTGGAGGTAAGAGGCAACTTGCTGAAGTCTCTCAGTCACGTAGGTTCTAGGGATTGCTTACAGTTGTCTAACCTGGTGGCAAGATCCCTTGTCCACGAAGCCAGCTTGCAAGGTCTAGTTTTTAAGTTAAGTTTGTAAGTTTCTTTGCAGCGAGGGATTCTTCTCAATTCCCTCTCTCTGCCTCCGGGGGTTCGGATGTACTTGGTGCTCTTTTTCAGTGATGGATGATCCCTGTAGGAAGCTCAATGTTGGCATTTGGGGGGTGATGTATGATGGGCAAGCCTGGTTGCCTGGCTGCATGAAGGGGAAGGGGAGGGGAGGCTCCAAAAGCCCCGCTGTGGTGGATGTCAGTCCCAGTGAGTTCAAGAAGAGCCCTGGACTGATGAATAAATGTGCATGACTCCATTTGATGGCCACATTGCCAAGCTGAGAAGTATTCTTTCAATCCTTGTTTGTCTGCATCAAAGGAAGAAGCAAGCTTACCAGGTTCTGGTCCATCACCCCCAGGACCTGGAAGGAATGGAGGGGCGGGGGGGGGGGCGGGGGGCTGTGAGACATTGCTTTGCCTAACATCTCTTTTTGTCAGCAAGGAGTCTGCTGATACCTGGATGGTACCATGTGGGTTCTTTGGTAGAAACCAAAGAAGAAAGGAAAAGGAGAGCCTCAAGGCCTTGGGCTGAGGAGAAAAAAAACGCAAGGAAGTTTTGAAAAGCGTTCTTCTTCCTTTTTGCTTCTAGCCTCCCATCATTCCCTGACATCTTATCACAGCAGCACCCAGCCTCTCTGGGGCCTTCCCATGGATCTTTGCTCGGCTTCTAGAATGCATACGTCCCTCTCCCTTCTCTGGGGTTTCCAGGCTTGGGACAAGCACCTAGTAGCTCACAATAGCATACCTCTTGCCTTGGCTGACTTTGACCTCATACTTTCCCTTGAACTTGGCTTCTCTCTGGCATCTGCTCACTTCTGGCGCCAGCTGAATCCAGCCCAGCTGCCTCCCTAGCTCCTGATGGCTCCACAGACCGGGTTTTTAGCCTCTTAGCTCCTTTCTGGATGTCTGATCCCCAGCCAGCCCTGGTGAGCGGCTTTACCTCTCAACTCAGGGTTAAACAGCTCGCAGAACCCATGTCCAGTCTGTGACTGGCAGAGAACGCACACATCTGCCAGAGGCCGCTGGCATCGAATTTAGATCTCTGAGGGGACGGGACAAGCTGCTGAAATCACTGTTCTTCAGCCCGAGGAAGAGAAAGGTGTGCATGTGGGGGATGTCTCTGCTGAGCCACAGCCATGCATGGATATAGGTCATTCAGAATAACGCCCTGGATTGGAAAGGAGGAGCTTGCAGGGCATCAGGGAACTGGCCAAGGATGGCCAGAACAGCAGGTGGGGGGACACTCAAGGGGCCTGGGCTAGTGGCTATTTACTGTGTGGTGACAGGAACGTTCCAGTATTTTAGTAGCTGGTACAGCTGTCGTAGCCAGGCATTGCAGCTGGATGTCGGTGCAGGTTGTAGGTGGCCGTGAGCAGCTGGGCTGTCATGCTGACAGTGAAAGCAGGTGGAGTGCTTATAAACTGCGCCAGGAGAAATTTGTCTCCTCACTGGAAAACTTATATCGCTACCTTTGACCAAGGAGGTTGGCCAGAATCTTGAAGCTCTGAAGCAACGGGCCTTCAAAATGGACCAGGAGGTTGCTACTGGGGACCAGGAGTGAAAGACTTTTTATTTATTTATTTATTTATTATTCTGTTTTTCTTATTTGCTAGCAAAGGACCCCAGATTATCTGCATCCATGATTCGTGAGAAACCTTTCTAGAGCCTTCGCTGGCTGCCAGATGTGGTACTGGAGAATGACATTACAAAGGTCAAGATGCTGGCTCGTTGTTTCCCTGAAATTCACAAGAGCGCCGCTGGAGGTGTCATGGCTTGAATAGGAAACGTCACCCACACACAGTGTTTCCGAACGTCTGCTCCCAGCTGGTGGTGCTATTTTGGGTGCCAGTGGAACTTGTGTGTGGTAGGGCCTGGCGGTAGGTGAGTAGGGAGCGGGACTTTAAAGGTTGTCGCTAGCACCCACGCTTTGCGAGGTTCCCGGGTTGCTCTGCCGTGTGCTCCAATGGCCATGAACCCCACCTTTCCTTCACGTTTGATCTTGATCATCAACTTAACGGGATTTCACATCGTCATGGAAACAAGTCCCTGGGCATGCTTGTGAAGGATTATCAAAATTAGGTCACTAGAGATGGGAACACCCACTCTGACTGTGGACACCGTCATTCCCTGGGCTGGCTTTCCGAGAGTGAGGGAGAAGAAGGCAAGCTGAATGGTAGCATTCCTCTCCGCTTTCTTCCTCACTGGAGACCTTATGAGTGTCTTAGTTGCTGCTGCTGCCTTGACCACCCCGGCATGGTGGACTGTACGCTCCAACTATGGCTCTGGTCGGTGTGTTTTGCCGCAGCACCAGCACAAGAGACCAATATGTATCTTACACACAATGAATTGAGCCTCCAAAACTCACATAAACAGTGTCCTTCATGAGTGTTTCTGTCTGGCATTTTTTGTCAAGCAGTTAAGAGAACTCAGACAGAGAAATTGGGGATAGGACACCTGCCCAAAAGATGACCAACAGACCGGAGAGTATGATGGATACGCCGAACGAGGAGAGAAGGGTTGAGCAAGCACTTAGTGGGTAGCAGCTGGGGACTGGTGTGGCTCGGGAAAGGACTTCCTGTTTAACCAGGGATGAACTCAGCCTCCGAAAGCTCTTCTTTTACTTCTGGAAATCACTACGCGCTTGTGCCAGATATCGGGTCGCTGTGTGTCCTTGAAAGCACTCGGAGGCTCTCCCCTTGCCAGTGTGAAGTCAGCGCTGCTTAGCTACGCTCGGCTGGGATCAGAGCCAGCCGAGAAGGCCAAGTTCACAGGAGCTCTGAGGGGCTGCTCTGGGCAGCCGCCCTCTGAGGTTTCTCCGGCGTCACGAGGAGCGAGCGAGCTCAGAGCAGCGTCCCCAAATCAAACTGGGAAGAGAAGGCTGGGCTCTCCAGGTGAATGTCAGAGAGAGCCACTTTCCCCTCCTCAGAAACAGCATCTGGGAAGAAGAGTTTTGGCGACAGGTTCCCGGATCCTCGAAGCACTGCCTTGCCAAGGCCACTGCCTTCTGTCCCAGAATTCCCACAACTGGAAGCCGTGAGCTGAATGGAATGATTACAAGCAAAAGAATGGACAAGGTGCAGACCAGCTCCCGATACCCTCTACCATTCTTATGTGTCTGTGTGGATGTATGCCATATATGTGGGGTGCCCACGGAGACACAAGAGCGTGTCAGAGCCTCTGGAGCCGGAATTACAGGCAGTTGTGAGCTGCCTGACGTGGGAGCCGGGAACAGAACTTGGGAATGCTAGCAGATCAGAAAGCACGCTCACTTGCTGAGCCATCTCTCCAGCCTGACCTCCAGCTAGGTCCGTGGTAGTAAATACATTCATTAGGCTTGCGCTCACCCCTCAGAACTCCTCGCAGCCTATAAGACTAAAACTCTGTCCCCATTCAACACTAGCTCCCTACAGTCCTGGCTCTTGCTACCAGTCCCCGGTAACCACCATCCACTCTGCTTCTGTGATCACCAAGAACTCAATGTATCTCATAAACACTGAGTTTCTTTAGGGGAAAAAAAAAATCATTTTTGCAGTGCTGGAGATAGGACCCAGGGCCTTGAACGTGCTAGGTCAATGTTGCCGTGCCGGTGGGATTCCACTCAAGACCAGATTTTGCAAGGATGACACCTGGAGACACATACACACCCTGTCCTGCTTTCGTTCCATTGGCCAGAGCATAAAACATGACCTAGTCAGGAGGTTAGTCTTTCTCCTGGGTTGCTGTCCGGGAAGATGCACACACACAACTGACGAAAGACTGAAAAATAGTTCAACTCAAATATTAGGGTTATGGTGGTCTGAATAAGAATGGCCCCTACAGGCTCATAGATTTGAATGCTTGGTTATCAGGGAATAGTACTACCCAAGAGGGATTTGTCCCTGGGGCTGGACTTTGGGGTTTCAGAAGCCCAAGCCGATCCCCACTGGCTTACAATTCCTGCTGCCCGAGCATCTGGATTTCGAACTCGCAGCTCTGTCTCCAGCACCGTGTCTGCCTGCATACCACCATGCTCCTTGCCTTGATGATAATGGACTGAACCTCTGAAATTGTAAGCTAGCTCCAGTTAAATGACTTCTCTTATCATAATTTGCGAGAAATTGTTGGTCACGGTGTTTCTTTGCAGCACCGGAACACTGGCTAAGACAGGGGTTTCCCACGTAAACAAGTCTGAAAAGATGTTAGATCAAGAAATGATCTTGTTGTTAGGATATCTGGACACTGTGTGACGATGTATTTGCTGTGATTGGTGTAATAAAAAGATGAATGGCCAATAGCTAGTCAGGAAGTGGTTAGGCAAGACTTCCGAGGGCAGAGAGAACTCTGGGAAAAAGAAAGGAATAGTTGCCAATCCAACGCGGAGAGAAAACAGGAAATGCAAGGTGAAAGAGAGGTGATGCCACATGGCAGAATGTAGGTAAATATAAATGAGTTAATTTCAGTTATAAAAGCTAGTGGAGCAAGCCTAAGCTAAGGCTGAGCTTTCATGATTAATAAGTCTCTGTGTTGTTATTTGGGAGCTTGTGGAACAGAGAAAGACTCACTAAAAGCTCTAGAAATGAAATGGGGCCTTATATTTAATTTTTGCTATTGATGTTCTTGCTTGTTTTTTTTTTTTTTTTTCCCTCACTGTGGCTGATTCTTCTTTATTTCTATCTTGAGACGGTTCAGGTTGGTCTCAAACACACTACGTAGCCAAAGATGACCTTGAACTTCTGGTAATCACTCCTCTGGAGTGCTGGGATTACAGGCATACACACTTGATATTTTCTGTGGTGCTGGGCTTTAAACCCAAGACCTTCTGCACAGTAGGCAGCCACTTCTACTTATTGAGCTATATCCCCAGCCCATGCAAAACATTTTTTTTTTTGAGACAGGGTCCCAATATGTAACCCTGGCTGGCTTGGAACTCACTGTGTAGTCCAGCTATGCCTCTGCCTTTGGATTGCTCAGATTAAAGAAACACGCCAGTATGTCTGATACCATGCAAAACATTTTCTAACAAATATTTCTTTTCTTTCTCTCTTTTGACCACATCCTTCCTTCCTTTTGTCTTTGATTTGAAAAATTCCTGTTCCTTGCAGCCACAGGCCTTTGCTCTTCTGCTCTTCCTTTGCTTAGGCTCCTTATGAGGACAGTCCCACTTCTGGGGACACACTTTCTCAGTTGCCTGTCCTTAATCCCTTTCTACCAGCTGTCCCCTCACCAGGTCAGAGTCACTTCATTTCCGTAGAAGCCAGAGGCTTTCTTCACCACTGTCTCATTTACTTTATTATCAATTTTCTTGCTGAGCTCGTGTTTTTCTTTGGTTTCTAGGGCCCTGAATTTCATCATGTACTTTCTGACCCTTGACGGCCCTTGCTATGTCTACTGTACTGGGAGCTTCTTTAGCATTCCTCCTAATTCTAGGTATTTTGTTCCCCAGAGCTGTAACCTCTGTTCTTCTTATGATTCACTATGTTACTTGCACCATCCTTACCACCATCACTACCACCATCTTTACCACCGTCACCACCATCCTCAGCACCATCTTCACTATCACCGCTACCTACCACCATCACCATCATCACTGCTTCTAGAGTCAACTCACAAACATAAGGTCTACTCCTGCAAACCTCATAACCAACGAAGAAGGTAAATATCATGCCTTTTTGCTGGGCAACAGCCTTGACGCTCTTAGACATTACTCATATTTGCCTAAGAACAAAGAGCTAGGGGCTGGAGAGACAGCTCACTGGTTAAGAACATTTGTTATTCCTGTTAAATGCTGGATCCCCAGTACCTACATGGTGGCTTACAACCATCTGAACAGAAAACCTCTTCTGACTCTACAGACACCAGGCTTGCATGTGGTGTGCATACATACATGCAGGCAAAAACTCACATGCATCAAATAAAGAAGCCAAAATAAGCTAGTAAATTTATTTTAAGGAGAGACTAAGAAGGAGAAGGAGGATAAACAGCAGCAGCTAGGAGTTGCCTGAGGTGTCAGTCATACCAAAGCCGGCTCTCAATACACCTCCCTTTTCTTTCCTTAAGATGTCACAAGGCTCTGCCAGATGTCGTGGCGCAGGCTTTTAATCCCAGCACTCAAGAGGCAGAGGCAGGTGGATCTCTGGGAGTTTGAGGCCAGCCTGGTCTACAGAGTGAGTTCCAGGACAGCCAGGGCTACACAGAGAAACCCAGTCTTAAAAAAGTAATCAAACAAACAACAGCAAAAAGCCTCAGGGCTTAGTTCCTCATCTCCTCTCTCTCTCTTCCTCAGACAACAGCAGGCCAGGCCCTCATCACTCAGGACTAGGCTAATACAACAGCCTCCTAATGACGCTCCTTCCTCTGGTTCCCTACCTGCCACCCCACCCTGCATTGGTGTGCAGCCTGCCTGTCTGTCAAGCGATGCTGCTTTAACTCAGCTTCCCTTGTGTCCCCGCTTTTATACTTAGGGTGACTCCCTGCTACCTCTTGGGCCATGGGCTCCTTCTCAAATGCCTTCTCCACCTGGGCCCATGCTCTAGTGTCCTCAGTGGCTCACTGTTTGCCAGGATTCAGAAGCCAGGTGGAAATTGTTGGTGTTCACCAACAGTTCCCCGCTTCCAGGCATGGGGGAGATTTCAATTCCCTTTTATGATTTTATTGCTCTTTGCAGTGAAGTAGAGGCAGAAACGTGATTAGCCCTAGCCAAGGAAACGGACCTGGATGTATGTTACTTTGACATTGAAGCAATGCAAAGGCCCTGTAGGACTTTCCCATTTCCCTCAACCCCGTGCTGTGATGCTCTGTCGCAGTGTTCCAGATGGTGGAGCCCCCCTTAGCCAGAGTCCCCGAGTGACTCTATGGAGCAGAACACTCCCCTTCCTGCATCCTTTGACCTGCAGTGAACTTTGCGTGGAAAGGAAATTATTCTGTTGAGCTATTGCGTGGAAAGGAAATTATTCTGTTGAGCTATTGCGATCTGGGGATTGTTCGGTGCCTTAAAACACAGTGAAGGTTTGTGTCTTTGCTCGCGTTCACGTAGGTCTGCAGGAGGAAGCTCTTCTGGTTATCACGTAAGCACCCAGGTAGATGGAGAGTCTATCTTAACATAGGCTCTGTGATTACCTCCAAGGGAAGGGAGCCTATGGGAAATCAAGTCCTGACTCATATATATAAAATGTATGCGAGTGTTTTGTCTAGATCTATGCGAGCTATGTACATGTCTGGTGCCTGAGATTAGAGAAAGGCATCGACGCCTGTGAGACTGAAGTTGCTGAAGGTATTTGAGCCACTCTGTGGGTGCTGAGACCCAAACACAAGTCCTCCACAAGAGCAACAACTCTTAACTCCTGAGCTGCCAGTCCAGCCCCCTGCCGCGACTCTTAAAGCTTTCACTTAGACACACGTCACTTCTTAGATGAGACACAAGTCACTTTGCTTAACTTTTCCTTGACCAAATAAATTGAGTCCCTGACTTCAAGGGGGGGGGGGGCAGAAAAAATAGGTTTGCAACATGCTGAGCAAACAGTGCGCTAGAACCATGGGTGGAGTGAGTACTGTTGCCGGCCTGAGTAGAGCTGCAGACAGGCTGCTCCCTAGCCCTCATCCTGCCTCTGGAGCTCACACCACACCCTTCCCTTACGTTGCACCCATAGCTCCTAGTCCACACTTCCTGAGAGCCCCTCCCCCCCGTATTTCCCTCACAATAAGAACAACACTAAGTTGTTTCTTATTCCTACACTTCTAGGCTCTTTATGGTGGTGAAAATTTAATTGGTTATTCACTGTTTCATGTGTAGCTAATGGGACTGCATTTAACAAACACACTTAGCTCCATATATTCTCACACACACACACACGCACGCACACACACACACACACACGCACACTCACACACACACACACACACAAATCAACACTGGTTCACTTTATCTTCTTAAAGCCATCGCTGGATGGCTGCTTGTGTATGCCAACAATGGCTTCCATGCCCTTAGATGTTTCTGGAATTGACTTGGAGTTCACAGCATATCTGAATCCTTGCCTGTCAGGCTGTAATAATTGTGCTTCTTTTACCCATATGTACCAGAACTGAATGGGCTAGTGTATATACATACTTTGAAAGAGCTAGCATGCTCACTAAGCCTCAGCTGCGATTACTATTCCTCCCGAGATCTCTGTGATAACTATCTTCTGAAGGTGGGTATGACTTCTTGCTACGTTCAAAACTCCGCTGATGTGTAGCAGGAGCGGTCTGTGCCCACGCGTCCTCTGCGCATGGTCCTCAGAGGTTCTTCAGGTGCAGTTCTTGGGACTGAGGGAAGGTGCTGCCTGGCCTGGGGAGAGATGCGGCCATGGCTTGTAGGTAGTCTCTGCCTTGAGCGGGATAATGGAAAAGCTACCTCCGGCCCGCCTTCCAGCCAGTGATGTAGGGGGTGAAGGAGTGGTATGTGTGTCCATCACTGTCTAGCTGGGCAATTCTGTAGGATGTTCTACAGTCTCTCAGAGGGGCCCAAAGGGGTCAGGCCTCCATACCCTACAGCAGCGATCTATCAACACATTCCGTTTTGTCTTGCTGCCCCCTTCTTATCTCACTTCCTGTCTCAATTATACTTCCCGGGATCACCCCCAAACAGATTACTGTACTTAAGAAATCCAACCTTAGAGCCAGAGAAAACACCAGTTGAAATTCCATGCAATGAAACTGCCTCTGGAAGGCCTGCCTGCCTCCTCCTCCCCCAACCTTTCCTTCTTCAAAGTCTCTTAGCCCAGGCTGGCCTTCAGTTCTCTGTGATCCTCCCAGCTCAGCCTCTCCAGAGCTGGATTACAGGCTGGGCTGGCACTCTTGCCTTCGGCGGTGCTTCTAAAGAGACACTTCATGAGGTTTTGAGCCGTGTACTCATGACTGAAATAAGTTAATGGCTTCAGAAGATGCCAGCAGCGAGGGAGGCATCTTGGAGTGCAGGAGTCCCAGGAGACCACGGAGGAGTTACGTCACTGGCTGAGAGGCCAGCCCTGAGGCAGTCTTTCCCCAGCCTATGAGAGGCAGGGTCTACCTACAAGCCACACCTTCTTCTCTCACCAGGCCGGGCAGCACCTTCGGGAGCTCCGTTCCAAGAGCTGCATCCAAGGGAGCGCTGAGGACCTTGGGCAGAGGATGCGCAGGTGCAGACAGCTCCTGTGACTTCAGTTCTGTTTTTTTACTCTGTGACCCTGCTGTACTGTAGGGTTTTCTTGCTAAGAATCTGATTGGCTGGGGTGGAGGGTGGGAGCAGGACATGGTAACTTGGCTTGGTGACAGGTCTGACATGGGAACTCTGGGTAAGCCCAGCACAAGATTGTTCAATGAATCCTGTTGACCTGACGTTCTGACCCTTAGATGGACAGTGGATACAGGCTCTTCGAGTGTCTGCATTGCGCTTCCCCCACTTCTGGTGAGCAACAGGGAGGTACTGGGGGTAGGTAGCCTGGAGGTCATGTTTTGCAAACAAGAAGGAAGATGCTAGAGTTTGGATGCTGACAGTTCCTCAAAGGTCCTTGTGTTGAAGCCTTGCTCTTGGTGGCACATAATTCGAAGGGGTGGGGGTCTAAGTGTGGAAGCATTGGGGGGAATACCTCGAAGGAACCTGCAGGATTCTGGTCTTTTCCCTTTGGTTTTGCTCCCTGGCCCTGTGGGGAGGGACTTTACTTTTCCATGCGCTGCTGTTCCACCCCCAGAAACCTAAGAGCGACCTGTGAGTCAATCTCAGACAGGATCTCCAAAGCCATGAACCCAAAGAAACTTTTCCTGTTCCCAAGCCCGTGCGTGAGTGTATTAGGGTCAGGAAACACTTTTCCAGTGCAGGGCAGACACATGAGCCAGCGGGAGGGGAACCTTAAAGCGAGGAGGGGGGAACAGACAGCTTCCAGAAGTCCCTAGAAAGCCAGCTCATTGCCTCAGGGAGACAGAGCTTGGTGACAGTGTTTTCCTTAGTGCCATGTGGGGTTTGTTTAGGTCTCATGTGTGACTTAGGTAGGTCCGGAGAAGGGAATGCTTATAATTGCAAATGGAAATGAACTCAGAGGAAGGTTTGGAGAGTCAGCTGACAATGGCGACATCTGTCACACTGGTGAGGATTAGACTGAGGTGATGACTGTAAAATGACCTAGGCTTCACACCCCTACTCATACTTGGAAGGCCAATTAGCATTCCCTTAATAGTGGATGCTGCTTACTGCCCTGAGTAACCGCTCTGATGAGAACCGTCTGAGTTGAGCACAGTCCTTTAAAATAAATTGTAAGATCTAGGTGTGTTGGTATAGTCCTGTAAGTTCAGCATTGGGGATGTGGAGACGGGAAGGTCAGGAGTTCACTGTCAGCCTGGGCTACAGAAGACCCCGTTTCAAAAACAAAATTTTAAAAACAAAGCAAAATGTATTTCAGTTTGGGACTGGTGGTACAAGTCCTGTATTCCCAGTTACTCGGGAGCCTGAGGTGAGAGGATTGAACGTTTAAGGCCCGCTTGGGCTACAGAGTAAGTTTAAGGCCAGCCCGGGCTACATTGTGAGATCCCGTCTCAAAAATAAAAAGAAGTATTTTGTTTTGTTTTGTTTCTCAAATGGGGTTTTAGCTCAGTGGTGGAAGGCTCGCTGGGCACATTCAAAGCCCCGGGTTCAGTTCTCTGTGCTCCGCCGCACGCAGTGTGCAAGACTGAATCTGTTCATTTTCTCTCTTTTTCAGCCTTTGGTTTTCTGAGCAAGGCCTTGCTATATAGCTCTTTCAACTCTCAGTCCCCTGCAGCGGCCTCCTAAGGGCCAGAAATGCAGGTGCACAACACCATGCCCAGCTCTCTCTATGTTGTTTTAGGAGTTGTTTAGAAACACGGGGAAGCTTGCCACGAAGAAAGAACGGTCAAAGAGAAGTCGTCTTAGACTCCAAACATCCAGACAGTCACCCTACAGGGCTCCAAGCACTTGAAGACTCTGCGACTGGGAATGAACAGAACCCAGATTTAGCTGGTTACTATTATCAGCAGGGAAACCGGCTGAGAATGCGGAACACTGAGCTAAACAGCAACGGGGCCTCCAATTCAGGCAGTCATTGCAAAAAGACCGCTGGACTGCAAAAAGACCGCTGTGGACTTTGCAAGCAAGTCTCAGGCCTGTATATTTTTGGGGTCAGAAAAAAAAAATCGAAATTCTCTGTAGCTGCTTGAGAATTTTCAGGAGTAAGATGCACGCTTCAGCAAGAGCCAGCAGAGAAGCTCATCTCCAAGTCTCCAAACCACAGAGGCGGCTGCCTCCGCCCTCCTCATTCTTAGCTGATTGAAATAATCAGAAGTCAGCTTCAGGATGCTGGCGTGGGGGAAAGGCGGGCAATGTCTGTTTGGTGGGGGTGGGGTGGGGGGGTCAAATTTCTTACTCATTTTCTTCTTTTACATCCCCCAAACTTGTCTGCACGTTTTAGGGCAATCGGCGCATCTCACTTAGTACCATCCTTCCACCTCCTCCTGGGTTGCCAGGTGACAGAAAGGATGCAAAATAAGTCCCCAGAAACATGGTGGCTTTGGAAGCTGTTTGTTTCTGGGAACTCGGTTCTTCTCCTTGTCTCTCCCCCACCCCCAGCTTCTTGCTTCCTCAAGTAGCCATCGGCTAGAGTTAAGAGAAGGCCGGCGGGGGCTGAGGGGGGGGAGTGCTTAGTTGGTAAGGCGCCTGTGCTGCGCAAGCAGGAGGGGCCGAGTGTGAATCCTGGAACCCACATGAAACCCAGGAGTGATGGGGAGCTCCTGTAACCCCAGCACGGGACCCTCACAGACAAGTGGCTCCTTGAAGCTCATTGTCCAGCCTGGATGAACTGATGAGCTTTGGGTTCACGGAGATCTTCTTTCCAAATAATAGCAGAGATACCCACTGTTGGCATTGGGCCTCCATCCGAGCATACATACACAGCACACACACACACACACACACCACACACATGCATATGCATGCACGCACACAGACATACACAGAGACACACACACAGAAAGAGAGATCCCCTAAACAACAACAACAACAAAAAACCCCTAACCTCACAAGGCAGAACCAACAGTTCCCAATGAAGAAGCTAGCCAGAGTAGAAGCAAAGGACAGGAGGAAGATGATTCTTTTCTCGCCGTGATAAAATTGAGTTAGTGCTGGCTGCATTAATGCCCATTTGGAGTGTGAAAGGGCTGCGATCCAGTCAAGGATGTGTCTGGGCTGGGCTGGGGGCCCAGCTGCCCCTTTCCTAGCTCTTAGCATTTCTTCTCTTCCTTTTCAAACAGCCAACGGTCCTCCAGGCACTGCTCTGTCTGGCCCCAATTTGTAAAAGGTGATCTCACTGGGACCTCTATGAATATGGACAAAGCTGGGGGGAGGGGCCGGGCTAAGGACGTGCCTGTGTGGGTGCTCCGGACGAGCCTCCTGTTAGGGCTGGCATTTGCTTCTTCATTTGTACAGCCGGTGGGAGAGGAGGGGAAGGGAGGCTCCTGGGTGGGGGATGGGAGAGGGATCTTCCTGCTTGGCATTTGCAAGCTGGTGGGGAGCGTGCCGCTTCCAGGTTTCAGGCAATCACAAGGCCCATTTGCTCTTGCGGGTTCATTAGCGAGGCCAGCGGGAATGACAATTGCCTTGTCCACTGTGTTAAGTGGACGGACGGAAGAAAGAAAAGTCAGAAAGGGGTGAGCGCAATGTTCAGGTTCCTGCTCAGCTGTCACGGCTCCCCTGGACTCTAATGGCTACCTGCCCACAGCTGCCTTGACTATCACTGGGAGGGGCAGGTGGGAGGCGGGGGAGGTAAGAGATGTTATCCATTCTAGGACCACCTCGCCCCCCTTCTTTCTTTTTCATTTGATTCCAGGCCACTCGTAGACATGCTTTCCCAAGGGATGACTCCCAGAAAACATCTCTGACAGGAAAGTCAAGAAACAGAGAGCCC
>NW_026068001.1:7757353-7804667 GCF_014885135.2 Alexandromys fortis
CCCCCCCCCCCCCCCCCCCCCGCCAAGGCTGTGCCATCCTCGACGCCCACTGTCCCACCTGCTTCCATTCTGCCTGGGTTCTCCCCTCCGACCCTGGGCAGCCATTGTACTCCAAGTGTGGACAGAGAGGCCGGGAGCCAGGTGGCCCACAGCAGCCACCAGACAGTCCTGTTCCTAGGGACCCTCGCTGCAGAACCTATTGTCCTTGCTATCCTCCAAGGTGCTTTGAATTCCCAGCCAGCACTTCTATTTGCTGGGCACACAGACAGTGAAAACGGTCCAGTGCCAGGAGGCTTGGAGGCTGGCACCAGGCCAGGGGCCCTGGCAGCCCAGCATAGGGACGGGAGGAAAGAGTATCCGGTTGGGAATTATTTAGCGCCCACCTGCCTTTTTTCCCTGTACTAATGGAAGGCCTGCCAGGATGAGGGCAAAGAATGCTGGGGAACTGGGGACCATTCTGTCCTGCTGCTTGTTAGGAGAGCAGAGCCCTGGCAAGAGGTTACTTGGGGAAGCTGGATGATGTTATCGACCAAATTGGGGTTTGGGGATTATCTGTGGATTTCATTTATCTGTGTTTCCCCTGGTCTCTCTTGTTGTACGTAATTAAGAGCTGATTGCTGGTAATTAAGAGTTGTTGAGAGAGGCGGCAGGATCCAAAAATAAGAGGCGCACAGTTTGTCTTCCTTTGGACAGACTCCTGCCCCCCGCTCCGCCTGTCTGCCCCCTCCCTGTGTGCCTCCTGCAGGGAAGTGGCCCCAGAGAACAAGTCCCAGCTTGTCAGCTGGGCTGTTTATTCATAAATGCCTCTCTCTGCCTTCTTTCCTCTGTTGCCAAACCTGGAGCTAAGCCAAGCAGTGCACGGGGTGAGTTTAAACTCGACCTCTCCTCACTTAGGTGGGCTAAGAAAGCAAACCTTTCTTTTCCCCCAAAGCCTTCCTGGGGCTCCTGAGCCTGTCTCTGCTGATGGTAGACAACTTGAACTTGAGTCAAGATTAGACACAACTGGCCGCAGTCGTGGTAATTTGAAGAATGATGGCATCTCTTTGGGGCGCTCTCTTGTTCCTTCCTCCTGTGAGCTTCTCTCCTGGGGTGGAATTGGGAGCAGGGATTCTACAATGTCTTGGCATTGAGCAGGGGCTGTGTGTTCACACATTACCATCCGCTTCCAGGCTCCACCCACTGACCTTGACCGCGGCCTCTAATGTTCTGGGTGGTCACGGCCTCCAGTCCAGGGACCCCACACCCTGCTCCTCTGGTGGGCCCCTTTTCCTCTCAGCTCTTCTGGGAGCCCCAGGTGCTCTTGGCTCTTTTGCCTGCCTTGCAGGAATATGCTCCAGCTAGCTGCTGTGGGGTGAGATACCATGGCCCTCCTCCCAGGGCCTGGAAACCCCTCATGGGGTCCCAGTGCCATAGCTTGGGCCTGAAATGAATGTGTCCCCTCAAAGGTTCAGGTGTTGGAAATTTGGTCCCCAGGGTAAGGATGCTGAGAGAAACTAGGTTACTTCCTAAAAGGGCAGGGCTTGTTTTGTTCTGTTAGTTTTTCTTTTTGAGACAGGGTCTTGCTATAAACCTAAGGCTAACCTCTAGCTTAAGATCAGCCTGCTCTCCCCCCCCCCCCAAGTGCTGCCCTCAGATGAGAATGGGCTGATATGCAAGCATGAGCCACCCCCATGCCCTTCTCTCTGCACTTGCACACAGCGGTTCCCTCTCTGTCCCTTGGTGATGCCACCAGGGGGTCCTTGCCCGGATGCCAGTGTGATGGCAGTTGAACTTCCAAGGCACCAGAAACACAAGAAAACTAAACCTCTTTTCTTCATATGTGACCCAGCCTTGGGTATCGTGTTCCAGCAACAGAACAGGGACGGTGGCACCACACCTCTCTCATGCTAGGTCTCCAGCTTGTTCCGGGACCCCATGGAGATGCTTCAGCTAGCCAATGAACTCCCCTGGGACGAGAAAACTGCTCTTGTCCCCTCCCCCACCATTCTACCATTCCCACTCTAGGACATCAAAAAACTCCAGGTCAGAATTTCAGAGCTGTGTTCCGTGCCCCAGTGCTTACACCGGGAAGTCGCGGCTCTTGAGAACAGTCAATCTGTGAAAGATTTGCCAAAGTCTTCCTGGGACCTCACAAGCCACTCGCCTTTCCAGCAGACTACCATTTATTGAACACTTTCAGTGCGTCTGGGGTGTTCCTGGCTTGTCATGTTTGATCCACACAGTGCCCTGCAATGATCTCCATTTTGCATCAAGGAAACCCAGATAGAGGGGTAGTAAGAACTCGCTGGATCATTTGCCTCTGTTGCCCTGCTTTCTGTCCCTGTGGTCTCACCTCAGCTGCCTCGACAGTGGCTGTTGTGAGGCATCCCATCAGGGTTTTGACACTGATAGTGTGTGTGCACGCAAGTGCGCGCACGTGCGCCTGAGACTATGCCGTGGGGGTGTGGGAAGAGAGACGGGAGAGGAGACAAAGGGAAGGGGAGAGGCAAAGAAGAAGGAAGAAGGGGAGCAGAAAGTGGAGCCGGGCAAAGAAAACTAGAAGACTCCTGTGACAGAGGATATTTTTGTTTCTTGTTGATAGCGTAATGGTTCTGAGAACCGAACCTACAGACTCACGCGTGCCAGGCAAGGGCTCTCCCAAACTCTGGTCCCAGCCCAAGGAGGTATTTCTAATGAGGGTGTGAGCTGGCCTGGGCACCTGGGCCCCAGCTGAGCTTCCTTTGGGGATTCTCCTTTCCAGGCTGTGCTCTGAATTCTTGTTCATTCCCCCCCACGGGCTCTATCTGACTCCAGCTTCCCCACATTGTGGTTCCTGGGTCTGGATTTACAGTCACCTAGAAGGCACACCTCCAGGCATGTCCCGGCATTTCCAGAAAGCTTTAACTGAAGAGAGAAGTCCCATTCCCAGCGTGGGCAGCACCATGCTATGGGCTGGGACCCCAAAACTAATAAAAAGGAGAAAGCGCGCTGAGCGCTAGCCGTCATCTACCTCTACCGCTCAGTCCGGTGTGTCCACCCCTCTTCCCTTCTCCCTCCATGAGGCCACCCACTTCCCTTGATGAACCGTGACTTGAGAGCTTGCTCTATGTCAGGGATAAGGCGTGCCTATTTGTGTTCTCTGTATTAGTTAGAATAGTTAGGATAAGGTTTGGCTGGGAGTCATTCAAAATCCCAAATGATGATGATACATCCAAGACAGAATTCCTTTTCATGTTTAGGATGTACACATTCAGGTACTGGGCAATTCTGCCATTGCATAGGGCTAGGGACCTGGGTTCCTTGTTGATATGCTGTACACGACTTGTATGCTGGGGCCATCTCTCTTTCTCTCTCTCAGGATGGAACACAAGGCTTCAAGGTTTTCCGTATGCTGGGTGAACCCTCGACCACTGGGTCTTAGACATGCATGGTGCTTTGAGACCATGTCTAGACATTCCTCCCAACCAAGTAGGTTCTGCAAAGAATCAAAGGACAGGTGGCAGATGTGTGACTTCTAAAGCTAGGATGATAACCTTCCTTGACCTTCTGGTTGTGTTTTACTGAGATAGCATCTTATTCTGTGGCCCAGGTGACCTTGGAACTCACTGTGTAACCAGGCTGGCCTGGAACTTACGGAAATCCTCCTGTTTCAGCCTCCCAAGTGCTGGGATTACAGGTATAAGCCACCACACCTGGCTCAAGACTAGGTTTTAAAAGATTTTGTGACGTCTATGTCCCTGGCTGTCTGTTTCTCTCTCATCCTCCTCCCCACATCTCTGGAGCTCTGAATGCTAGTTAAGAAATTTGATCCTTTTGAGGCCACCATATAGGAAAAAGATACCCAAGACTTCCGGTCTTCCACATGCTGCCTCGCTTGGTGTCAGCATCTCTGTAGTCCTGACTGGCACCAGCCATGTCTGCCTGTATGTTTCTACCCCTTCCAGACTCTTCCAAGCTTGTCAGACCTACTATCCCTCTTGGCAAGAGGCTTCGTGAGGGTTCTACGGGACTGTCTGAGGTCCTGAGGCATTGGTGTGTACAATGCTTGCATCAGCAGCTGCCTGTCGCCTTCCCACAAGCTAGTCGTTCACTCAGTCCCAGGTGATTTAGGGTGTGTGGTTGATGTGGAGCCAATTTGCTCATGTGTGTCTTTCCTTCCAGACTAGGCTAACTGGGGATCCCTGGAGCAGAGAATATGGTCAGGCTGAGAAATCTGGGGAAGGACAGTGGCAATGGGGGTGAGTTGAAGAGAGAAGCTTTTATGGGGGCTCAGGGGAGATGGAAGAGGCAGGGGTTGGCCCTGGAGGAGACTTTAGGAGGTATTTTGTGTGTGTGTGTGTACGTGTGTATACTTACACATGGGCCTCACATGTATAAATGACGACACGTGCCACAGTACCCGTGTGGAGGTCAGAAAACAATCTGGGGTGTCTGCCCTAGCTTTCGACCTGGTGTGGAGACAGGGTCTCTTTTGTGTGGTTCTTCTGCTGCCTGTGTTCGGCTCTTTGGCCTACTAGCTTCTCAAGATCCCTGTCTCCAGCCGGGGGGTGGTGGTGCACGCCTTTAATCCCAGCAGAGGCAGGCGGATCTCTGGGAGTTCGAGACCAGCCTGGTCTACAAGAGCTAGTTCCAGGACAGGAACAACAACAACAACAACAAAAAACTACGGAGAAACCCTGTCTCGAAAAATCCAAAAAAAAAAAAAGACCCCTGTCTCCACTTTTCCTCTCACTAGTGGTTGCAGATGAGTGCTCCCACACCCAGCTTTCCATCGTGGCTGCGGATTCCAGCTCAGCGCCTCAGGCCTGCATGCTCTGTGTTTCCACTTACTCCTCAGAAACCCTCTTTTGGGCCAAGGTCTCACGTATTCCAGGCTGGCCTCAGGCTGGCCTTGAATTTTCTGTGTAGCTGCGGATGACCTTGCATTTCTGATTCCTTCACCTCTGCCTCTTCAGTGGTGAGTTCACAAGAATGTACTACTTGGGATTAATCTTAAGACTTTGTGTGTCCTAGGTAAGCACTACCAATTGAGCTACATGCCCAGTTTCTTTTTTTTTTTTTTTTTTTTTGAGACAGAGTCTTATATAGCCCAGGCTAGACTAAAACTCTCTATGTAGTTCAGGGGTTGACCTTGAATGAATCTTTCTGCCCTCTCCTGAGCACTGAGATTACAGGCATGAGGCATTACCCTCAGTTTATGTTGCTCCTTTGAGGCCTTTCTCCTTAGCTGGTAGTTGACTGACCTCTCCCTGTGTCCTCTCATGACCTTCCCTGGGTAGCTGTGTCTTAACTGTTTTCTTTTTCTCTTGCTTTTCTGTCATGTTTTGTCTTGAAACAATTTTCAGCGCATAGCCCAGGCTAGCCTAGAGGTCCTTTTGCGTCAGCCTCGCTGGATTCCTCACCCACTTTCTTATAAGGACATCTGTTATAGAGGACTGGGGACCACCCTAATGAGACCCAAAGATGAGCTTCCTCCTTTCTGAGGGGGCTTCCTCTGTACCCCGAAGCCTGGCTGTGTGGCCACCATAGTGCCATCTGAAGGACTGTCTTCCAGGGACCTTACAGCTAACACCCCAAGTGCAGCGTTCACCAGCTGAACCCTGTTGGACGTTGCAAAGTCATTGATGCTCCCTGGGTCCCTTGCTGTGCCCCATCTTTAAGAAGAGTTAAACCCTCACATGCCCCACACAGTGCATATACATTCACTGGTGATAAAGCCAGATTCAGCTGTTTTTCTTGAAATAGGAGATGGAATTTTCCCCAATGTAAAAATAATGGTGCCCAATTCTTGTGGGAGGCAGATGGGGCTGATGCTGGCACCACAGGCCCTTCTTTTCCTCAGAAATAGCCCCACAGTGGCCTCATTTTCTCAAACTTGCAACTCAGCGAGTACTTAGCCTTTCATGAGAAGAATCCACGCTGCCGAAGTTAAAAGGGAGCAATCCATTTGTCAACTCAGGCAGCCACTCAAGTCTAGGGAAGCAAAGTCCCCAGTGCGCCTACCCAGCAGCCTTTGGGGTCAAGGCATGGAGCCTGAGACAGACTGGCTTCCAGTCAAAGGCAAAGATAGACAATCAGGTGAGAGCTTCCCCTATATACAAAGGAGACAGGGCATAAGAAATGGGGGCAGGGTAGAAGACATTGCTAACTGGTTTTGGAGCCTGGGACCTTGTTGGAGAGACTGTGTATGAGTTTGCGGGGGGTCTTCAGAAGCCAGGGACTTCTGGATCAGGAGCTAGGAACTCCCAGGGAAAGACATAGTGGAAAGGGAGTCTATTTCTCAATGGCTACAGCTGAAGTTGGCAAGGACCCTGGCTTCGATTAGGTCTTAATAGACTTGACCTTCCCATCCAAGCTCTGACCCTCTTTCCCTAGAGCTCAGAGCTAGTATCACACGGACATCTTTTACATCAAATACTAACGGAGGAGACCCAGGCTCCCTTTGGACCCCATCATAGAAGAGGCTGGAAGGATGGCCATTTTTCAAATGCCACGATCGTGGCTGCAGAACTGAGCCTGTTAGAGTTAGGCAGGGGAGGAAAAGGAGGCCAAGGCTCAAGGGCCGGCAATTGTTTGAAGCTTTCTTTGTAATGTGAACTGGAAAGACAGTATCTTTCTATGGCATTTAGGCTCCAACTAGAATCCTCCTTCCCTGACAAGGCGTTTCCTTCCGTTGTTGTGCACTTATAGCGGAAGGGGTGGCCTGGGTTGGGGTCAAGAGTGGGAGGGACTTCTTAGGGGAGACTGTGGAGCTTCGGGGTCTCTGAGAGGCATTTATCTTTGAACTCTAGGGGTTCCTGTCCTTCCTGGTAAGGCTGCAAAACCAAGGACGAAGCCGGCCTTCTAGTTAGGCTACTGCCCCCCCCTCCACCCCCCATATTCCAGTCTCTGCTGCTCTACACATTTCCTCTTCAAACCATTCTTTCCCTTCCCCCTCCTCTCCTTCCTCCCTTCCCCTTCCTTTCCCTCCTCCTTCTCCCTCCTCCCACCTCTCTTCCTGCAAAGTGACAAGCCACCCTGGCCCTGCGGCTTCCTTGTTTACTCTGCAGCCTGACAGGAGAGAGCTCTGCCTGCCTCAGGAATAAGTCTCCCAGCAAATTAGCAGCAGGATTTGAGATCCATTTCTATTTCGCCCAATATTAATTATTGTTGTTTTCTGCTGTTCATTACCAGCTCATTGCCTTGTGCAACTCTGGGGAACAGAGGGTTTTTAAAGCATTTCCTACAGAGGAACTCCCCCCCCCCCCCCCACCCCCGCCACCCCACTGGGCCACCACCACGCTCAACCTAAGTACCCTCCACCTGTGCAAGCGATTTTCTCCGCTCACTGTGCAAGATAGAGCGGGCAGGAGTCAGGCCAAATAGGACTGGGTTGAGGTCCTCCCTCCCTTCACTCCTCAAGTTCCTTCCCGAGTCTGCCAGCCTGTCCACAGCGACTGCGCAGGAGATGCGTTCTTACTGTCATTTCTGTCCTAAAGAGACGATGAGGACTTAACACAGACACAGTCACACCAGAGACAGATCTTATGCCTTTACACCCAGGAATACAACCATGGTCACCTAGGGGTCACACACAGGCCTTCCTTCCGGCAGCTGCCCCTGAAGCGCCTGTGCCTTCCCCCAGTTGCCGTCCTCCAAAGATATTCTGTTGTCAGTTGTTGGCACCTCACTCTCCCATCTCTTTCCTCCTCTTCTCATGCTGGCCTGAACTCCTGGGGTCAAGTGAGCCTTCCACTTTAGCTCCTAGAGAGTAAGTAGAGTGCCGGGGGCTTGGCACCATGCTTGTTTGAATTATTCTGATTTCTAAAGTCATGGGCTTGACTCAGCTGGTTATAAGCCCCATGTAAGTAGGTCATATGCTTGCTATATATTCTTGTATGTGTAGGGTTTTTTTTTTTTTTGCTCAGCCCTGTATAGGACACTCATCTTGTTATTGCATGTATAGTAATTTATTCTTTTTAAGTGTAGCGGAATACCCACTTGGGTGACTACGCTATGATTAGTTCATCTGCTCTTCTGATGATGGACGTTTGAATCGTCTTCCAGTTTAGGGTTCTTTTGAAGAGAACTGCCACGTACACTTGTGCACACGGCTTTTGATGGGCACCAGCAGACACGTCTCTTGGCATATACCTCAAAGAGAATGCTTGTCATAGGATATGCGGCAACGTCATGCTTGCTTCTTCAAGGAGTTAGCCAATACAGGGTAATGCTTCTGCCACAGGGCTGAGAGAGAAACAAAGGCATTTTGGTCATTAAATAGGTGGAGGAAGGCTCTGGCTAATGTGCATTGGGTAGGTTGCTGCAGATAGGGCTTCAAACAACTCCGCTCTCCAAATGTGGGTAGCGTCCATTCACACTGACTTTGAAGTTGGTCACATGACTTGCTTTGGCCAATGGGATACCAGCAATCACAATGCTGCCATGACTTTGAGAACCGAGGCTTGTCTATTACCATAGTGTAAATGTTTATATCTCTACCAAATTAATTTAGCTCCTAATTTAACCCTAGTGCTAGGGTAATGTCGTTAGTCCTGCCTGTTACATCAGCTTGAGATGATTGCTAAAGCACACCTCTGGGTGTGTCAGAAAAGGTGTTGCTAGATACCTTTGGGTTCTGATCTGATCAATGGATTTTCTTTGAAGGATCTGTAATATGATGTCATTGTGGGAAGCGGACCTTTTGAAGGAAGTAGGTCACAGAGGGCACGTCCTTGGGGGATGTGTCTTACTCTGACCCTGTTTCCGCTCCCCATTTCCGCCCACTTCCTGTCTGCCGTGAGGTCAGCACCTGCGTTCCCGCACATCCTCTCAACGACGGGATAATTTGCCTGAGTGTCTGGGGCTAAGCAACCACGGACTAATCCCTTGGAAGCTGTGAGCCAAATAACCTTTCCTCATGGAGGTTGTGCTGATGGGTAGTGATCGCATCCGTGAGAAAAGCAACTAACTCAGTGCTGAGAGGCACACCCTTCTGGAGGTGATCAGGTCATAAGGATCCATCCTGGAAACGGGATGAGTGCCTTTACAAAGAGGCTTGAGGGAGCTCATTTGTCCCCTTTATGTTGTGAGGACACAGTGACAAGACAAGTTGGAGCAAACTAGAACAAAAGCTCTAAACTGTGTGGTAGCGGTTTGACGGCGGGTAAGAAGAGCTAGCCAGGGGGCTGGAAGAACTGTGAATGAGCGGGTGTCCGATGAAACGGGGGCTGGCCCTCAGTGGCCACTGGGTTCTCCTCACATTACTTTCTTATATTTGTTTGCCTGTGTAGCCCAGACTGACCTGGAACTCCTGATCCTCTAGCCTCCCAAGGGCTGGAATTACAAGTGTGCGCCACCACGCCCAGCTCTATTTTTTTTCCAGCTCTATTCTTTATTTTTAATGCACCAAGTCTGAGTAATGCCACCCATATTACATGGGCGTAGGGTAATGGGTACCCTACAGTTGCCATCTCACTCAAAGAAAAATGACGCTCTCCCAACTGTTGATCTCTCCTCTTCCTCCTCCTCCCAATCCTCTCCCTTCTCCTCTTCCCCCTCCTCCTTCTCTCCTCTTACTCCTCTCTTCTTCCTCCTCCTTCATGCACATGTGCTGTGCCTGGCTCCCACAAAAGCTAGGAACAGGCACCAGGTCCCCTGAAACTGGAGTTGCAGAAAGCTGGGAATCGAACCCAGGTCCTCTGGAAGAGCAGCCATTAACTCTTATCCAGGAGCCTTCTCTCCAGCCCCAGAGTCTTCTTTTTTTGTACAGCCGTCTTTGTGTGTGTGTGTGTGTGTGTGAAAGCACATTCTGGAGGTCAGAGGACACGTGGTAGCTAGTTTTCTCCTTTTGCCTGAGGTCCTGAGCATCAACCTCAGGGTGGCAAGCCGGGTGGCAAGTGCCTTTACCTGCTCGCCAGGCCCCTTCATACATCTTGCCTTGTCCTTGGAGGTAGTGCCTCAGATTTCAAGGCTAGGCTCCCATTTCTGACTTCAGAAATGAGCACCGTCCTTCTCCACCCCACCGGGCTGTGGAAACGGTGGCCCAAGACCTTTAGAGATTTAAGTTAGAAAACCAGAGTGCAGCTTTGCCAATTATTTCTTTAAAACATTTTAAATTTTTTATTATCATTACATCTTGATGTATTTATTTTGTGTGGATGGGATGGGAGTGTCATAACTCAGTCATCAGGCTTGGTATCTTGCTAGTCTGCTTTTTGCTTCTTGAGACAGGTTCTCACTGCGCAGGCCAGGCTGCACAGTCTCCATCCTCCTGCCTCAGCCTCCACACTTCTCACCAGAGTACAGCTTTCCCCCAAATCAGGAGTCAATTACCTCAAGACTGTCTATTTCCTATGAATGTGGGACTTGGGGTCAGCCAACCCCCAAGTTCTGCCCCTACTCTTGTGATACCAGCCATTGAGTCCTTTCAGGCATCACCTTGAGTCTCGGAGCCCTCCTTTTTTGTCTCTGCAGGGGCAATCACCCTGACCTGCCTTCATGGAGCAGCTGGGAGGCTGATGGCCTAACACTGGTGAAAGCCATTCAGGCCGTGGGAAGCACAGAGCGAGTACAAGGCAGTGCGGCATTATTGTCTGCAGGAACTGCCATGGGCTCCAGTTGTTTCGCATCGGGGCGATGGGTTGTGAGTCCGCCAAGGTCATTTTGCTTTACGGCTCCTCTCTTTAGCAGTCCACATAAATTGGACATGTTCAGGAGCCACAGTGGTCTCCAAAGCCTTTCTCTCGTTATCTCTGGCTGTATTTTCACACCAGAGAAACTTGGTACGAGGGCCATCGTCTTTACGAGGCTTGTGGCTTCTTTCCAGAGAAACTGTCACACTGAGGGGGCCCAGCCTGGCAATGACCACCAGCGCATCTCCACCCAAGGGCCTTCTTTCTCACGCTCCGTCTGCATAACTGGCTTCTTACTCAGCAGCAGTGTCTTCCTGATGCTCCTGAATCATAACCCACCCAAACTATGTGTCTTCCTGGTGCTCCTGAATCATAACCCACCCAAACTATGTGCATTGTGTTTCCTTTTGTGGTGAGCTTCGGGTGGGTTCCTCGCCCTTTGGACATGTTTTCTGAGGCGGGATGACAATGTGTGCAAAATTCTGGGGTCGTGGATGCAGGCGTGTGAGCATATCCAAGGTGAGCAAGAACTGTCACATGCCATACAACATTCACACATATATGACCCTCTGAGCCTGGGCTGTTCCTATGAGACGGAGCGTTTACCACATCAGTAGGAAGCTATCAGTATTAATAGCTATTGCTCCAAAATGGAAAACAGCCCCAAGTATCTAGCACGAGACTGGTACGGGGGGGGGGGGGTCTCTGTAACACAGCGCAAGGGACTGGTGGAGGGATGGCATAGTCTCACAATGTGTTGAAGGGCAGAGATGCTTGATGGGGTGGCTGTCTTCATTCGCTCGTCTCTGTCTTTGAAAGACTAGTTTCTTTCTTTCCTTCTCGGCTACAGCCAAGCAGACACAGAAGAGGCGGCCAAGCGGAGAGCCTTAGGGCTAACCTGGGGATTTTGCCTCACCAGGCCTTGAACAGACAACACTGTTGGAGCTCTTTCCGGAATGCTGGCTCTAGTGTTTTATTTGATTTCAATTTTTGGGTGAAGTTGACAGCAGAAAGAAGGGGAGGGGAGGGGGGGTTAACAAATGATTTCTCTGCGGAGGCTTTCCTGACAATTAGCTTGCAGGCACCGCCCACACTCAATCCTTCCTGTAGAGTCCTAGCCGAAACACAGTTCCTCCACAGAGCCTGGGGACCTTGCTCACAGTGTGCAAGCTGCTGCGGAGGCCATGGCCTTGCTCTGGGTTGAAGAGCGTGAGGGACATGTATTGTTCAAGCCAAGTAACTGCTCCCGTGGACACGGAGCCTGGGAATAGTGGTAGAGGCCAAAGCTATTTCTCCTGAGATGGATACTGTTTCTTTACTTAGGAAGCCTTCCACTCTGTGGGAGGCATCGGGAAATGGAGGTGGGTTTTGTGTTGCCACACCCATGGGGGAGGTGTGCTACTGATCTTCCTGGACAGGGGCGCCAACCATGCCTACCGTCCTATAGTGAGGAGACTGTCTCACACAATGGGATTTGTCCGAGTCCAGCTACCGACTGTGCGCTTGCTGAATGAACCCGGGAGGCACAGAAAGTTCCAGGTGTGCTTTCTAAAGGACCAACTGGTTCATTCGAAACTGGAGATCATTTTTCAAGGTGACTTGAGGGACTGGATGAGGACTGCTCTGAGCTGGGGAAACTGAGGAAAAGCTTGGCAGCCTAGAGTCACAGGAAAGAGGGGTGCAGGTGCCGAGGGACCCCGCGAAGGTCAGACAGAGGCCACCCAGAAGGAGGAGCAAGGGTCAGTGGAAAGGGGGAGGAGGAGGTTGCCTCTTATCCAAATGGAAGAATGAGAAAGAAGGCCAATGTGTAGCTATATGCTGGTGGTGGCTGTAAAGCTGCCCCCCATAGTGTGGGAATCAAGACAGGGATTTAGGAAAGGGGAGAATCAAGAGGCCACACAGGCCTAGATTAGACAGACAGGGTCCCTGATGCTGGCTTGGTTTTCTGCCTTTTGCTTTTCTATTACTTTACGTGGGGCCTGGATTTGGGCTTTGCTGACACCCAGAGGGGTGGCCAGGGCAGCAAACAGGACTTGTGGAAGTGGCAACTGCCTGAACATGGCCTTGCTTTCTTGCTGGGGGCTCTGGGAGTCCCCTCTAGGAAGCAGATTCCATATGTCCTCAGCATGTTGGAGGAACCTGAGCATACCATGGATGGCACCCTTCAGCCACTGTACAAACAGGCCAATCTAGAGGGTCTGGCAAACCCTGCCAGCTGTCATTGTCGGCTCCTGGCTCATCCTGTGTCCCACAGTGTGGGCCAGGCCAAGGAGCTTTTAAAAGGCAGGTACTGAGGTCAACGCTGAGCCTGTATTTTGTCTTCAGCTAATCTGTGGTTTGTAAGGCAAAGGCATGAGGCGACAGTGGCAAGGACAGAACTCAAACACGGGGCAGGGGTAGTGCGGGCGACTTCCCACAAGTGGTGGGGAAGGGCCTGGGGCCCAGCTGCCGACATTTTCACAAAGCGAATAAGGGTGGGGCCAAGCTGGTGACCTCAGTATAAATGGAAAAAGACGGTCAGCTGTGCGGCTGCCAGAACTGGCATGTTTGTCAGCCCACCTGTTAGGAACTGGAAAGGGAGCTGTTGAGTAACATCATCCCAGCAAATGGTTACCCGTTGCTGACCGCAGGCCTGGCATGGTCTGAGCACTTCACGCTGCCGGGTGCCTGGGCTCTACCCACTGCCCACTGAAAAGGGCTCCCCTGTGGTTTCCATCTGCAAGCTGAGGAAACTGAGGCTGCGGTGTTCATTTTCTTATCCTAGCTCGGACAGCCTAAAGGTGGACAATAAAGGCTGTGAATCCCGGCAGTCTGGCACCCAACATCCAGGCCAGCTGCCGGGAGCACGGAACAGGTTTTATGGGGCAGGGTGATGTGGATGCCTGTACTTTGGTCTCTGTTCTGGTTATTACACATATATTGATGTATGTATTTATCTATTTGTATGTGTATGTGGGGGGGGGGGCACATGAGCCACGCTATGCATGGTGAGGTCAGAGGGCATCTTGAAGGTTTTTGGTGGTTTCTTCCACTGGGACGTGGGGATTGGATTCAACTTGTGAAGCTATGTGGCCAACACCTTTATGGGCCGTCTTGTGGGACTCCGTGTCCTTATAATTATGATTAGGAGCTAAGAAGAAAAAGGAAAAGAGGCAGATCATATGAACCATGAATTACTCAGAAATGTAGTGACTTACGGCTGGTGGGGTGGTTCAGTGGGTAGCGGTGACTGCTACACACTCTGACCATAAGAGTTTGATTGCTGGGACCACATGGAGGGAAGAGAGAACCGACTTCTGTAAGTTGTCCTCTGACATAGGATACATGCACCCCACACATATAAATGCCCAAAATTAATAAGGTGTACTGAAAATAAAATTAGTGACTTAAACAGTTGTCATGTCGTACAACATAGGGATTTCATAGCCCTTAGTTGGAAGGCTTTGCCCAACTCTGTGCTTCTCTCTCATCTTCTCTGCTTCCCTTATAGTTGGCATCAGGTGTCCCCTGGGCTGAGTCGTAGTAAACCACTGATATCAGCTCTTTGCTGAGAAGCCTCTCCTGCAGCCTCTCCATGAGCTTCTCTGTAGGATGGGCTTCCTTTCAGCGTGGTGACTGTATATTAAGAGTAAAGGGTGTCACAATGATACTTCCACCATTGTCAAATATCTGGCCCCATTCAAGAGAAGGTACAAATAATAATATTGAGTTTATTTTATATATATATATATGTATGTATACACACACACATATATATATGTATTATGTATGTATGTATCTGTGTGTGGGTATGTGCACATGAATATTCCCAAAGAGGCCAGAAAAGGGCATCAGATCTCTGGAGTTATAATTACAGGCAGTTGTGAGCTGCCTATGTTGGTACTGGGAACTGAACTCATAGAGTCCAGCTTATAGATAGAGAGAGAGAGAGAGAGAGAGAGAGAGAGAGAGAGAGAGAGAGAGAGTTTTTCTGTGTGCCTGCACTGCCTATCCTGGAACCCTCTTTGTAGATCAATCTGGCCTCTAACTCACAGAGGTCCACCTGCTTCTGCCTCTTAAGTGCTGGGATTAAAGGTGTGTGACACCATGCCTGGCTCTAAAGGTAGATTTTTTTTTTTTTAACAAAGTTTTTGTATGTGGTCAGGGTGGCTGCAAGTCTGGCATCCTTCTGCCTTAGCCCCCAGTTCCCAAGTACTTGGAACACAGATATACATAGCTTGGATCTTAGCCCTTTCTCAAGTTTCTGAAGGTTTTCTAAATTCATTTGCTTGTTTATGGATGTGTTCGTGTGTATGGCAATATCATACACGTATATAATATATGTTGATCATTTTGATGCCCCATTCTGTCGATGTCTCTTATTTCTCACTCCCTCTAAGAACCCCTCCCCTGTTTTGAGACAGTGTTCTTCACTGGGACCTGAAGCTTGCCTATTAGGAGAGATAGGCTGGCCAATCAGCCTCAGGAATCTGCCTGTCTCTGCCTTTCCACACAGGGACTGCAAGCTGCACTTACAAGAGCACACCACGATGCCTGCCTTTGACCCTTTACATGGGTACCAAGTGAGCCATCTCCTCCATCCCTGGGCTCTAATACTTGGGCCATGGCTTACACCTGTGGTCTCAGCATTTGGGAGACTAACAAATAAGGGTCACTGTAAGTTTGAAGGCAGCCTAGGCTATAGAATAAGATGCTGTCTGAAAACAACAACAACAACAACAAAATAACATCAGAATGTAAAAAAGGTGTGTGGTGTGGGAGATCTTGCCACCATCTTGGAAATACGATCTGCCTTTTTTGTTGTTGTTGCTTTCTTCTTAAAGTTAAATTTTGTATTATTAACTTTTTTTTTTTAAATCTCACACACCACCCCACACTGTCTGGAAAGTTATATGTAGTTGAGGTTGAACTTGAATTTCTGATTCTCTTCTGCCCATCTTTCCAGTGCTGGGTAACACACATTTGTGTAGTACTGAAGCTAGATCCGGGACTTTGATGGTATAAGCATTCTGCCTAGTGAGAAACATCCTGAGCTCTAGTTAATTTAACTTGGGGTGTGTGTGTGTGTGTGTGTGTGTTTGAGTGTGAGTGTGGGCATGTGTGGTAGTCAGAGGACAACTTTTGGGAGTCAGTTATATCTTTCCACTGTGGGTTCTAGGTATTGAACTCAGGTCGTCAGGCTTGCATGGCAGGTGCTTTGACTTGTTGAGCCATCTTGCTGGCTCCCTAGCACGGCCCTCCACCCTTCAAGCCTAGAAGAGTCTCAGCTGGTCCTGAATCCAGCCCTAATTCATCCACACGTTCCTTGGTGAAAACATACTAAATGGGAAGAGCCTTGGTTTTCCTGCCAGACCAGGTACTGAACTGGGGGCTGGGGACATAAAACCCTGCTCCATGGAAGACAGCAGCTGCGGCAGAAGCCGTTGGCCTGAAGGAATATTGCCTTCAACTTTTATGTGTACATGCGTAGGAAGCTCTAAACTCAGCTACGGGATTCTGTGCTTCATCAGGTGTGGAAGGCTGGCTTAGCGTTTTTCCTTGTTATGTGTAAAGTTTGTTCCCCTCCTCCAATTCATACACCGAAGTGCTCCCCCATAATCTCAGAATTGTGACTGATTTTGGAGGTGGGGGGTCTTTAATAAATCGATGACGTTAAAATGAGGTCCTTAGAGAGAACTGAATTCAAAATGATCCACATCTTTATAAAGACTACAAAGTCAGAGGAAAGACCATGTTGGGTTGTGAGCTCGCTCAGTGAGTTCAGATCCCTAGAAACCGTGTAAAGTTGGATGCGGTAGCCCCCATCTGTAATCCCAGCACTCCTAAGCCGAGTTGGGGGGACAGAGATGGGAAACTGTCTGGAAGCTCACTGGTTCTTGTGGGATATGTGTACACTATGTGAAGATTTATTGCTGTTATTGATATAATAAAAAGCTGAACGTCCAATAGCTAGGCAGGAGAGATAGGCGGGACTTCTGGGCAGAGAGAGAGGAACTCTGGGAAGAAGAGAGGCAGAGCCACCTGCCAGGATGGGCGGTACTGAGAGATGAGTTATCAAGATACGAGACAGAATATAGATTTTAAAAATATGGGTTCATTTAAGTTATAAGCACTTGTTAGGAACAAACCTAAGCTAAGGCCAAGCTTTCGTAATTAATCAGAAGTCTCCTCCATGTCGCTGGCAGCCAGAAGAAAAATCTGACTACAGCAGCTCCATCTAGCCTTGGGTATATAGTAGCAAACAGAAAGATACCATGTCTCAAACAAGATAGAAGACAAGGAGAACCCACGTCTAAGGTAGTCCTCTGGCCTCTGTATATCCGTTGTGGCGCGTGCACACATACACACACACACACACGCGCACACACACACGCACACGCACACGCCCACACACACACACACACCACACTTGATGTTTGCATGTACATGCGTATGTGTTTTTCCAAAAGGAATGCTCACATGAAGACGTGGGGCAGGGGGGATGTAGCCCTCTATGAACCAAGGAGAAAGGGTTCAGAAGGAGCTGACCTTTGACCTTGGACATCTCTCTCTCTCTCTCAGAACTGTGGGAAAGTTATTGAACTGGTAGTGCTATTTTCTTTCTCAGGGTTTCTCACATGCTAGGCAAGTGCTCTACCCCGACCTACACCCCCAGCCCTCCCTCTCCTTTTTGAGACAGGGCCTTGCTAAGTTTCTCAAGTTGGCTTTGACTTGCTCAATAGCCCAGGAAGGCTTGAACTTTCAGTCCTCCATTCTCAGCTTCCCGACTGTCTGGAATTATGGGCCTATTCCACCAGGTCCAGCTAATTTGTGGTGTTTTGTTATGAAAATCCGAGCGGACTGAGACGTTTGTCCCGAATCTCCTTGACAGAAGTCCCCTTCAAATGAGGTGCCTGAGGCGAGCTCACTTTCCCAGAACGCTTCTTCCTAGGTCTAATATCACCTGGAAGCACATAATGCTGCCTTGATGAGACTAAATGTTGGTCACCCAGGAGATCCTTGCTTGCTCAGTGAGGGCTTACCTCAGGATAGGCCCAGACGTCAACCAATCTGAAGGAAGGTGGAAGTGAGGCGCGTCAAGACAGCCCCTGCCTGGCCGAGGGGCACTGCGGATGCTCACACAGGCCCCGTTGTTCCAGGTCTGGTCTTTAAAGTACAGTCAGCGCTGAGGAGTTTCTCTTTCTTGTGCTGTTTCCGCTGCACAGGGATCCAGGCCTTCCTGGCTCCCATGCATTTTTTTTTCTTTTGCTCTATTCTTCCCATTGTTCTGATGTGAATGACTGAAACTGGTACAGGGAGGGCAGCCCTTGGCACACAAGGGGGCCTGTCAACTCGCCGACCCCTCTGAGCCCATCTCTTTCCTCTTCTGTTGGGCCTGCCTCTCTCCCTCTTGAACCTTTCCCTCAGGTCAACACTCGCGCGTGCGCGAGCACACTCCTCTCCCTCCCCCTGGGTCTCAGTGAGCAGTGTCTGTGACGTTCTCCTGGCTGTCTCTGGCTCAGGATCTCTCTCTCTCACTCACCTGTCCCATTCTGCTTCTCTTTGCCTCTCGCTCCTTTTACTCTCTCAGAAGGAGTGTGTATAAGGAAAAGGGCTGCTTCCATTTGGGAGGCAGCTGGATTTGGGCATCTTTTTTTTCCCCCACACAGTGTGAGTGAGACCCCTTGGGGGCTGATAGGCAAGTGGGGGGGGGGGGAGGCAGGAAAAGGCTCCAGAGAAGGCTGTCCCTTGGATGAAGACATAAAGAGTGAGTTTTGGGGTCATAGGCTTTTTTTTTAGGGGCTTTTGTGTGTAGCCTGGGTCTTCCAAACGAAGGACAGAGCTGCAGCTGGCCACTGGCATTGTCTACATAGCTGCCTTGGTCACTCCGCCTTGAACCAGGAAGCAGGCTGTATTCATGAGGAGAAGGCACAGCCAGGATTTCCTGAAGGTCCTGGCCTCTAGCCTGTAACCCAGCCCTGTCCAATAGAAATGGGACTTGAACGGCATTCAAAAGAAAACAGGTGAGAATGATTTGAATAATATATTTTATTTAACATCATTTATTCAAAACATTACCATTTCAGCATATAATATAGGCAAAAAAAATATTAATGAGGTGTTCCACATTCTTTTCTCGAAACTAAGCCGTAGAAATGCCCTGTGCCTTTCCCACTTAGCAGCAAACCTCTCTTTAGACTGGCCACACCGCGAGCTCACCAGCTGCACGCAGCTGCACACAGCTGGCGGAGAGCGTACGGGACAGTGGTGGCCCAGCCTCACCGAGCCTGGAGGCCGCACTCAGTCCAGCTGCTTCATCAGTGGCACCCATGAGAAGCTGGAGAGGGGATGTAGGAAGGGGTGCTCAGAATCCCCTCCCTCCATGACGTCTCTAGCAGTAACCATCATTCATGCACCGGCGGAGCTGGAGTCCAGCCCTGTTGCTAGTGGTTTCCAGTTCACACATGGAGTCCCATGCTGGGGAACTGTTGACCCACATTCTCTTTTGAGTGAGCCGAGGCTGTGTTTTCCAAGTGATCTAGCCCTGTTCCCCAGCTAGGGCCTCACCTCCTAGGAATGTGCCTCTCTCCCTAGCCTTAGGCTCCAGCACCCCTCTGGCCTGTTCCTTCTATTTATAGTTCTCTGTGGTGACAGCTGGCCCTAGGATGACTCATCAGCCACCGTGGGTGTCTCCGGATGTAACCCTGAACATTTATTCATAGTTTTTTTTTTTTTTTTTTCAGCTTCTGAACTCTTCCTAGCAAGTCCTGCCTTGGGGGATTATCTTTAAAAAAAAAACATTAAAAACAAAACCAAAAACCAACCGAACAAACAAAAACAAACAAACAAAAAAACCACAGCGATTGAGGGTTTGATTAACCGGTAGGCCTTCAGCGATAGGCCTCTGGGGGCCTGGCAAGCCAAGCTGTGTGAGACTTGGCTCAGAAGTCTCTTCATGGTGAGGAATCAATGGCAGTAGGAGGACTTGAATGAGGGCGTTGCTCTGGGTTGTTCCGCACGCCTAACTGGCCCTAGATTGCCCTTGGCAGCAGGGCCCTGGAGATGCCAGCTCCCTTCCAAAGTTGCAGGGCGTCTCCCAGGAATGCTGGTAAACCCTGTCTCTTTTCAGTGGGCCTTCAAGGGATACACGCGAGCTTGGCAGTGGGCAGTACTGAGCTAACTAAGGCAGTTCTGCTCCCTGGCTGTGCCACCGTGGGCAAGTCCTTTCGCACGTCGGAGCCTGTTTCCTCTCTAATACCCTTGTGAGGGGCCTCCCGTGATAACGGTTACTACTGCCCAGGCAGACCCTATTACTTCTGTTACCCTAAAGCAGACCTTTAAGTGAGGACTTGTGGGGAAATCCTCCCTAGACACACTGTGAGGGCAGAGCTAAGCGGGGTGACATGGGGAGGGAACCAACCAAGCACAAAGTTCTCTACTAAGTCTCTTATTCAGTTTGGGCTACTGTAGCCCAATACCACGGACACAGTGGCTCGTAAGACGTTAAATGTTTCACAGTTTTGGATGTTGGGGGTCTATCCTTAGGACACTATCAGGGTCAGTTCTGGGGAGACTCATTTCTAGCTTGGTTCTCCCTTGCATCCTTGGATGTTGAAAGATGGCAGGAACTCTGAGGTCTCCTTAGTAAAGGTCCTAGACACACTGGTGAGGGCCTCATGCCCACCACACTGCATCTTCTCCCAAAGGTTCCACCGCCTAATCCCATCACCTTAAGAGTTGAGATTTCACTCCATGAATTTAGAGAATGCAGCATTCCATTTACGATGAGTCACCCTAACTTGAGCCCTTAGGGAGTTAGTTCTGGGGGAGGGGAGCTCTGTCACCCTATTTGTCTTAAGTGCTGGGGTGAACCAGGGCCTCGTGGCAGTCAAGAGTTCTATTGCTGAGCTATTTCCAATCTCTCTCTCTCTCTCTCTCTCTCTCTCTCTCTCTCTCTCTCTGATTTATTCATTTATTGTTGAAACAAGGTCTCACTATGTAGTTCTTGCTGGCCTGGAACACACAATGTAGAGCAGGCTGACCTCAAATATAGAGATTGGTCTAGCTCTGTGTCTGGAGTATTAGAGCATTCGAGGCCTGTGCCACCACACCCATGCTGTGACAGGCTTTTAGTCGCAGCTGCTCGGCAGCTTTCTTCCTTTTGTCCACCTCTCTGTCCCAACCTTGTAATGTCTCATCTTCAGGTCATCCCACCGCCAGGGCTTCTTGGGTTCTGTCTCCAGCTGGAGGTTTTGCCCTGCCCTGGGCCATCAGGCCTTTTGCCTCAGCTTCTGGCTTCCAGCTCCTTCCCTCCAGTCTTGGCTTCCTTTCTCAGCCCCATCTGGACTTGAAGTGACTTGTCCGTAAGGCTGCTGGGTGCATGGCTGTACACCCTCACCTCTGCCCACTTTGTCTCCCACTTCTGTGACCAGCCGCAGGTGTAGGGGACATGCAATACTGAGTCCAGCAAGTCGCCGTCTCAAGTCCCCATCTTCCCTGAGTTTTCCACTCAGCGGCTCAGATGAATTTTTTTTTTCCACTCTCAGGAATTTGCAGCTTGAATGATTCCCCTGCCATAGTCGCCTTGCTGCAGCTGGGATTCTGTTTATCGCAGGCTGAGGAATTTGACTTCCTGGCTTTTCCACCCCAGTAGAATCCCCGCTTCCTCCTCCTTCCTCCTCCTTTTTCTTTTCTTTCTTTTTCTTTTTCTTTCTCCCCTTTTTCTTTTTTTCCCCTTGCTCCTCTCATCTCCCCCTCTTTTCCAGCACTTGTTGGCTCCCCTTTTGCTTGATTCCTCCCCCATTTTCCACTTCCCTCCTCTGCTCCTCCCTCTTTTTCTCCCCCCCCCCCATGCCCATTTTGGCATTCTCAGTGTGACAGTGACCCAGGCCAGACCCAGAGCTGATGGGCTGTGTGAGAGCGCTCCAGAGCCACACCTGAAGTGAGCAGCCACCACAGGGAGACAGTTGACAAGTGTCCAGGGACTGTGTTCCTGATTCAGTCACTGTGGAGTCTTATTCTTTTTTAACTTTAAAAAAAAAAAAATTTCTTGACACAAAGCACCAAAATCCACTTGATATTTGGTCACAGTGGAATTGGAGAATGTTTAAGAGGGTCATTAAGACCAATGCTATTTGAGAATTTTCCGGAAATTCCATTGAGTCCTTTGAAAAGAGTGCTGCGTTGTCTTCCAGTTGCTCCCTTTCTCTCCCTCTGCTGGCTCTGGCTTATTAGTGTTTTTCCGGCGTCACCCTCAGTATGCCTGTGTTCCTGGGACTTTTGGGCCAGTGGCATCTAGCCATATGAGCCCGCTCTTGGAATCTTGGGTTGCAGTCAGCTAGCCTTGGCATGGGATGAATCGAGTGTCAATAACACCATCTTCGACTTCCTGTTCATGACAAGCTACCACAAAAGTGCCCCCAGACTAACTTCTCCTATCAGGGCATTCCCGCTGGGGAGCTGATAGGGTTTTAGAGATCCCCCCCCTCCAGATGTGTAGCAATGGTTGAAAATACCACCAGCCTCTGCCACGCCAAAGTAATGAGGTCAGAGTTTTGAGCTGTTCACCAGAGACAATGGAGGACAACTTTCTCCTGGGCATAGACAGCCCCACCTTGGCTGCCTACCCATGGGCAACGTTGCCATGTTCTTCATTTATCACAAAGGGTAGGGGAGAGGAGGGCGGGTGGCCCACGATGACAGATAGCCATTGTAAGTACACAGGAAGGAGAAAGCTAGAAGCACCTAAGGTACTTGTGGTAAGTGCTGACATATTGGTGAGATTCGATGAACATTCACAAATGATAGGAAAATATTCAGATACCGTATAGATTCTGTGTTCTTGACTTTTGAATTCCTCCTCTGAGAAGATCGGCCATTGATGGAGGACTTCTTCATTCCTAGGGCAGGTGCCTTGCTCCCTTGGCATCCTCGTCTCTTTCTGCCAGTCCTGAAACCGTTTGCCCCAATGTCCCTGAGTATGACCATGATTAGCATTTGGCAGCAGGGTCTTTCACTGGCCTGGAGCTCGCCTATTAGGCTAGACGGGCTGGCGTATGAGCTACAGGGCCTTCCTGTCTCTGTCTTCCCTGAGCCAGAGTTACAGGCATGCGCTCCAGAGCTTGGGGTTTTCATGTGAACTTTGAACTCCTGTCCTCACGTTGGCAAGGCAAACACCTTGCTAACCTATCTCATCAACCTCCCTTACAGCTTTCTAACCACTTAACCTTTGGAAAGGTTTTATTTCATTTGTTTTGAGACAAAGTGTCAAGCAACCCAGGCTGGCCTTGAACTCATGTGTAGCTGAGGATGGCCTTAAATTTCTGATCCTCCTACATCTAACTTCCACGGGGTAGACTTGCAGGTATACACCACCATGCCTGGTTATTTTATTTATTTGAATTTGTGTTTGCATCTGTTTTTTAGCTTAGTTTTTTTTTAATCAATAAAATAACAGTTTTAATTATGACATCTTCGCATATAGAGAATATGGAGAATTTGCTCACATTCATTCCCCCCTCTCTGGTTCCTTTGGTGTGATTTTAATTGCAGTTTAGATTTATTTTACTTTAAGTGCATGTGTGTTTTGGTTGCGTGTATGTATGTATGTATGTATGCGTGTCACATGTGTGCCTAGAGGAGGGCATCAGATCCCCCAGAACTGGAGTTCCAGATGCTTGTGGATCATTATGTGGGTGTTGGGAATTGAATACAGGTCCTCTGCAAGAGAAACAAGTGCTTTTAACTGCTAAACCACCTCTCTAGCTCTCTTTGGGGATGATTTTAAAACACAGATTATATTTTCTTTTAAGATTTATGTATGTATGTATGTGTTTTGTGTGTATGGGTCTTTTGATTGTATGTATGTCTATGTACCATGTGTGTCTGTGGTGCTTATGGAGGCCAGAAGAAAGCATTGGGATCCCCTGGAAACTAGAGTTACAGACGGGTGTGAGTCACCAAATGGATGCTGGGAATTGAACCTGGGTGTTGTGAATGAGCAGCCAGTACTCTTAACCTCTGAGCTATTTCTCCAGCCCCTAAATACACAGTGGGGCTGGGGTTATAGCTCAGCAGTGAGCCCTTGCCTAGCATGTGTGAGGCTCTGGATCCCATTCTCAGTACCTCAAAAATAGATAATAAATAGTGTAACTCCAAGATTCTGTGTTAGACCTTCCTATGACAAGTGGGGTGTGGTTCTCCTCCTCTTGAATACTGGCTGTCCTGGTGACTGCCGCTCTCAAGAGCAGGACAGAGCCGGGCTTCTGCCTTGGAGCCCTGAGTGGTTGTCACGTGAGTTGGCCACGTGGAGGTGATGGGATTGGCAGACCCAGCTGAGCCCAGCCTCTGAGCCATTTCAGTCCAAACACCAGATCTGTGGACCTGGAAGCGCCCAAATGGTTCTAACGCTCTGTTCTTTTGAGGCCTCTCGATATTAGCCTCAGGCGTGGTGGGACAGGTGTCAGTCCTGTGCTCATTCCTTACCCAGGTAAACTTGGGTCCAACGCAACTATTAAGCTTCTGTGTTAAAGGTTTGCTCTTTTTATGCAAAAATAATGGGAATGCCCTCATGTGGTTTTACTCACTGTGTGCCCATTGGACAGTCATTTAACGCAGTAAATTCCAACTAGGTACGGATGGTGATTGTTCAGTGATGAACAAAAGACCCCCTATAACTTACAGTCTAGAGCGGTGCTTCTTAGCCTGTGGGGTGCGACCCCCCCAACAAACCTCTATCTCTAGAAATATTTACATTACGGTTCATAACAGTAACAAAATGACAGTTATGAAGCAGCAATGAAAATAATTTTATGGTGGGGGGGTGTCCCCACAACGTGAGGAACTGTATTAAAGGGGCGCAGCATTAGGAAGGTTGAAAACCACTGAGCTAGAGGCTGCTGTTGGCAATTGTTATATTGCAAGAGGCTGCTGTTGGCAACTGTTACCTTGCAAAAGCCCTGCCCTGTTGAGTAGGTTTTTTTTTTTTTTTCAAAAGCCCTTCCAGATGGCAGGGGGAGGAATGGAGGAGGGAGTTGGGGGGGGGGCTTCCTGATGAGTTGCCAGGGGAGGCTCCCTAGGTAGGTGGATTAGATAACAGAAACCCAGAGAGCTCTATTATTTGCTGCCTGTCAAGCACCGCTGTCCTTGTGTGTCCACAGCTAGCTGCACCGTCACACACAGCAGGACAGTCTCTGGGAGCTGAGAAGAGTCATCTCCCAGGCAGAAGCACAGCGGGGGGGGGGGGGGGGAAAGGTGCCTGGGGGAGAGATGGCAACTGGCTTGCTCAAGGCAGGAATTGGGGGACTTAAGCAAAAATGATGCCTTTGGCTGGCACTCCCTGGGCTCCGTGACCTGCCTCTGGAGGGCAGGTTGTCCCCTGCATTCCTGAATCTCAGGGTGCAGGACTCAGATGGCATTTTTTATGCTGCTTGGGATTCTGTCGTTCTGTCTCTCTGTCTGTTCGTGTGTTCCTGTGTGGGTACACATGACTGTGGGTGCGCATGCAGATGTGGACATGCATGGGTGGAAGCCAGAGGTTGGTGTCAGAGGTCTTCCCCAGTCACTCTCCATCTTAGTTCCTGCGGCAGGATGTCACTGAATCTGTGCTCACTCATGCAGCCGGACAGGCTGGTCTGCAAGTCCCAGGGGTTCCTTCTTTCCACAATCTTCCCTAGTGTGGAGACCGCAGGTGGAGCCTGCTGGGTCAAATTTGTTCCAAGGCTGCTGGCTATTGCCACTCAGGTCCTCATGTTTAGATGGCAGAAATATTACCAAATGAGCCATCTCCCTCACTCCTTTGGTTGCTATTGTTGACACAAGGTCTTCCTATGTACCGCAGGCTGGTCTGGTTTGCAAACCCCCCTCCCCGCCCCCGCAGCTGCCTTCTCTCTTGAAGCAAATTTTAACAATGCCTGCCTATCTCTCTTCTGCACAAATAATGTAGAAGTCCGGTCCCTTCGGGGGAACCAGTTGTGGTGAGTGCTGGCGATGCGTCCAGGTGTGGCCTATGGGTCCCACCCTTGAAGGGCAAAAGGCAGGCAAATTCTAGGAGGGAGGCCCAGTGGTCTGCCTGGAGTTTTTCCATCCTAGAAACCCACTTTATCCACTCCTGGGAGGTTCTGGGACATGGCTGAGGGAGTAATGCTATGTGGGGATCCCCTCTTTTTTTTTTTTTTAAACAACAGGAACACCTCCCCAGAGACTGACATCAGAAATGGGGGTAGCACAGAGGGGTTTGAAGTCCCTCTCCCCTCAGCATCTCTGTCTAGATGTCCTGGGACTGGTAAACTGGTTGGCTGAGTGACTGATAAACCGGCTGGCCCCGGGTGACTAGTAAGCTGACTGGATGGGTGTTTTGTGTTTCTCAGCTGCACCCAGGCTCAGTCTCTCCAGATTGAGCAACTCAGAGCTACCCATCCGCTCAACGAATATTTAGTGAGCCGTGTTCCAAGCACATGGCTAGAAGACAGCCATGAACGAGACAGACAGAGGAAGGCCCGCCCCTTCACGGAGAACACATTTGAAATGGCATTTCTTTATTGTGTGCGCACGTGTGTGAAGGGGTAGTGTGCGGGTACCAGAGCAAGTATGTGGAGGTCAGAGGGCAACTTTCTGGAGGCAGTTCTCCCTTTCAAACCACATGGGTCCCAGGGTTCAAATTTAGGCTGTCAGGCTTGGCAGCAAGGGTGTCTTTACCTGCTGAGCCATCTTGCCAGCCCAGGAGGCACACTTTAATAATCAGGAGGCAGACAAAAGGAAAACAAAGAAAAAGTACAAACTTGGAGCATTGGGTTTATAATTCAGAGTTACTTCATCTTCTGCTCGCTGTCCTTTCCTCTATGTCCTGGCCGGCTGACATCTCTTCTCGAGCCGATGTCACCTCTGAGTCCGCTCACTTGTAGGTGTTCTTCAGAATGTTCCAGTTAGGTGCTGGAAAGATGGCTTAGCAGTTAGAAGCACTTGCTGCTTGTATAGAGGACCTTGGTTTGACTCCCAGCCCCCACATGGTAGCTAAAGTCACCAGTAAACTCCAGTTCAGAGGATCTGATGCCCCCCGTCTTCTGATGCACCAAGAACACGCGTGATGCATAGACATACACATAAAATAAATTAAAATGTAAATATTAAGAAAGAAGGAATGGTCCAGCTCAGTCTGGAGACTGAGCCAGGTGAATTCTGCCCTGGAGGACAGTCTGGACTATACAGCAAGATTCAAAGCAATGAAACAAAACAAAGCAAACAAAAACCAAATTAGGATTGGGAGATGGCTCAGTTGGTAAGGTGCTTACCTTGCAAACATGAAGGCCTGAGTTCCATTCCAGGAACCCACTTAAAAAGCCAGGTGGAGTCACACATGCGTTTAAATCCAATATTAGGAAGGCAGACAGCAAAATCCCAGGGTCTCACTGGCCGGCCAGCCTTGCACACTTGGCAAAGTCCCAAGCCAATGAAAGACCCTGTCTGAAAAAAAAAAAATAGTGGACAGCACTTGATGAATAACACACACACACACACATACACACACACACACACCAATCAAACTACCAAAACATTAGTCTACCAACAAAAAATATCAACCAAAGGTAAAAAGAATGGTTTCATGGGTCAGGGATGTAGCTGAACTGGTTGAGGGCTCACCTCGCATGCATGGATGATCTCCAGTAGCCTAGAAAATATCCCCCATGCAACCCTACAAAAACAAGAACAAAGAGTACTCTAAAGCCAAGCTCTTTAGGCCCAAGAGAACCAGACTCATGTAGCTTCTCTCGCTTGACTCGGGCTTACCCTTTGGACATCACAGGGGTCCCTGTCCAGTTCCAGTTATTTCCTTCCCAGATGATTGACAGAACAGGTTTAGGAGACACCCAATCTCCTAACCCTGAACTCCCCCCCCCCCCCAGTCAGCCTCCACACAATAACACAGGGGAGACTTCCCGCAGATGGCCACAAGGCACTGGCTACAACAGCCAAGGTCGTTGCTTCATTTCCAGGGGGTTCTTTATGAGTCTAAAAACAGATTAATAGAGGATCTTTTTTTTTTCCCTGAGAGAGGAGAGAAGGGTGGAAATAAAATTTCCCCAAGACAAAAATGTCAGGGCCCATGCAGTTAACAAGGCCCACATGAGAAGATTGTGTTAAGACACTTGCTCTTGTTAGGACGGTGGGTGCTTCCTGTGCCTCGGGCTTAATTCCAGGCGCTTCTCCCATTTGGATCCCCGTTTTCCTCTGGTAAGCCCCTCTGGATTAACCTGTCACACTCTGTCAGTCACGATGCAGGCTGCTCTCTGTGTCCAGGTCTTGGTTGCATTATTTATTTTCCATCGAAAATTAGACCAGAGAGCTCCACAGAGGTGGGGGCTGGGATTCATTTCTTTGCTGGACCTTTTCTTCCTCCCGTGTCTAGTCTACAGCTTGGGCAGAATGTGCCGTGCAAACGCTGGTGAGTTTTTAGCCAGCTGTTTTGAATCCCTCACGAGGCAGCTGAGCAAGCACTCTAGTCCCTCTTGCCTTCCTCATCAATATCACCCTGTCCTTTTGCAAGACAAGGCTGTTGGAGAGGGCTGATTGAGTATTCGTGTGTTGGAATAGGGGGAGGGAGAGAGAGAGGGGGATGGTGTTCTACGGAACACATCTCTCCTGATACACCCCTCTGCTATAATTCGAATGGTCTCCCAGTCCGTGGCCATGCCCGCCCCCTGCATCCCATGGCCTCCCCCTCCTCCAAGCTGTGGAGCAGAAAGCTCTTTGCTGGAAAGCAATCCAACCCACAGTCTCCGACTGTAAGGGGCTCCAAAGCAAACTTAGCTCCCTGGACTCAGAGCTCATGAAGGCGTGAGGCACGCAACACCTTCCTTTTTTGTTATTGTCGCTCTGGGCTCAGTCTTGTTCCTGTGGGTGACTTTGTGACCTTTGTTAGGCTGTCCTGCTGGCCACAGATTGGTTAAAATTAGAAAGATAGAGGTCAGGGCACAAAGAAATGAATTCTTGTATGTTTTTATTGGGACTGGAAAAAAAAAAGTCAAGCCACTTTGGGGAAAGTGTTTCTGATAAGGTGGAGCACGTGTCTCCATGTGATCTAGCCTTCTACTCTTGGACTTTAACCCAGAGGAAATGAAGCTCGTGTTCTGACGAAGACCTCCATGGGAATGTTCTCAGCTGTCTTAAGTCTATCAGCCCCAAACCAGAAACCCCAGGATGCTTGCGAACACGCAGGGCATCTCCATGCAGTGATGCAGGAGAGTCACGGGACCTGGTTGGGTGTGATGATGGATGCCTAGAATCTTAGAATCTTAGCCCTCAGGTGGGTGAGGCAGGAAGATCTAAAGTGGGAAGCCAGATTGGGTTACAATGTCTAAAGAAAGAAACACAGGTCAGGATATATCCCAATATATATATCCCAGTGGCAAGTGCTTGTCTAGAATATGTAATGTCCTGGGTTCAGTCCTCAATACTGCCAAAATAAAACACAAACCCAAAGCAAAAGAGGAATCAGCTATATATTCAGAACAACATGGATGGATCCTAGACACTCAAAGCAAAAGTAGCCGGCCATTAATGGAACTGCAAAGTTTAAGAGTGAGGCAAACTCATTTAGAGTAGGGCGTCTAGCTGAGTGCTGGATACCAAGCCTATCACCGACGTGTGTGTGTGTGTGTGTGTGTGTGTGTGTGTGTGTGTGTGTGTGCATTGCTGATATATAGAAGAGTAAGGGAAAGGATTCCTGTAATGAACGGCCGGGCCCCACTACAAAGACCCAGGACTCCATAGTGTCAAGATAGAAAATCCTGGCCTGTGGTGACAGAAGTTAGCAGAGTTGTTACCTCTTAAGGAGGGCTGGCTGGAAGGAGCACAAGGGAACTTTCTGGAATGATGACAATGTTCTATATTTGTGCCGTCTAAAATAGCAAGCGTTAGCCTAACGTGGCTGTTTAAATTAAAATGAAACATAATTAAAATTTCAAGTGCCTACCAGCTGCAATCGGCAGATCCAGACCATGGCCACCTTTGCAGGCTTAGATTGGCTGGCGGTTGCTCTATTTCCTGAGCCCGGCTACTTGAAAACGCGCACCTTTTATTGTACATCAATTACATACCTCAATACATACAACACAGCGAGGTGAGAAAAGAGCCCTTTGTACAGAAAAGGAATGGGGGTGCTGCTGAAGCTCCAGTCCCCAGAGTGTGGCTTCTGTCCTCCAGGTGGTACCCCCATGGCTGGCTAAGCCGGCCTATGCCAAGCTGCACTTGGAAGGGGCGGGGCTGTGAATCCTTCAAAGGGGCTTCAAAGGGCCAGGCCATTTACTCTTCAGAGAACTCCAGGGCTGCTCAGTCTCCCGGGGGTGTGTGTGGGGGGGATTGACTAGCTTGCCACGTGGACCCTAGAAAAGAAAAAGGCTCTGTTCCCCCCCACCCACCACCCATTGCCAGGTAGCCTCCCCCCAGCCAGGACTGCAGGCTCTTCTGGCAGAAATTGCTCCATTCCAAGTCACCTCCGCCTCTCTCGCTCTTCTGGTGTGAGGGTTTTACAATAACAGCATTGTAACCACTTTGAGAAAAACCAATAAAAAGGCGGTGACAAAAGAATAGCGAGCCGGCTGGAAATTGCACGCAGGAGCGCAGGCAGGCCTGGGTCTTTTGCCGCTGCGCGTTTAATAGTGCTCCTGGGCTGCAGGCTGCAAAGACGCACGTGTTTATTTGGGGGATGCTCTGCGGCTTAAATAATGAATCTTGCCTAAGCATTCAGATTAATGCAGGGAGCCGTTCCAGCCTTCTCACCCAACTGGGGCCAGTAAAGGGAGCCCTGGTCAGAGCTGGCTTCTCTATGGCCTGGGATGGGGAAGTAGGAGCATGCGCCTGCCTTCCTTCCTTCCTTCCTTCCTTCCTTCCTTCCTTCCTTCCTTCCTTCCTTCCTCCCTCCCTCCCTCCCTCCCTCCCTCCCTCCCTCCCTCCCTCCTTTCCTTCCTTCCTTCCTTCCTTCCTTCCTTCCTTCCTTCCTTCCTTCCTTCCTTCCTTCCTCCCTCCCTCCCTCCCTCCCTCCCTCCCTCCCTCCCTCCTTCCTTCCTCCCCCAAAATAGAATAACCTACAAAGTCTTAATCCAGTGGCGGCTACTAAGCCACAGAAAAAATACCGATGTAGCCTGTGCGTATTGCAGCAAAATTCCAGAAGGGTTACATATTGCATATAACACAGAGCAACTTGTGGTGGCCTTGTCCTTTTCTCCTGCCCACTGGGTTGGGGCCTCCCTGTCTGCTGACCCTGAGTTCCCACCCTCCGTGTCTTTCTAATGGCAGCTCATTTGTAGCTCCATAGAGACTCCTTGGGGGTAATTATCAATGTCCATCTTCAAAGATCATTTCAGACTCGGACTGGAGAGATGGCTCAACAGTTAGGAGCACCAGCAGTTCTTCCAGAGGACCTGGGTTCAATTCCCAGCACCCACATGACAGCTCATAACTGCCTGCAACTCCAGTTTCAGGGGATCCAACACCTTCACACAGACACGCATGCAGGCAAAACATGAGTGCACATGAAATAAAAATAAGTTATTTAAAGAATCATTTCTGACTCACAGGAAAGCTGCAGAATTTGTATAAAAATTCTAATTTCCTTTTCCCCGCACTCTTCAAAAGTTCCGTTTGCCAATTTCCCTTCCCTTTTTCTCCCTGTCTCTGTGTATATGTGTGTTCATGCATGTATGCGTCTGAATTCCTTAAGGGTATTTGGAGTCATGAGGACCCCCTTCCCTCCAACAGAGACCTGTGAAGAAACAAGGCCGTTGCTCACACAGTCTACTCTAATTGTGAAGTCCAGGAAGTAAATCCTATTCCAATACTGTTAGTGCCCCGTCTCAGACAGCCCTAGTCTTCAGCTGCCTCAGTGCTTTCCTTTCATGGCAAAACACGATACAAGACACAGAAAACCCCCCAAAGCAAAATCAAAAAAGAAACAAACAAAGCACCCCATGGGGTTTTCTGGCTCAGGATGACTTGGTTGCATTTTATCGTCACTTCTATTTAGTTGACGTTAGTCTGGAACAGTGGCTCTGTTTTGCATTGAAATTCTTTTTAAAAATTATTATATTTATTTATCGGTGTGGGGGAAAGGAGCGGGCACATGCGTATCATGGCGCATGTGTAGAGATCAGAGGATAGCCAGCGGAAGTCAGTCCTTTTCGCTTGATGTCACTGTGTACTCTTGGGCTAGGTGCCCCTTAAGCTTCTAGCAAATTCTTCTCTCTGCCTCTTGTCTCCACATTGCAGGAGTGCTGGTATTACAGATTCATAAGCTGTATCAGGACTTTTTATATGGGTCCGGGGAGATCAAGCTCAGGACATTACCCACTGAGCCACCTTCCTACTGAGCCATCAATGGAGGGCCCCCCTTCATTGTTTTGAGGGTTTTGGTTCCTAGCTGGCAATGACCAATATAGGGCTGATAGAACGACTTGCCGCCACCTTTTCTAATTTTAATACTTCACAGCTCCGTTATTGAGAAGAGGTTTGGATGGGGGACTTCCAGAACCTTCTGCACAGACTCCTTTAAATTCCCACCCTTTGTGCTTTTTCTTCCTAAAGCAGAGGTCAGGAACTTTAGCCCAGTACCAGCTAGTACCAGCTAGCAGATGGTCTAGGTCTCCAAGTGACACCCTTTTTTTTTTTTGTGAGAACTGACCTGAAAATGTTAGTCCCCGAGAAGCATTTCCTTCCCCCCCCCCCCCCCACCTCTCCTAGCTCCCCACAGGACTGGGAGATGCTGTGTTAAAATCATCACATAAAATCATGAGTTCACTGAGGAAAGAGGTTAAATTGCAGTGAACACAACCTCCTCACTGGGGTTTGTGGGGTTGGTTTGCTGATCCCCCCATCCTCCCCACTCTCTCCAGAATCAGTATTTGCCTTCCTTTGAAGCTGTCTGCCTGATAGGCTGCAACATTGCAAACATCATTTAATTTCCAAGATGGCCGGCATTGTCAACTGCGCGTGTACCGTTGCCACTGCTGTGGGAAGGAGCACCTTGACATTTCTGGTTGTGATTTCGAGTGCCCTTGTGTGATAGTACTAGTTCCCACTCCCCAGAGCATCTAGACACTCAGGGAGAAGAGAGAAACTAAAAAGAAGGCAAATATGAAGACGGCCGACTTAGCAAACAGGAAGGTCCAGTTTGGATAAGCCATTTGTGTGTTAACGCCCAGACTCTACGTATGGATGTTTAATAAAAGACCCCAGTGTCATACTAACTGCTAGCAACCAAGTCCTGAAGTTGTGTAACATGAATAGTGTTGTAGTCATACTCTCTACATGTATGTGTGGTAGGGACCTTGTGTGTGTGCACGCTCCTGTGTGCACACATGCCTCTGTGTGTTCAGAGGTGGAGAGCTATTTGCACATGCTGTGCTATGCAAAACTATATGAATCATATGGGAATCTATTTAAAATATTGATATTCTCCGCTAAGTCAACAGCGCACAATAATGTCATTGCCTACGAGAGCTCTATTTTGACACCAGAGATGCGGGGAAACAGAGACACTTTCTCTTGCCACGCGGTGTCGAGATCCCGAGTCGGCACCTTGCTACAGGAAGGGAGGATGCATGAAAACTGCACTTGAGCTAACGCCTAAAACCTGCCGGAGACATCTTTCACAGTTCAATTGGTTACTCGGGGTTTATTTCACAGTCAGAGTTTTTATGATGGAAGGGGCTCCTGCTGGCTTCTCCCAGACACGTGACCGAATTAATGAATGAATGAACTCAACTTACCAGGGCAGATTTAAATTGCTTACTGAAAGAGTCTGGTCATTTTTCTTCCTTCCATTTTCTTTTAAAACACAAATATGAGTCGCGAATGGGTGCCGTAAGAGTCATTAATCCTTGATAACCGACTGTTTTATCTTTTGATTTAAAAAAAAAAAAAGGCCATGCTGACTAACAGTGGACTTCCAACGGCAGGTTCATTAACAAGCCTGCTTCACATGCGGCCCGGCGGAAAAAACACCTAGCTTTCCATTAACCAGAGGTGAGGGCTGCTGTTCCCAGGCTTAAAATGCAAGGGCCACCTAAACCAGCCTTGTCTTGCTGAAGCTGCAGGAAACGCTCAAGTTTTTTTTTTACAAATGGAGTGCTTCTGGTGCCACTACCCGGTTGTCAGATTTTAATGGGCGCTTGTTAACGGGGACTCTGAAATATTTTGATGTGTTTGACCGTCAGCAGCTTTGGAGCTGCTGTTGGGGCTGAGCTGCTGTATTTTAACATCAGAGAGCCAGGGACTGCTCTGCCGGTCCTGGAGGGCTGGCTAGGAAGAGTAGGGTAGGACTGGGGGGTGGCTCTGACCCCCCCAAAAGTACGGAAAAAGAGAGGTCTTCTGTGCTGCCTTCACCGGTGACACTCTCAAGTCAGCTTCACGCTTGCCCAAGGCCAGGGGAGCCCGCTCCTCTGCTCTTCCATGGGGCAGCATGTGCTGGACCGAACCTGAAGGGGATGGGCGTGGATGTGGCCCTTAACCCCCGGCCTGGTTGTCTAGAAAGGGTGGCAGACATTTCCTGGTATATATATATATTTTTTCATCTGTAGCTGAGTGACCAAACTGGGCCTTCCCAGGACTAGGAATCTCTAGAGTTCAGGCCGAGAGCAGTCCAGCCCCGGTCAGGGTCTGGTGCTTAGGCAGTCCCCAGCTTGTTACCACACGCCAGAGTCGGGGCGTTCCAGGCTGCATCTTCCCCTGGGGAAGTGAGAGTAGTTGTTTTCCAAGAAGGTCTGAAAATAAAGTTCTTCAAGGGAAGCCTAGTTTCCTGGCCGTGGCAGAAGGTGTGTGGGTTGAGCGTGATGGGGTGTGTCTCTGTGTGCAAGCGTCTTGTGTCCCTGGGGAGAAGGAATGACTGCTTTGGCCCAGAAGGAAGGCGGCATTCTGCCTGGAGCCGCTGGGCACCACCACGCGTTCAGAGGATGCAAGAGTGCTCTGCCGGTGGAAAGCTTATTCTGCCCAGCAGGACCAAAAATCCAATTAAAGAAAGAATGAGGGAAATGCGAAGTCTGGACTGCGTGCTGGCACCGCCCCGGCCGACTTCCTTGGCAGGGATCTCTGCTGAGGGGAAGGGCCAGTGATGGCCCTGGGGATAGCCCAACCCAGAGGCTCTCAGGAGCCACAGCCAAACACAAGGCCGCTGCCAGCCGCCAGGCCCTTCTTGCCTGCCCCCCACCCTTACCCCGTGCCACAGCCTCCTTTGAGGACCCGTTTTGATGGTGTGGAGAGCCCGACTGGCTGGCAGCAGTTAGGGCACCAGCCAGCCTCAGCTCTTGGGCCATTTGAGCCACCCACCCTCCTGTGCCTATTGCCATGGGTGAGAATCGCACAGGCAGATTAAAGGCAGCATATGGCCCCCCAACTGGAAGCCAGCGGGGCTGAACCAACACTGGCAAATTGTGTTCAAACCGCATTGAGAATCCTGGCAGCTGCACCTGGCATGGGGAGCAGCCAGAGACCTGCATACAAAGGGAGTTTTATACACAGGGGGCCAAGGCAGCCGGGTTGGCGGCTCTGCCCCCACTCCCTGAAGCTCCATTCTTACCTCCCGGCTCTGGCCACTGGCCCTGAGCGGGGAAGCCCTCTGTCCAGGTTTCTAAAGCTTCAGAATGGAGGCAATGGGAACAACCTTCAAAGGTAGAATGACTTTCTCAGTGACCTCTCCTGTTCCCCTAGCCCTGTGCCTATGAGTCCCCGCCCCATGTCACCAGGGGCCACCTTTCCCTATCTAGCCAGGCAGGGAGCCCTCAGAGGACAAGAGGAATCTCACTTCTGGAGACGCGAGGGAGCCTCCAAGAGTTCCCATGCGCTGGGTGACACCCAGGCAGTCTTCTCGGTCTTTGCTTGTCTCCATTCCAAAATAAATAGTCAAGAGGCAGAGGTATCTTGCTACTTCACGAATGAAGAGGAAATATCAAGTAGCTGGCATGTAAAAATAAATGATGGGGTTGGGGGAGGGAAGACCAATTAAGTTGCAATAAACTCACAGGGCCAGGTAGGGGCATGCTCACACGCAACCGGGTCAGCGTGTAAAAACATCCCCCACTTAGTCAGGTGCGTGCTGCGGGTCAGCTGGGGGCACATGAGTGTATTTAACGGTAAGGTCTGCCAAACCCCAAGGGATGTGAAGTGGAGGTGTGTATGCTTTTAGGTCTGCTTCATGGTCTAGGGTTTGCAGAAGCACAGTTGTTGGCTTCCTAAGGACACTCCATCCTTGAGCTTGCTCCTGTGGTCACATAAACCACCCATTTGCCTGGCGGCTCTCCATCCCCACCCTAACAGCATACCTTCTTCCTGATTGGCCATCTGCCACAGATAACTGGGGCATCCTTAGATGATGGCAAATGGATTCTTTGAGTGACGTAGGGGAGAGTTCAGGGAGATATGAGGCCCAAGAGAGTGCATTATCAACCTGTCCCCGCTTTGTGTGTGTGTGTGTGTGTGTGTGTGTGTGTGTGTGTGTGTGTGTGTGACAGGGTCTCACTATGTAGCCCAGGTTTGCCTGGAATTAGATATATAGAGCAGGTTGGTTTCTAACTCACAGAAAGATCCACCTGCCTCTGTCTCCTGAACACTGGGATTAAAGGCCTATACCTCTGTCTCCTGAACACTGGGATTAAAGGCCTATACATGGGAGTTTGACCTTTGGGTGCAGTCAGGCTGCTGGTTGTTTTTTTTTTTGTTTTGTTTTTGTTGTTTGTTTGTTTGGCTTTAGTTTTTCGAGACAGGGTTTCTCTGTAGCTTTGGAGCCTGTCCTGGAACTAACTAGCTCTTGTAGACCAGGCTGGCTTCGAACTCACAGAGATCCGCCTGCCTCTGCCTCCCAGGTGCTGGGATTAAAGGTATGCACTACCACCGCCCAGCTAGATTTTTTTTTAACACTACATTTTTAAAAATCTAACTTTATTTTATGTGCATGGGTGTGAAGGTGTTAGATTCCCTGGAACTGGAGTTGCAGATAGTTGTGAACTGCCTTGTGCGTGCTGGGAATTGAACCTGGGTTCTCTGGAAGAGCAGCTGAACCATCTCTCTAGCTCCCGGGCTATTAGATTTGCTGCCCAGGCATAGGCTGTTGTCTTAATTGGGGTTTCTATTGCTGTGATAGAACACCATCACCAAAAACAACTTGGGGAAGAAGTGGTTTATTTCATCTTACAACTCTCAGGGAAGTCAGGGCAGGAACTCAAACAGCTCAGAAACCCGGAGGCAGAAACTGATACAGAGGCCATGGAGGGGTGCTGCTCACTGAATTGTTCCCCTTGGTTTGCTCAACCTTCTTTCATATAGAACCCAGGGCTACCACCAGGGGTGGCTCCACCCACTAGGCTGAGCCCTCCCCCATCAATCATTGATCGATACAATACCTTGTAGACAGGCCTACAAGCAATTTGAAGAAGGTAGTTTTTCAATTGTTGGTTCCTATTCCTAGCTGGCCAACTCAAGTTGACCAAAACCAACCAAACTAACAAAACAAAACAAAACAAAACAAAACACACACACACACACACACACACACACACACACACACACACAAACACACACAGAGTTGGAAAACGGCCTCCATTCCTGTTACTGGCGTAAGTCCTAGATGCCTGCTTCCCTTGTGGTTTGAGAGGAAAACCGTGAGTCCTACACGTCTGTATGCTCTGAGCTGTCTCATGTAAGGTTCAGACTCTAGGAGCCTCAGTGGGCACTGGGAACATGGCATCTTGCTCCTGTTTCATCTCTATGTGGAAACAGATAGGTGAGAGTGATCCATCTGCTCCGGGTCACACATGGGTGAGGAGACGCTGATCCAGACGGAGCTCCCATCGCAGACTTCTGTTTGGGTATGGCTACTCTCCTTGCGGTCTGGCCAGCTGCAGAGGCCGGGCCTCCAGTTTTGACTTGTCTAGTCAAGGGTCAGAATAATGTCCACCCCCTTCATCCCAGAAGAAAGGTGGGGTCCCTTGTGAGAGGGAAGTCAACCTTTCTCATCTGGCTCCTCTCTCCTGGGGGACAGGAAGGAAAGCTGGCACACTGAGGAGGGAGTCTGGTTCTTCGCCTGCCATTTTTTCTCATCCCTGAACCCTCCCCCAGCAAATCCTGACTCTCTCACTCCAATGGTGATGAACCAGGGCCTAGGGATAACGATTAACCTGTAAGAACCACAGGTTGGAGAGGCTGGTGCCTCTTTGAATCAAACTGGGCAACAACAGAGAGCATCTTATTTCCTCATCTAAACTTTGCAGTGATCCCCAAGAACTGGAAATGTATGCTCTGTTTTTGCTTCCATGGGGAAATTTCACACAGAGCGTTTCCTGTTTGTGGTTTTTATTTTTGAAAACTGTATTCCAGCCTGGGAGTACCTTGTGATGTCACTGACTAATAGAGTTGCTGGCTTAGTTTTGTTTGTTTGTTTGTTTTGTTTTGAACATTAACACGCCAAGATGGTTCTATGTTCCTCCACAGCTGTTGCAGTTGTCTCTGGACAGGCTGTGTGGAAACGTCTCTTACTTGCTCTCAGATCCTTTCTGGGCAGTCTCCTTTCACTCAGATCCTAGGTTTGACTGGATGACTTGCTTTGCCCAACAAGACACTGTTAGTCACGGTGAGTAAAGGTTTAAAAAGTCCATGAGTGGCCAGGTGTTGCTTGCACAGGTCTGTAATCCCAGCATTCTGGAGGCGGAGCCAGAAGAATTGTTACTGTGAGCCCAGCCTGTCCTTACATAACAAGTTCTGGGCTAGCGACGGCTGCATAGCAAAACACTGTTTCAATAAATAAGAAATTAAAAAAGTCTTCAGGCATTGAAATTTGCCCTTCCATGTTGCCTTTATTTTCTGTTACTATAACAAAACACCCTACACTGCGTAATTTATGAAGAAAAGACTTGTACAGAGCTCACAGTTGTGGAGTTCGAGTTCAAAGCATGCCACCAACATGTACTGGACATCTGGTGAGGGCCTGATGATGTAATAACACGTTTGAGCATTTGTGCCAGCTTCCTCGTCCCATAATACCTGTAACGCTGTCATGGGGGCCCCGCCTACTTGCCTCATCTAATATTGACAGTCCCACCTAATGGTATTTTGTTCCACCAAATACCATTTAAAATATCCTAAATGAGGATATTAATCTTCAGGGGTGCATGTTCAAACCACAGCACATGCCATTCTCGGAACCAACAACTGCCAACTGCTTGGTTGAAGCAGGTGGAGGAATGTGTGTTAGGCACTGTTAACACCCAGCTACACCTGGCACCAACCAGGAGGCCAGCCAATCTGGCCACAGTCATATGAGTCCAGGCAAATCCTCAGAACTGTCCGATGCACCCTGGGTGAAGTCACAGTCCTGCAGAGTCATAGGCCAACTGATACACAGTACTGTTTAAAGTCACCAAGGTTTTTTGTTTTGTCTTTGTTGTTGTTGCTGTGTCTCTAATAAAATATTCATAACATAAAAATTGCACTTTAATCTTTTAAAGTGTAGCTGCACCTTGACTTGTGATGGGGATACATCCCCAATAAGCCTGTTATAATTCAAAAATATCATAAATAAAAGATAGGTTTGATCTGGGAGTGATGGTGCATGTCTTTAATACTGTCATTCTGGAGGCAGAGGCAGGTGGATCTCTGTGAGATGGAGGCTAGCCTAGTATATATAGTAAGTTCTAGGCCAGCCAGGGTTACACAGTGAGACCCTGTCTCAAGAAACCAAACCAAACCAAGACAAACAAACAAACAAAAACCACATTTTAAAGACAAGTAATGGTGTCATATGCCTTTAATCCCAGCACTGTGGAGGCAGAGGCAGGTGGATAGCTATGAGTTTGAGGCCAGCCCGGTCTACAGAGTAAGTTCCAGGATACAGAGAAATCTGTCTGGAAGGAAGAGAGGGTGGAGGAAGAGAAACCGCAAAGTGCATTATAGACAGTGCTGATTAGCCAGACCTCCAGCCGCAGAGAAGGTTGAGGCAGAAGCTTCACAATCTCAAAGGCCTGCCTAGGTTACAAAGTGAATTCAAGGCCAACCTGAGCAGCTTTATGTGAACTTGTCTCCAAAGAAAAAGAGAAAGCCACCTACCTCCATTCCTGAGGAACCCGAGTTTGAGCTCTAGGACTCAGATGGAGGAGGCTTCTATGGTTAACTAGTGGCTAGCTCTGCCCTCTGGTCTCCAGGCAAGCTTTATTTATCAGAACAGAACACAAAATATCGCACAGCAGGAGCCCACTGGGAGGTTGATCCCAGTTACCCCCGTGGGGGTTCAATAACCATTCCTGAGATAGGTAGGTGTGGTGGAGGTGGTGGTGGTGGTGTGGTAGTGGAGGAGTTAGTACATGGGTACTTTCTGGAGTCTTACCAGGCAGGGACTGAAAGGAGACACAGACACAAGTTTTCTACAAAGGAGTAGTCTTCTCATGGACTTGAAACCCTGGACTCTTCTGATTTCTGAGGTCCCCAAGGAGTAGCAGTTCAACAAGGTGGCCCATCTGGAGGGTTCTGGAGCCCAACTGCTGAGTTCACATCCTTGTCTGCTGTTTGCTGACTCTGTGACTCGGGGTTAAGGGAATGGAGCCCATAGAGCTATTGAATAAATAATCTTAGCACTTGGGAGGTTTGTGAGCTTGAGGCCAGGATGGGCTACATAGCGAGGCCCTGTCTCAAGTGAAACACACACTAAAGTTGGGAGTGTAGCTCGGTGTCTTAAGAACCAATCTCCTAAATCCCTAAACTTGTGCAAGTGTGTGTGTGTGTGTGTGTGTGTGTGTGTGTGTGTGTGAGAGAGAGAGAGAGAGAGAGAGAGAGAGAGAGAGAGAGAGAGAGAGAGAGAGGAAGAAGAAAGGTTCATAGTCCTTCCTCAGTCTCATGAACTCCTGTCTGAATTCAAGGACCTTGTAACTCGTCACTGTGGGTTCAATAAATATGTAGACTGATCAATGGGGACATCCACGGGGACAATGAATTCTATTGGGGTTTGCATTGAATGTCACAGATACTGAGGCTGCCTTCCTTGCTGTACAGACCTCACTCTGCCTCTCCAATGGGTTGCTGATGTTGATTTTTCTCTTCTTTCCCAGCATCCTCAATCTGTTTCCTCTGGTCTGAAAATCTGCTTCTTCCCATGTGCACGCCCCTGTATTTGTTATCTCCCTCCCCACCAAGATGGACCTGGAGATTTGGCAGGTGGTCCCCTCTTGCACAGTCTGCACTGTTTAGCCTTTCACACGCCCACTGTTAGTGGGTAAATGTGTTCCCAGAGGCTGTGGAGACTGTGGGTGCTGCAGGTGATGTGGGCGCTGGCAAGATCTGTGGAAGTCACGTTTGCGCTGAGAGCGCCCGACGATTTAACTGGGGATAAGACACACGTGGATGGCAGATGCTGGGGCATTGAAAGCCAGGCTCTGTGTGGTAGGGAGGGGCGGCTGTGTGTAGGGAAGCAGCTGCCTCCCAGCAGTCATCTGGGACCTGTGAGGTCTGGTCAAATACTGACAGCGACAGGCTGCCAAGAAACAGCGAGCCGGCAGGGACTGCTTCCTCAGGAGGAGAGCCAAGAGGGGACCCTGGCAGGAGCCAGGGCAAGGACAGGTTCAGGAAGAAGGGGAAACTTTCCAAACTTAAGGCCAGTGGATAAAATTTATTTTATTTTGGTCTGTTTTGTTATTGAGACAGGTTCTTTTGTATCACCAGGCTGGTCTACATTCCCAGTTCCAGGCCAGCCAGGGCTACATAGTAAGACTCTGTCTTAAAAACAAAATGAAACAGAGACAGGGCTATGAGGGCATTTGCCTTTTCGGGCTAGTTAACAAGCGGATTGAGATCACTAGCGTCGCTGTACTTGCTTAAGAACTTCTCGCTCTTCTGACCGAATTTCCACATACCGTCACTGAGTCCAAACCCTCCCACATCCTTGAGTCCTCTTTGTTTTCTCACCCGACCTTCTACTATCAGCCTTTCTTTTATCATTAGAAACCTCACTGAAGACGGCTGTGAAGTTTTCAACCCCAGGACGTCATCAGAATTCAGTAGTATTCTTATTGCTGGGCTTTGGTGCTACCTATTCTTGACTTTTCCTTCTCTCTCTTAAAATGCTATTTATTTATTCATCTATCTATCTATCTATCTATCTATCTATCTATCTATCTATCTATCATCTATCTATCATCTATCTATCTATCTATCATCTATCTATCTATCTATCATCTATCTATCTATCTATCTATCATCTATCTATCTATTATCTATCTATCTATCTATCTATCTATCTATCTATCTATCTATCTATCTATCTATCTATCTATCTATGCATGTGTGTAACTTGTGTCCAGGTGGTCTTGCACCTGCCACAAAGTGCAGGATGATGTCAGAGGACAACTTGCAGGAACCAGTTCGCTCCTTCTACCATGGTACGTTCCGGGGATCGAACTCAGGTCTTCAGGCTTGGCAGCAAGTGTCTTTACCAGCTGAATCATTTCACTGCTACCCCCTTCCCCACTCCTCTTTCTTACTTATTATCGTTTTTTCTTTGAGACAGTTTCTTCCAACACAGGCTAGGCTCCACTAGAACTCGAATTCTCCTGCCTCAGCCCTCAAGTACTGTGATGACAAGTACCATTCCACTTGGCTCTCAAGTTTTTGTTAACATGAAGGTTACTGCAGTGAACATCTTTGTTAGGCGGTTCTGTTAATGAGCCTATGTTATCCTTTCTCATGAGAAAATATAGTAGACTTGACATAGAAAACAGCTTGAATACAGAAGAATAGAAAGAAAAAAATGAAGATTACCAGAGAGAGGGAGGAGCATTAACATGGGTAGAGCTAAACAAGAACCTGAGACAATATGAGGGACGCTTCCCAGAGCTCAACCGGTTGACTGACAGTTAAATACCACAGGTCTTCAGGGTTTTTGAAGAACACTTCTTTCTGCCATGTGACAGTTTTTTTCTGGATTGTTAGAGCTAGGAAGCTCTTCCCCGTTGGCTTTTAAATACAGGGAGGCCGTGAGGACCATCTGTTTGGGAGGCCCCCTTGCCCTCACGGCACCTCTACCCTATTCAATTTCAGGGCTGCCCCAGAAGTTTGCCCTTTCTCTGGCCTCAGCCTGCCTCCGCAGGCCTCCTCTGAAATGTTTCCATATTTCATTTCCTCACACTGGAGGCTTTGTGGCAAGCCCTGAGTGTCCCAAGCCAGGCTCAGTGGTGAGAAATTACTTGGAAGAAAAAGAGGAGGAGGAAGAGGAGGAGGAGGAGGAGGAGGAGGAGGAGGAGGAGGAGGAAGAACAGCAGCAGCAACAACCATAACAAGAAGCATCATCTCTCCTCCTGTAGCCAAGATTGGCCTTGGGGTTTGACTTGGTCAATAAGGACACAATGGAAGTGTTACCATGGGACTTCTGAGTTTGGGACCTTGGCGCTGTGCAATAGAATGTAGGAACACCTGGCTATCCTACTAGAAAGATAGGCCAAGCAGATGAAACCTGTTTGTCCGTAGCCAGCACCTGCCGTCTAAGCCATGAGTGAGGCACCAGGCACTCACTACTTCCTGGCCCAACACAGTAGGAACACACTACTTCCTGGCTCCGGCCACTAGGACCTCTGTGCTGCCTTCTCCTTTGAGCTGGACCTAAACACGTGACTCAGAGGACAAAGCCAGTCTCCCCCTCCCCCCAGTGGTTCCTTTCACATATTTTGTCACAAAGACTAGAAAAGTAGCATGGAGGGGGGGGGGTCTTATCACCTTGGTTCTCACCTCAGGTCATGGAGGGAAAGATGGAGGCTGCTTTTTTATTTTTCTGTCAGGGGACCTGGGAGAGCACATGGCTGACACAGCCCTATCCTCTGCTTCTTAGATTCCTTGGCTCCATCTACTTCTCCCAAGGAAACCTCCTGTCCCCCTCTCTCACAAGTCCTGCTCAAGACAGAACACCACCACCTCAGAGGTCTTCTGCTGGCCTGAGAAAACTCCAAATGCACCCGCTGTCTCCTTCCGAAAGAAAGATTTTTCATATCACTTTATCGTCTTCAGGGCCTGGACTGTAGGCCCTCTGGAGAGACGAGTGTAGTTGGTTGTTTTCTCTCTGGCCTCGGTGTGACCCAGACTTGGGACTGAGAGAAACGAGGCAGAAGCCTGGAGGGAGCTCTTCCCTTCATTAGCATCCTGTGGGGCGAGGGGGAGGGCAGAGACATTCCACAAGGGGCCTCTTGAATTCAAGGGCAAGTGGCTGGTTTGCCATGCCTGCTTTTGATGTTTGAGGAGACAACAAATGGTCCAGGGGATCCTCTGTCAAGCTTGCTGTAGAGCTCAGAGAGCTCAGAGAATCTCTCTCTCTCTCTCTCTCTCTCTCTCTCTCTCTCTCTCTCTCTCACACACACACACACACACACACACACACACACACACCACTCTCAGGCACGGAGCCTGCCCCAGGGGAAACACTGTCTGCAGGAACCAGACTCCACAGCCTCCCCAGAGACTTGTCATCGTGTGTGTGTGTGTGTGTGTGTGTGTGTGTGTGTGTGTCTCGTCAAAGTGTCACTTGTCAGGCGCAGCTCTAGCTCAGCGCGAGCGAGCGACTCACCCCCTCTCTAGCTTGCTTGCTCGCTCAGCTCACTCCTCACTGGCTCCCACACAACAGAGGGACTCAGAGGGGGAGCCACACTGCCGAGTTTCCAAGCAGGTACCGCCTGTCTTTTTCCTTACCAATTTCTTGGCCTGGACCCAGAACCCTAATAAGCCATGGGTGTGAGAAAAGGCCACCTACATGGTTGAGGTGTCCACCCAAGGCATTAGGGGTCAGTCCCACCTTGGCTGAGTTTTTAGTGTCCTTAGGTTGAATTCACATTAATTCCTGGACTTCCCAGGTTTTCTCTTTCCTTAGACAGCACTTCTCCCCCCCTCCAAAAAAAAAAGAAATGACGAAAAAGGGAAAGGGTCTTGGGTTCGTGGGGCAATGGGCCTCAGCAGGCAGTGGAGAGGTCACTGCCAGCTACTTCACCGCCTGCCCAGTGGGGCCAAGACCGAACCTTTCCATGGGCATGTGCAGGGTAACTGCCTGCTGTGGTAACAGAGGGGCTTCATCTACTCTCGGCTTGCCTCTTCTCCAGAGGCAGCCAATGAGAGCTGTCTGCCTCGGTGCTCCTCCTGAGTTCCAGGTCTCTGGGCTGCAAAGACCGGATTCCAGTTTCTTCAACCAAGAGGATGCTCAAGTCATCTTGAACGTCAGAGGACAAAAACCCATCTTTTTCCTTGCGCATCTGGAACAGGCATTCCACGGATGGGCGATGAGGCTGTCCCAGAGAGGGGCATCTAATGGCATACTAGGTCGTCAGAGCAACTGGAGTGTTCCAGTTGCTGTGGAAATGAAGGCTTTGGAGAAATCAAGTCATTTGCCTGAGGTCACGCCACTGGAGACCAGAATGAAATCTCCACCTCGGTTCTCCTAATGTGGGCTTTGTTTGGTGTTCACAATCCATCTCACAAAGCTACAAAGACAGAATTTGTAAGTCCTGGAGGACTCTAGGTCCCTTGGTCCAGCACCTCTCACCTCTGTGTGCTTCAACACTGTCTCCAGGACACCATCACACCAACCAGGCCCTAAGGAGTCACCAGAAGGATCAAGCGCTTCAATTCTGCAGCCACACCAACTTAGACTTGGGTTTGAATCCATCAAGACCGAGGTGTAAGATCTTGTGCGAATCACTTGTTCTCTGAGTCCCTATCCTCACCTGGGGCCATTAGGAGGGGGAACGGAACTCATGGGAGTGGGCACTTCACAGGGGATTCGCTGTGGTTGAAAGGGGTCAGTTTCTCTGCCTGCCTAGGCTGGATCCTCTGGGAAAACAACGGCTAAGGCACAATGAGTTGAAAGGGGGTCTTAGAGACATGGATGGGAATGACAGGGGAAGCTTACCCAGTAAAGACATGACTAGCCACAAAGGACCATACTCGGTGAGCATGGTGGGTACCTGAGCATGGTGGGGACCTTCCCCTTTAGGCTTCATAGCTGGAAGTTGTCAACTATTTGTCTTTCTCTTGGGACGCTCTCTCTGGATGGTCTGAGGAATGGGTCTCTACGGCTGAACATAGCCCCACTGAAATGGACTTCTTTTTGACAGCCATTGTGTCTGTGCTGTGGGGTGACTGCTGACCATCCCCACTTTGGGATGCCTCACCCTGATATCACCACTCAAGTGGATGAGCTCGACGGCTCCGACTTTAGCGAACCTGCCAGATCTGTCCTCTGCTTTCCACGCCTACTAGATCAGCAGACTGCGCCACTCAAGTTCAAGTGGAGGTGAAAAAGACTTCCCCATCACAGGGGATAGTGGCGAAGTTCTGGAGAAGCTGAGACCAGAACAGATCCTACTACGACCACAGTTTGAAAAAACAGTGCACTACCAGGAAGGAAAGGACGGAGTTGCTTCAGTCCAAAGTCCTTCCATTTGTTCATGCAGTTAATACTGTATTGAGCACCTACTGTGTTCCAGGCTGCTCTAGTTGGCGAGGATGGAAGATGGATAAAAATCCTTTACTTTCCAGAGCTTCTGTGGTAGTGGGAAAGACTGGCAATACACAAACAAGCAAGTGCGTATTTTGCCAGGAAATGACACTGGTGTGTATGAATAAGTGCTCCAGTGAACAGATGACGCACGGCACAGAAGGAAGCAGCTTGGGCCGTCCGGGAGCCAGAGTCTTTCCCTAAGCAGAAGGTCTGTAACCTGCTGGGAGGAGTGAGGAGGCTTGGCTCTCCAAACTGTATCCCAAGGCTCCAGCTTGTGCTAATGGATGAGCTTCTGCTGGGTGTAGGAAAAAAAACGATCGGATTCCCAGGCTGAGTCCTTGGCCAAGGTCACCAGCTTCTTAGTGACTGTCTGGGAACCGGACCTGCAAAACCACAAGCGTGTTTGACCCTTCACCTCCAAGGATCTGCAGGGCCTATGCAGTTTCCCAGCACAGCACAGCACACCACCACCACCATCGGGGCTTCTAACAGAAGGGGCCCTGCGGTTCCCGTGCAGCAAGCACAGTCTGCCCCTGCAGAAAGCTAAAAGGTCTCTGTTAGAGTGGAGTTGAGCCTGAGAAGGCCCCGGAAGGAAAGAACTTGGGGATGTCATTGGACTCAGCAAACCATCAGAGGCAGCAGCCTGATTTTGGCTTTTCTACAGATCTAGGGCTGTAGGTAGCCCTCCCCCCCCCCCCCATACATCTCCTCTCTAGTCCTCCCTGACTGCTAAACTGGCAGACGCGTGGGAGGGCTGGCAGGAGGGGGATGGAGTGTAAGGAAGGTGGGGGACACGGAGGTGGTGATTGGGGAAGGGCAGAAGAGGGCCTGGGGAGGGGAGCGAGGGCTCTGGGGTCCTGGAAGGGGCCGGGAATGGGACGTTCAGAGATGGTGGGCAGTGTTAGGCGTAGTCTCGAGGCTCCGAGCAAGGCCGAGGTGGCACAAGGTGAAGGGGAGGAAGGACTGGGGACCCCTGCAGCATCTCTGACCACAAAAGGCCGGGGAGCTTGGCCCCGCGCGCGCGGTGTTAGCAAGCGTATCGATCGAGGGGCGGGCGCAGCGAGCGCGCCGAGAGCGGCTCCATCCATTAGGGCCGCTGTTCGCCTCCAATTAGAAAAAAAAAAAAAAAAATCATTACTCAGCAGCCAGCAGCGGCCCGCGCGCCGCCCGGGACCGCCCGCGAGCGAGCGAGCCAGCGAGCCAGCGAGGGAGCGGCGGCGGCCTCCCCCCCCCCTCCCCCCGCCCC
>NW_026068001.1:7805901-7831889 GCF_014885135.2 Alexandromys fortis
CCCCCCCTTTCTTTCTTTCTTTCTTTCTTTCTTTCTTTCTTTCTTTCTTTCTTTCTTTCTTTCTTTCCTTCTTTCTTTCTTTCTTTTTTCCTTCCTTCCTTTCTTTCTTTCTTTCTTTCTTTCTTTCTTCCTTCCTTCCTTCCTTCCTTCCTTCCTTTCTTTTTTTTTTCTTTTTCAGTAGCAAGTGCCTTATCTGGAGCGGTTTTCCATCCACGCTTTCTGGGCAACAGGACCGTCTTCACATACAGGACTTAGCTCGTGGACAAGCTGGTTCTGTGCTGGAGGCAGGCCTATCGAATGGAATGCTCACCGGGCCTTGTGTGTGTTCTTAATAATCCATAACAGAGTTCTTAGAGGTGGAAAACAAACCCTCACACCCCTTTAACCCTTTTTGAGCCTATTGTGGTCTAGGAGGTTTCTCCCAGTCTTCTTTGAGTCTCAAACATTAGTAGAACCTCTCGTCGGTGACGTGTGTGTGTGTGTGTGTGTGTGTGTGTGTGTGTGTGTTGGAGCTGTGTAAGAGCTTGGAACAGGAGCTGCAACCCTGGAAATGCCGACAGAATTCTGAGTAGATATGCAGTTTTCCAAAGGGAGGAGTCTTAAGTGGCTCTGAGGCAGCCCCAAAGGTTAAGAACCACCTACTAGCTCTTTGACCTCTTGCAGGTCTGATGGCTGAGCCTAGCTTTATTATCAGGAAGAACAAGGCGATCCCAAAGCAGTTGTTGTGATTAAAACAATTAGATCATGCTTTAATATTTGTAAACTGTACAGGTTTCTACAAAGATAAATTATTAATGGTGCCCAAAATGGCTGTGTGTGTAAGCATGCACGTGCAAAAGTGACACAAACAAAATGTGCTGGGGGGTGGGGAGGTCACTGGAATAATATGTTTTTGTTCCTGGGGAGCCTGTCCCAAACCTCTTCATTTCTCTGATCCTTAGGATCAAGTGGTGTTGATAAGGGATGTAACCCCCTTCTCTGAGAACTAGGGCGTAGGGGTAGCAGTGCCTTTCTGATCAAGCTCCCCTATTCCTCAGGAGCCCCCTGGCCTCCTTTAAACACAACAGTCATCTATATGGACAAGGTACAATCTTTACATCTTTGTCAATAATCAAACCAAAGGCTCATGGTCTTGGTCCAGTCTCCTGTCCTTTCTCTACTTACAAAGAGAAAGGGACTCTAGACTTTGCTCAACTCTAGTCACTACATCCTCAAGGGACTCTAGACTTTGCTCAACTCTAGTCACTACATCCTCTCTGGTACCTAACTTGGAAATGCTCAAAAACTACTATGATTTTTAAAATGACCAGCTGTAAAAGAAAGCATAATCTAGTGTGTTAAGCAGGCCCTAGAGAGGACCAATGTATGGATGAGGTGCTAGGCTCACTCTCTTCGTTTCACAGTAAGAAAACAAAGCAGGGGAAACTTGGCTGAGGTCCTGAGACCACGATTAGAACCAGTGTTCCTCCCTGAGACATCCAGAGACTTCCTGGAAAGCTGTGATAAAACACCGTGACCAAAAGCAACTTGGGTTTTATTTCACCCCACAGACCACTGTTCATCACGGAAGTCAGTCAGTCAGGAACTCAAGACAGGAACCTGGAGGCAGAAGCTAAACCGAGACCATGAGGAGCCCTGCTTACTGGCTTGCCTCTCCTGGCTTCCTTAGCTGACTTCCATAAGGACCGCCTCTCCAGGGATGGTACTCTCCACAGAAAGCTGGCCTCCATATCAGCCAACAGAAACGCCACCCAGACTCGCCTATAGACCGATCTAATGAGGGCATTTCTTCAGTTGAGGTTCCGTCTTCTCAGATGTCTCTAGCTTGTGTCAAATCACAATGATAACTAGCCAGCACACCCTTTTCTTCCGACTTTTTTCTTTGCAGCCCTTTCCCCCCCAACACACTCCTTATTCTGTTAATTCCGTTTGGAGATCATTCCTAGAGGATCTGAACTGTCACAAGGGCCAACATTAAATGTGTTCTCCACTTTCAATTGGCCCTTGTATGTATAAGAGTATTCAAAAAGTAGAGTGGGTCACTTCTTTGTCCCACTCCAGAAACTTCTAGGCACTAGGTGCTCTCCTGCAGCTCTGTAGGTTAGATGACCAGCTCCCACACTTCCACAGTAATGCTATAGCTTGTTTTTGTTTATTTTATTTGTTTATTTTATTTACACAGGGTTTCTCTGTAGCTTAGGAGCCTACTCTGGAACTAACTCTTGTAGACCAGGCTGGTCTAAAATTCACAGAGATCCACCTGCCTCTGCCTCCCAAGTGCTGGGATTAAAGATGTGTGCCACCACCGCCTGGCTTGTTTTTATTCTTTAGGGTGCTCCTAGGAATAACAAGGCCTGTCAGGAGCCATTTCCCCCCTAACAATCATTACAGAAACCATCACTCTAGGGAGTCTTCAGAGAACCTCACACCCATAGTTATGTTCTATTGACAAAACCTGCCCCTCACCCAATTAACCGCCTCACATTCCAGCTATCCAGGGAACCAGGTGTGGCAACTTGTGACTTCTGGCCTAACCCTCCGAAAGTAACCGAGCTACGTGACCGGAACCACGTGGCCTGCGAGATCCCGTACCCTGCCCCTCATCCCTTACCATATATAAACTGTAACCCGTCCCTAATAAACGGAGGCTTTGACAAATATGCTTGGCCTCCTTCTTCTGTCTTAGCTCATTCCCTTCCAGGTAGCGCCCCTCCGAGACCCTGGAGTAACTTGATTGCGGGGTGGGTTACAACCCCTAGACTGAGTAGCCCACCCAAAACGCAATCCACAAAGGCCCATCTCTGCCCGGGGACCCTGTGATCCAGAAGACTGGCTCTGCTCAACTAGACTGGTTGCTTGGCAAAGTCTACATAGAGGCCAGACCTCAACTCTGAGACCCATAATTCTTCCCACACAAGGGCTTTGAGCAAGTCCTACAAATCAGTACACTTGACTCCCCAGATTGACTCGGAAAGATGCACGGGGCAGGGTGGGCAAGCAGTACTGGTCAACGTAAAATCAGATCCAAAGAAGGCAAATGGACCAGAAAAGGCATAATTGGAGAACAAAGGCGCGGCCAGAGCCCCTCCTGTTCCAGGAAAGGCAGTCATCTCCCCAAGACAGATGAAGAGGAGGGTTGCTTTCTGAAGGGGAAAGGGCAGAGGTCACAAGCTAGGAGAATGTGTCATCTTTGACATGGGGAGGGTGGTTATTCCAGCCTAGAAAGAGGAGCCTGGTCAGCTTCCTCCCTAGCCTGGGAGATGCAATTATAGTCCCATGCCCTGAGCAGAGAAGACAGGCCCCCCGACTTAGTGGGAGAGTCGTACGGACAGGAAGGGGGGGGTCACTGGAGTCTGATGCCCTGTCCACCCTTCAATCTGTTTGAAAAGAGGACACCCTTGCAAATTCGTACTAGCTGACCTGAATGCTCATGAGATTGAAGGCAGAGCCCAGTACTGGCTCTAGCTGGAGAGCTCTTTCTGAGGCTAACTGGTGCACCTACCTACCCACCAAACTTTATAGCTTCCAGGCTGCAGCTCTCTGGGTAGCAGGCCGGAGGCAGGAATTTGGGGGGGGGGGGGGGGGATAGTCTTTTTTTTTTTTTTCTTTTGGCCCCAGGGGCTGGGGTATCTATCTACAAAGCGTCCTTGGTGTCTGTACACAAACTTGAAGCCTTCACCCCTCCTGAGAATCCAGCAGGGCTGCCTGCTGCCAGGAGGTTCTGTCCACTAGGGTCATACCAGATCTGGGGTGCGTTGGGGGAGGAACCTGCCCACCTTCATGCCGGCTTCCACCCCTACCCACGCCCAGCCAGCGACTCCTGTAGGAAGGATGCAGGCGAGTGGCCGGGCCAGGTCTTCGGAAGCTGGGAGCTGCCGAGCAAGCTCCAGCGTGTTGCCTCCCCGGGCCCTGGGGACCAAAGACCTGCTCTTCCTTCTCCTCTAGCCCATCCCTTCCCGCTCCACCTCCTCACACACTTCCCGACAGCTGCAAGCAGCTTCTGGTAGCTTCTCCCAGGTCTCAAGGTTGGGGGCAGGGTGGTGGCAGCGCCGCTTTGCTTGAGCTGCGCCCCAAGCCTGAAACCCTCTTATCAGTCGCCTACTCCCCCTTTCGCTTTCGGCTTTAAGCTCCAGGAAGTGTGGGCAACCCCCACGGTAAACAAAGACAAACGTTTTCTTTATCTGCAGCCTTTACTATGCTAATGTTCATTGGGAATCTTCCGGAGCCCGGTGAGGAGGCCCCCAGCTTTCCAGGAGTGCTGGGCTACAAAAGGCCTATGCCTACTTTGGTGTCTATTAACCCTGTGTTGGGAAGGAGTGGGGGGGGGCGGGGCTTGGGAGATGCTCCTGGGAATAAGAACTCTTTATGACCTCACTTCCCTTTCTGAACCCGGTTTAGGGTGTAGCCCTGGGAAGAGACCAGTCCAATTCCTTGTTATACTTGCCTGCTAAGATTCAAGTCGGGGACCCATACAGGTCTGGTGCCGTTTTCTGAAGGAAAGTAGTTTGGAGATACAAGTTACTTGTAGGACCCTGCCGTGATCCTGTGCCAGGGTCCGGAACCTTGAGTTAATTCGTTTTCAGGCGAGGCCTTCACCTGTGCCCAGGCATCATCACGGGCCCCTGTGGATCTGGGACCGGCCTTGCACTGGCACCGGCTAGAGGGCTGGGGCACACTCCTTGAACTCTTCCACAGAGCATTGCCAGGCCGCATGGCCTGCCTGCTTCCGGGCTCACAGCCAGTCTGTGGTTTGTTCTGCCACCCCAGGCCAGGCCTCATCCAAGTGAGTGGTCCCAGGCGTGTCCTCTTGGAGCCTAATGCTGTGAGGGCAGAGCCATGCCGGCTGGGCAAATCTATTAGGCCTTCCCCCCCATCCTAGCTACTTTTTTGTGCCCTTTTCTGAGTGGAGTAGGCTGATCCTTGATTGGGTCATGCTGCTTTGGCCATTGGCTTCCTGTTGGGTTTGGCCAATGGGAGGTGCCAGCAGGCCGTCAGGCCAGTAGGAGGAGTTAGATATTGGGGCATTGGTTTCCCCATCTGGGCTGCAGGTTTGCCAGTGGCTGAGACTCTCTGCCCACCCCGGCGCCCACTTAGAACTCTCTCCAGGTGGGCCGGCTGCCCTGGCCCCTTGAAGTTTTTCCATTATCACAGGGCGCTTTCCCTAGCCATTGTGATTTCTTTATCTGCCCACCTGTGTCTCTGTGAATCCTACCCTCTTCAAGCCCTTCGGCTGATCCTCTTGTCGTAAGCCATCCGTTCCCGATTCCCCTCGTCCCCAGCAGAAGTGGTGGCTCTTGCCAGGCCGTCTCACCACCACTGATGAGAGTCTACCTTGTTTCTGATTGGTTGCTTTAGTTACGCACACGCACGGGTTAGCGGGTAGGGACAAGCTTTCCCTCTTGTTCCCACTCGAGAGCCTGGCTCAGGCTCCTGCTCAGGTTTGCCATGCCACTGAGCCCTAACTGGCTTATATCTGCGCAGACTTCCTTTTTTCCCCCCCTGAATATTCAGAGGAGCTTCTGGGAGAAACAGACACCCACCTCTCTCCACTTCCTGAGTTTGGGAGCAGACAAGGGGACGCTATAATTTCTGAGAATCTGAGGGGCCCGTTCATGGCGTATGAAGTCAGCCACATAAATTATGAAACTTAAATGATGGTTCCAGTGATGGGATGGTAAATGCTTAACAACTGGCTCCCTGCCCCCACCCAAGCCCTGATTTGTAGCATCTGCCGACCGCCTTGATGTAAATATTCCCGCCCCAGCTAGCCTGTCGCTTCCCACGTGATGCGCTGACAGCGTGGTGCTGCCCAGGGAGCCTGGGAGAGTCTGCTCACCATTGCATAGCGTTCCCACCCCCCAGTCTAGACTAGAGAGGCTCCCTGGCAGAGACAATAGTAGACTGTGGCAAGGTAGGAAGATGTGAAAGTGGAGAATTGGTTTTTAATATGATTTATCCCATTTCAAGTTTTAATTATTTTAATTTAATTTATTTTAATTTTTATTAATGGCATGTTCAACAACTGGCTTGGAAATTTTCTAAAAAAAAAAAAATTAATGGTTGGCTTGTCTAAACCAGCCTTCTCTGGCTCCAGCACACCACGGAAGGGTTCTATTGGCCGGATGTTTGTGGAAAAGGAAAATCAGTTTTCATCAAGGTAGAAAACAAAAACAAAGCAAAGCTGGCATTTCAATTGCGCCACCTCGTGGCACCACCTCACAGTACCGTACCCCACCCCCTCAGTCCCACCTCCCCCACTTGGCCCATGCTGTGACTATTGGAGACACCAAGCATCTTGGTCTGCTTGGAACAAACCCTGCTTTTTAGTTCATTACCCGGGATTAACTCTGAATGTCACCCACTTCACAGTCTCCGAAGCGCTCTTGTTTTTAATCCATAAAGATGCAGTCACGCAACCTGTACCCAGTAGACTGCAACTTGTTTGAGGGCAGCCACTGGGTTTTTTGTCTCTTTGCATCCCCCAAGGCCAGGAGGTCTTCAGCCTATGCTTGCCAAATGTGAAGGCTATGGAACACGTTTTTCTTGCCTTGTTACTTACACTGACTATCACTAGGGTTTGGAAATGCAGAGATGTTAGAATAACCTGATTGGCCCCGTTATCCCTGACCCATCGTCCTTGTCCTCGAGCAGGAAAAGTCTGGCTGAGAGACGTCAGAGCCTCGTCTCCCAGGGAGTGTGTGGCAGCCAGAGGGTGTTGGTCTGGCCATCTGGTACAGGAACAGTTGAGCCGTGTGGGAGCCCAGCTGGCACGGGAATCCTTGGCTGTCCCCGGCAAACAGCACGGGGCGGGGAGCCGTGGGATCAATAGTAATTTCCTTCAGAAGAACGGCGATGTAGTGTGGTTGGCAATGGCATCGGGCTTTCCCTGGCACGGAGGGTTCTAAGTGCAGCCGGTCCTCTCGGCTAGGAAATGGACACGCAGCCGTACGGTGGACAGTGTGCTCTGGGAACAGGCTGGGGCAGAGGTGGGAAAGAGAGTCTGTGTCTGTTCCTCACTGCCCAGAAACAGGAAGGAACTAGCTCATGCTTTTGCAGCAGGGCCACCCCTCCCCCCAAAAACACTGGCAATCCACAGTATTCATTGCTCACACTGGGGTCCCAGAAGGATGGGCCAGCCCCCAGATGCCACTGGAAGGATGAGGGTGTGGCTACAATGGTACCTCCCTTAGATCACCCCTTTGGGGGAAAGAGTGCCCTACTTCCCACTTGGAATTGCCCTTAGCTGATGAGATTGCCACGTCCTCCCAGCATCTGGAAACCAGCCCGTTCTGTGACTAGTCTATACGGGCATGCGAAAGAACGCACCCTCTGACTTCAATTCTTGACATCTCTGAATCTCCAGAACACTCCACTGCGCTGTAGTTTTATGGCACACCCTGCCCTTCTGTTGCCTGTCTCTGTCACAGGTGGCCATGAGACCACCAGCAGCTAAGTTCCCGAAGAGTCCACCTCTCAGGAGCTCTTTCCTGGACCAGGGTGTGTGTGTGTGTGTGTGTGTGTTTGGGGGTGGTTCAGGGGTAAACAGAGCCTGCAGGTGTCTATGTGTGTGCATATTGAAGGGAAATGTTCTGTTCTGTGGGTCACACCCAGCATGCAAAGCAAGGAAAGCCTGGGAGGAGCTTCTTCTTGTCTCCATATTGGTGATCAGGGGGAGTTCATGAGGGAAATTCCTAAGATGGTTGGGAAGAATCACTTTCTGCCACCCAGTCGGATTTCCAGCCCTTCTTGATTAAATGGCTATGTTGCGCAGGTGCGCCTCATTTGCCCCAGCCTCTTCCCTAGGCTGCTCCTGTGCCCATGGTTTGAGCTGCAAGTGAGGAAGAACGGGCGCTTTGAAATGAGCTACTCCCCACCCCCAGTAGCACTGGCTCCACGAGCCCTACTCCTAAACCCTTGAGAGTCCAGTCCTTTATCCACACTGAGTCGGAGATAGCGAGCTAAAGCGTATAAACAGCGAGTGTGAGGCCCGCTTGCCCGGGGCACAACAGAGCTGCTTTGCTTACCTTTCTTTCCCATCCGCTGCTACTGGGGATTGAACCCAGGGCCTCATGCATGCTGGTTGAGCACTCTACCACTGAGCTACACCTCCACAGTGGTTGCCTTTGCCATTTTTGGCTTGCTTTGTTTGACGTTGTGCGCCTCCTCTATCAGAACCACTTGCCGAGTATTCCGAGTATTCCCTGAGTGTGTGGATGCCGGAGGCAGGGAGTGTTGGTGGTGGTTGTCGCTGCTGGAGATGCAGAGGGTCAGTCCTACCTTCAAGCTAGCTAGCCTCATGGGCACTGCTTCCCAGAGAACCAAGTGTGTTTTTAAAATTTTTTAAATTCATTTTACATGTCAAGCACCAGTCTCCCTTCCTCCCCCTCCCCTTCTCCTCCACCTCTCCCCAGCCCCCCTCACCCCCACTCCTCCCCTCCTCAGAGAGGGGAAGGCCTCCTGTGGAAGTCAACTAAACCTGGACTAAGCCCCTCCCCCCTGCATCAAAGTTGAGCAAGGTTATCCCTCCATGGTTAATGGGCTTCAAAAAGCCAATTCATGCACTGGGGATAAATTCTGGTCCAACTGCCAATGGGCCCGCAGACTGCCCGATCCACAGAACTGTCATCCACATGCAGAGGGCCTAGTTTGGTCTCATGCAGGCTCTCCAGCTGTCAGTCCAGAGTCTGTGAACTGCCACTAGCTCAGGTCAGCAGTCTCTGGGTTTCCCATCATGATCCTGACCCGCCTTGCTCATAAGACCCCTCCACCCTTTCTTCGACTGGACTCCAAGAGCTTGGCCCAGTGCTTAGCCAAGTGTGTTTTTCTTTCTTTCTGGTTTTTCTTTCCTTTTCTTTCTTTTTTCTCTTTTTTTGTTTTTTTTGAGACAAGGTTTCTTCATAGCTTTGGAGCCTGTCCTGGAACTAGCTCTTGTAGACCAGGCTGGTCTCGAACTCAGAGATCCTCCTGTGTGCTGGGATTAAAGGCCTGCGCCACCACCACCCGGCTGCAAGAGTGTTTTTCAATAACTTCATTTTCTTTATTTTTCTTGAGACAGAGGTCTTGCTATGTAGTCCAGGCTGGCATGGTTTTTCCTCTGTAGTCCAGGCTGGCCTCAAACTCATAGCAACCCTCCTGCCCCAGCCCCTCAGGTGCTGGGGTTATAGGCATGAGGTATCACAGGCTAAGGACTCTATTTTCTCCAGGAGGAAAACTGAGGCCTGTCGGGGAACTGACTCGCCTAAGGCAGCCTCTGGCTCACAGATTTCATGACCGGATGTGCAGATGGATGGCTTTCCCAGAGGTTTACACTTGCTGCTCCCCAACGGTTCTCCATCTCCCTTAAAAGTGAAGGCAATGGCTTCGGAGCTGCCTCCTGGAGTTATGAGGAGAGGGAGGGAGGGGGGCGGAGAGAGAACACAGGAGTGTGCGAGAGAGCTGAGGCTGCTCTTGTTTGTTCCCAAGCTTGCCAGAAGGGCACTTCCCTCCTCCCCACTGATGTCAGCCGATGACGTCTGGGCCGCATTCAGGCCACGCTGTCATTTGTCCCATGCTCATTCAGCTGATTAAAAGTCATCAATTGTTTTTTAAGCCACCAGCAGGCGAGCCACCAGGCGCCATTTGTTATTGCTCGGCCATGCTGTGAAATGCTGTTTAAACGCACTGAGCAAAGCTTTCGGAAACCAGAGGCCAAAAGCGGTTTGGGAGGAAGGCAAATAGGAGAGAAATGAGTGGGCCCGAATCTTTGCCAGAGGGAACAATCAGGCCAAGCAGCTGAAGTACTGGTCCCCCTTCCAGCAGCTCCCACACAATGCTTTTCAGGGGCCTTTCCCTTGGGGCCAGAGCTACAGGGAGCCCCCTTCATCTTCCTGCCTGCTAAAATAATCTCCACGATGGCTAACAAACACTCACTTAGGGATTTTTTTTTTTTAAATCTAGTCTTTCTACTTCCAAGTTGTCCCCTTGGTTTTGACAGGGTTAATGTTCCTACAACTCAACTCAGTGCCGTCTTTGCTCAGACAACTTTCATGGTTTGCGGACTGAAGACTGAAGTTGCAGCTTGACACCTGTCATTTCTTCCGCCTGAGACAGTGAACTGTCCCTCACCTCCAACTCTTCTTCTGAAGCCCCTCTAGGTCACCCGAGGGGTACGCTGGGACCCATCTCTGTCCTGCTGTCTTTCCCGAAGAAGCAAGTCCCTATCTTCTTTGCCACATGAGGAGGAGAGGCCATGATGCTTTGCCGAGAGCCCCTTGCGTTTATCATGTCTGTGTGTACAGCTACCAGCGCCTGTGTCCCTGTGCCCCGGGGGCCTGCCTGTGTCCACCTGAGTCCTCTGTGTGTACAGGAAGCAGATAGGCAGTGCCCGGGGAAATCATGTTCTCCAGGGGTAGACCTCCATCGCTGAGTGATGGGAACTGGGGAATTCATTTCCCATCTCCCTCCCTTTGCTCTGGAATAGGACTGAGCCCCAGTTGACCATAACAGTAGCCTGTCCAATTCCCTTCCCAGCTTCTACCCAGGTAAATAGTTGCACTAGGGCTGGCAGGATGGCTGACTGCTAGCGTACTTGCCTGGCGCATACGGGGTCTCGTATTCCATTGATAGTGCCACAAAAACAAAGGACAAAAAACAAACAAAAAAACCCCAATAGTACTCAAATCCTTATTTCAGGGTCTTTTTTTCCTTTGGGGGAAAGTACGCAAACTTAGATCATATGCCATTTTGTTCTGCTCCTTTGTCCTGCCTAACTAACCAGAGGTCCCCTGTAGGTCTGACATGGTATCTTGTCCATAACCAGTAGGTGCATAATAGGTGACGGTGAGATGTTGAATGGCTCAACAATTCTCTGAATGAAACAAGCAGACCTGTTTTCTGTGCGCGGTTCTCTTTGCTCGCATATGGCCAGGCTGTTCATTTGCCCATTGCCAGCATATCTTTCGTTCATGATTTAGCCTCAGCACATTCCCCCAGGCCCCCGCCTCTACCCCTTCTCAGCGCTGTCACTGAACCTAAGTAGTGTCGCCTGGCACTGTCTCTCATTCTGTTACTGGGCTTCATTTTGTCTCCACCCTGGTTCTCTCGTTCTCAGGGGTGAATCTTGCAATCCCAGGGGCTTCCTGTTAGTCACTTGGATTCCCAGGAGGCATCGGGAATCAGAGAAGGGCAGTGCCACTGGAACAAACTGCCGGTTTTTCCAGCCATCGCTTAAGAAACCTGTAAGGATGCACAAGGCTGAACTTTGCGGCTGTGGGAACAGAGGCTGTGGGGTCCCCAGAGACGGGAGAACACACAGCTGAGTGTCCTATCGTCATGACCTTCCTTGGCCCAGAGAACATAGAGCCCTGATCTTGGATCTCCATGAGATATAAGTCTATGGTGTGTGGGTGCAGTGTCTGTGCATGTGAGTGTGTGTGTGTGCACGAGTGTGTGTGTGCACAGTGTGAACAGTGTGTGTGTGTGTGTGTGTGTGTGTGAGAGAGAGAGAGAGAGAGAGAGAGAGAGAGAGAGAGAGAGAGAGAGAGAGACCTTGATGCGGTTTCTCCTCAGTGGTACTGTAGGGCTTTGTCAGGCCACCCCACACCTCAGGGAGAGAAGTCTTTATGTGGACTGCCAATCTGAAACATCCAGGCCAGCCTCCCCCTCCCTTCCAACTGTCTCTTATCGGCTGGGGAAACACTGAGGTGAGAGAAGGCTCAGGCTAGGTGAGGGGCGGGCGAGCTCCCAGGCAGCCAGTGGCAGCTGCCATTGCTCCTGGAAAGAGCATTTGCTCTGTTACAGACCATTTTCATTTCCACCTCTGCACAAAACAAAAGGCAGCCAGATCGCCTGGGGCTACACTGTGGAAAAACAAACGCTGGCTGGAGCACCTCACATCTCCGCGAACTTTCCAAACCACAGCCAGCCTTGCAGACTGCTGACCCACAGGGACAGGCAGGGCAGTGGCGGTGGGTGGTATATTTGAGGCAGGAGGGGTGGCCCTCCGAAGCGCATAGGACAGTGATGGACCCTTTCTGTGGGTCTTGGGCTGGGGAGTGAGGCCGATGAATGAGACGTGGCTCCTGAGCCCTAGGCATGGGCTGCCACTGAACCCCTGGCCTGAACTCCACAAGGAGCTGCGGGAGGGAAAGGCCTTGCCGGCGGCTTTGTGTGGAGTTGCTGTTACCCTGGAAACGGCCCTTCTGGCCTCCAGGGCCTAATAACATTCCTCAAAGTTCTCAGGAGTTGTGAGTTTTGGAATGATTACATAAATGTGGCTTTGTGGGCGAGGAGCACTGAGCGGGTAAGGCTCCACCTCTTGAGTCAGGCCCTTGAAGAAAAACAGCAACACAAGCCAAGTGAGCGAGTCCAAAAAGATTTGGGGGTTAAGAACTACCATTGCCTGATGGCAACCTTCTGGGCATCTTTAGTTTTTCTTAGATGGCAATTCCTGGAGGTGTCTAGTGGACTCTACAACTGAGCTACGTATTAGAGGGTTGGTGTCTATCCACGCACAGGTCTCTATCTTTCTCTAAACATTTGCTGTCTAGGTCACTACGGTTAGCTGACAAGTTGTCACATTACTGAAATATTCAGTAATGAAATAACTATATGGAATTTGCCCCCACCCAGACAGCTGTCCCTTCTGACCAGCTGGCTGCATCATCTTAGCCTTTCCAGGGTCAGAGCCCAACACCACCAGGCACTGGGATCCTTAAGGCAGAGCATGGTGCTGGAGAGCATGCCAGCTCAGAAGGTGGCATTCGTTCATTCCCTGCAGGCTTGCCTCACAACCCCGCAGCCCCACCCCAGGCCCTGGTGGAACCAGGACCTTGTGACGGTGGTGCATGAGTCAGGTGTCAGTTGCGGGCTGTCACGCCACTAAATGATTTGGTCAGGGGAAGAAAGAAGCTTTGAATCTCCAACAAAACTTCCTAGCGCATTGTTATAGGGTCTTGCTGTTGTAGCCCGGGCTGGCCTGGAGCTCCCTATGTAGCCCAGGCTATCTTGCCTAGCCTCTTGAGTGCTGGGATTATAGGCACGTGCCACCACACCCTACCAATTTTACCTTTTGCTTGAACGCAATTATTTTAAATTCCTCTAATATCTGGGATTAAAACAACAACTTTGTTTTGAACCAAGTGTCATTTGGGAGATCAAATCCCAGCTACATTTCCTACCAATATTTACATAGAAAATTTGATTTCCATTTTAAGTATTTTCCCTAGACCTGGGCTTCCCCTGTGTTGACTATTATTAGGTCACAAGGGTCTCGAGTATTTCCAGGAGCTGATGGGCCTGGGGACTTGGGCTTTCTCTAGCAGAGGCCAGGGTAATGACTGTAGAGTGTAGAAGTGTGTGGGTCAACTGAGTTCCTTCAAACGTCGCCTGCCATTACCCTTCCCGTACCTCTTGTCAGGGTTCTTATTGCTGTGAAAAGACACCATGGCTATGGCAATTCTTATAAAGAAAACGTTTAATTGGGGCGGCTGGCTTACAGTTTCAGAGGTTCAGTCCATTGTCATCATGGCAGGGAGCATGGCGGCAGACACGGCGCTGGAGTAGCTGAGAGTCCTAGACCTTGCAGGCAACAGGAAGTTGACTGAGACACTGGACAGTATCCAGAGCATAGGAAACCCCAAACCCCGTCCCCACAGTGACACACTTCCTCCAACAAGGCCACACCTACTCCAACAAAGCCACACCTACTCCAACAAGGCCACACCTACTCCAACAAGGCCACACCTACTCCAACAAGGCCACACCTCCTCCAACAAGGCCACACCCACTCCAACAAGGCCACACCCCCTCCAACAAGGCCACACCCCCTCCAACAAGGCCACACCTCCTCCAACAAGGCCACACCCACTCCAACAAGGCCACACCTCCTAATAGTGCCACTCCCTATGAGGTTATGGGGCCGATTACAGTCAAACTACCGCATTTCTTTATCCATGCATAACTCCTCTCCCCAGTTGTATAGACAGCTACTCCCCATCCAAAGCCCATCCCTTGAGAGCTCCTAACTGTTCTCTCTTCACAGGGGACAGGTAGGGGCTTAGTAGATCCTGCTGGCCTACATGGTTAGAACATTTCTGGACTGTGTTTATGGGTTACTGTCTCCAGGCTAATGACCCCTCTCTCTCTTCTGCTTTACTTTTACTCCCTCAAGCCAAGCGTCAGCGAGGACAACACCATGCCCTGTCAGGTCAGCTCATTCCTCATCTCAAAATCTAAACTGCGCTGGAGAGGTGGCCCCAGTGCTTAGGAGCACTTACCGCTCTTGCAGAGAATCCTAGTTTGCTTCCCAGCACCCGCGGCTGGTGCCTCACAAGCACCTGTGACTCCAGCGCCAGGGGATCCAGTGCCCTCTTCTGGTCTCTATGGGCACTGCAGTCACATGCACAGCCCCCAGCACCCATGTACATAATTTAAAAGAGAAAAACATAACCAAACAACCCTCCTAAACTTTCCCAGCCCAACCACAGCAGAAGTAGTGCCCTGGAACTCGGGAAGGCCATGGTCTCTCCCTGTCCTGCCCTCCCTACTTTCTTAGACCTCTTGGCATTAACTGCCATCAGATGCAATATAGTATATTTGGATTATCTGATTTTTGACCTTTCTCTCTTAACAGCAAGCCCAGTAGCCTCTCCAGGGGCAGAGATTTGTTTTTTATTTTATTTTATTCGTGTGTGTGTGTGTGTGTGCGCGCGCGCGCAGATGAAGGTTAGAGGACACGTTTCGGGAGTTCTTGGCTTCTGCCTTGTGGAGGCAGGATGCTGCTGCGCCACATCCTCCAGGCTGGCTGGCCCAGACCTTCCAAATGTTCCCGTCTCAGCCTCCCATCTCTCTTCGCACTTCCGAGATTACAAATGTCTGACACTGCACCTGGCCTTTTTTATTTATTTATTTATTTATTTATTTATTTATTTATTTATTTATTCAAAGACAGAGTCTCTCTGTGCAGCCGTTGCCTGCCTCTGCCTCCCGAGTGCTGGCATTAAAGGCACGCGCCACCACCGCCTGGCTTCTTAATTTGAGTTCTGGGATGGAATTCGAGTCATCAAGCTCCCGCTGATAGCGTCTTTGTCTGTCAAGTCATCTTCCGTAGCCCTCTTATTTGTTTATTTTGGTATTCATCACCTCCTCCTCTGCCTCCTTTTTTGGTACTGGGAATTGAGCCTAGGGCTCTGAGCATGCCATACAAGCTCTAGAACTCTAAGATGCATCCCTAGCCCTGGAGATTTGTTTAAAATTGGTTTTTGCCGCACTTCCACCTCCAGTTCAGTGTTTAGAACAAAGCAGAGCCTCAACTTTATTTCTTTTTCAGGTAGGATCATATTGTGTACCCTAGGATAGCTTTGAACTCACTATATAGCCCACGATGGCCTTGAACTTTTAATCCTCCTGCCCCAGCCTCTGAGCTCTAGGATTACAGCCTGCCAAACTCAGTCCAGCTCTGTGAATGCGTGGGGCTGGCGGCAAATGCTGGAATGGGGCCTTGGTGATCAAATGGGCCCAGAGCAAAAGCAAGAACCGCTCTTGCAGCAAGATCTGCCCTGCCCCAGGTCCCTTACTTTGTGTGTGGCCAAGGCCTTGCCTCTTAAAGGTCCTGAAAGTCCCATAAGCAAAGGTCTCAAAAACGCCTCCTGAGGCTAGAGGTTAGCTGCCTGCTCTCATAGGGCTTCTAGGAAATGGCCAGGGTGGTGTCATATCCTTCCAGGATTCTGCTGTAGCTTCCGGGATGACTGCTTAGGTTTGTGGGCAGCTGGACTAGGCCAGGTCTTGCAGAACCTGTAGGTCCATCGCAACTCTGAGGCCAGCTCTGCTGGTCCACACCGACGTTTCATGCATGCTTCTGTTGAGTGGAAAACAAAGGACGAGACAGAGCAGCTGGTTTCTACACCGCCAGCCACACAGGTTGCCAGGCAGTTTCTTCTTCCCAAAATGTACCCAACTCACTAATCTCCCACGGCCCCCTCCCTTTTACGCAGCAGGCTTCTGCTTTCCAGGGTTATCTTGCCCATAATGTGGCCTTCCCACAGACTGCAGGGACCAGCGGCTGCCACAGACATCAGAGCCATGCTCTCTGCTCTACCTGCCCGGTGCTCAGCCTGGCAGTCCTGACTTTGACTTAGAATTCCAAGAGAGCTTATTTTTAAAATTAATTAATTAATTATATTAAAAATTTCTGCCTCCTCCCCGGCTCCCATTTCCCTCCCCCTCCCCCCACCCCCTTCCCCTCCCTCTCCAGTCCAAAGAGCAGTCAGGGTCCCTGCCCTGTGGGAAGTCCAAGGTCCTCCCCCCTCCATCCTGGTCTAGGAAGGTGAACATCCAAACTGGCTAGGCTCCCCCAAAGCCAGAACATGAAGTAGGATCAAAACCCAGTGCCATTGTCCTTGGCTTCTCAGCAGCCCTCATTTTCCGCCATATTCAAGGAGTCCGGTTTGATCACATGCTCCATCAGTCACAGTCCAGCTGGCCTTGGTGAGCTCCCAATAGATCAGCCCCACCGTCTCAGTGGGTGGGTGCACCCCCCGTGGTCCTGACTTCATTGCTCATGTTCTCCCTCCTTCTGCTCCTCATTTGGACCTTGGGAGCTCAGTCCAGTGCTCCAGTGTGGGTCTCTGTCTCTATCTCCATCCATCGCCAGATGNGAGCTCAGTCCAGTGCTCCAGTGTGGGTCTCTGTCTCTATCTCCATCCATCACCAGATGAAGGTTCTATGGTGATATGAAAGATATTCGTCAGTAATGCCATAGGATAGGGTCAGTTCAGGCTCCCTCTCCTCTGCTGCCCAAGGACCTAGTTGGGGACATCTCCCTGGACACCTGGGAACCCCTCTAGAGTCAAGTCTTCCAAGAGAGTTTTTTAAGAACTTGCCCTTGCCTGGATCCCACCTCACTCAAACCATCAGCACAGGACCCAGGCATGGCAGCCTGAAGCCTCCCCCCACCCCCGACCTGCTATGTGACCAAGTCTGAGGCAATATGCTACCTGACCTACTGGACTTTGCCACCGAGTCCTTACTCCTTGGCAAGCTCATGTCCTGCCAGCCTCCAAAAATCTAGCTCTTACACTTTCAATGTGAAAAACGTCTTGTGGACATAGGCAAGCACCTGCTTCCCCTTGCCCCAGATGTTCCTCATTAAAAATAATTCAAGGGGCTAGAGAACGGCGGATGGGTTAAAAGTACCTGTTGCCTGGTCCAGGGAATCTGGCTTCAGTTCCCAGCACTCCTAACAGTGGTTCACGACCATGCCTAACTGCAGTTTCAGGAGATCCTACAGCCTCTTAACCTCACAGGCATCAGACACACATGTGTGCACATAAATACGCACAGGAAACACACACACATCTTTAAAAATTGAGAGTTTCGTAAATTATATAAGGAATTTTAGTCATTTGCTCTCCCTCTCCCTCTCCTGTGGAACCCGTCTTAGTCAGTCCCGCCTACTTCCACACCTTTGTTTGTTTGTGGACCACTGAGTTTCTTGCCTGAGCACGGACGATACCAGCAAAGAAAATGACTTCCTTCCTCCAAGAACCTGTAATTGCTGGTGCTCCCTCTGAGATGGGTGGAGCCTCCTGGGCCCTTCCTTCCCCATCCACGATGAAGTGCTCAGGGGTTCTCTGGGGTATAGATAAACTATACCAGTGCTTGAGTGCGCTCTCTCTGTCCTCCCTCTCACTATTGGACTCATTTTGGGGACTGGGTGGTTGATAATCAGCCACTTCTTCCGAGGTGCACATTTGACCCTTGCTTTAATCTTCTCCCCAGGGTTTCCAGCTTTGACTTGGCCCTGTATTATATACTCTCCGGCCTCTCTCCACCTGGCTTCCTGGGGTGTAGAATCAGCACAGAGAGTTTTGAAATGCAAAGGTCTAAGCTTAGAAGCCAAGGACCAACATCTGGTCCTCCCAGGTTTTCTGTGGTATAAGAGACCAGTCTACATTTGTCAGGAAAGCTGTGACCAGAGAGGCACACTACAATCCTCTGGTGGGGTTACCTGGGAAGGAAGATGCTCATTCGAGGATTTCTATGGTCCCTGGGTTGGCAGGGGAGGCCCCATTGCTCTTGGGGAAGCCCGAGGGTTCCACTTGAGAGTTTCCTGGCTTCTAGGACAAGGTGAGCCACAGCGCACATTTGTTGACTGGCTAAAGACAGCCCTTGGTGCTAATTAGAGACTTCTGGGGACAAGCATCCAGCCAAGGACTGTGAAGAGTGCCTAATATAGATCTCCTTCCAGAGGAGGGGACCGGAGCCAAAGAGAGGAAATGAACTCTGGAAGGCCACCCAGTAAGTTTGGGCTAGGCCTGAGGCCCAGGCCAGCTGCCTCTTTTCTTCTATGGCCTTTGGCCATTTCCTGGAAGGTAAGATTATTAAACTGATGGACACAAGGAAGGCTATAAACTTGGATGGAGAGAAATAACATCTTTAGTTTTGCCCACAAAACTAACTGAAATGGGGCATAACCTTTAGTGGATGTAGGGAACAAATCAAGGTGATGGTAGTAGCTGCGAGTTTGTCATTCTTAGTCCAATTTTTCATGACCGATACCAAAAATACCAGAGGCAGGCTACTTCACAAAGAAAGCGGCTTCCTTTGGGCTCCTAGTCTTGGTGAAGCAAATCGTCACCACAATCATCAGGTTTTCCCTTTTAGCCCAGGCAGGGCTCAAACATACAATAGTCCCCCTGTTTCAGCTTTTCAGGTGGTGGGAGCCACTGTGTGCAGGTGATGAATTTGTTGCTAGCAGAGTCCCAAGGTATTAGAGAGGATCACATGACAAGGGGCAAAGGTTGTGTATGCATGTGTCTTCTAATCTCTCTCTATTTATTTTATGTATGTGTATGAGTGCTGGTCTACACGCATGTCTGGGCACCACATGGGTGCTTGGTGTCTGCCGAGGCTGGAAGGATCTGGAAATGGAGTTACAGATAGTTGGGAGCCGCCACGTGAGTGCTGGGGTTCTCTGCTAGAGCAGTTAACCTCTGAGCCAGCTCTCCAGTCCCTGTCCTTCTTTCTTAAGGCCACTGGGATTCAATCCTGGGGCTCCACCCTGATGATCTAATACTAATCATTTTCCAATGGCGCCGACTCTAAATACCATAGTCAACTTGTGTTTCCACCCCTTTAAAACTTATTTCAGCCCAAATTTGAGAGGGAGATTGCATTCAAACTACAGCAGTCACCAAGAGAAATCACAGATATTATCATAATGCCTCATAGTTATGACTTTTTGATATATAGCAGTTCCTTTACCTCACTATTTAATGCATCAAATTAACACATATATGACTGTATTATCAGGCATTTTGATGCATGCCAAAAATAATAAAATATATACTTGGTTTGTTTATAATTCTATTGGCTTTATTTTTTTTTCCCCTTGCTTTTTGGTGCTGGGCATGGAACCCAGGGCTTCCCTCATGCATACACCTCCTCACCAAACAACATGCCCGGTCCTGCACAGTACTTTATTGCATGCATTTAATGCCTTATTCTGAGAAAGGCTGTGGGTCCACAGGCTTCACCAGCCCATGAAGGGGCCGTGGCACAAAAAAATCGCTACCAGGGTCAAGCAGGATGGCTCAGTAGGTAAAGTTCCTTACTGCCAAGCCTGATGAGCCGAGATTCACAAGATGGAAGGAGAGAACCAGCTCTCACAAATTGCTCTCTTGATCTCCGCATGGACACACATAAGCACCTACTAAATGAGAAAACAAAACTTAAAAATGATCTGAAAAAAAGATTCTTCCCTCTTTTTAAGAACCGGTCTCCATAAACACAGAGATGTCTTTAGCGGATGACTGTTTCCCAGGTGACGAGAGAGCCTCTGCCTGAGAGACAGCCATGCTGGGCTGTCTTCTTAGCAGTCACTCAGTTTTGCTGTCCCTTGGGATTTTTGCAACCTTAGGTTGCTTGTCCAGAAAGTAGTGGTTATACTAGCGCCACATTTCAGGGTTGTCATGGGATGAAGAAGATGCCTAGAGCGCTTGGTCCTGAGCATGGCTAAAGGTAAAAGTTCAGAATGTATCAATGGTGGCTGTCATACACCAATGTGTGTGTATGCGTGTGTGTGTGTGTGTGTGTGTGTGTGTGTGTGTGTGTGTAGTTGACAAGAACAATTTCTTCATTTGGGCAAATTCAAAAAGAAAAAAAAAAACAATTTGTCAAAATTTCCGAACCTCAACTCATAGGTATTAAAAAAAAAAAAATCATTCAAGATCAGATGGCTTAGGATGATGTTTTCAATTACATTACAACATCTTTTAATTAAAGGGTAATTTGTATATCATAAAGCTCACTGTCCTCAAAGTATACAAGTCAATAAATTTTTGCATATGCCTAGATTCATGGGATCACCTCCCAGACTAGGACTTTTCTAGTATCCCAGAGGGTTCCCTCCTACTCTTTTTCTCAGTCATCGCCACATTCCCTTCTTTAAGCGCAGTCTTAGATTTTTTTTATTAAAAATTTCTGCCTCCTCCCTGCCTCCCTTTTCCCTCCCCCTTCCTCCTCCCCCCACTCCTCTCCCCCTCCCTCTCCAGTCCAAAGAGCAGTCAGGGTTCCCTGCCCTGTGGGAAGTCCACGGTCCTCTTCCCTCCATCCAGGTCTAGGAAGGTGAGCACCCAAACAGCCTAGGCTCCCATAAAGCCAGTACGTGCAGTAGGATCAAAACCCAGTGCCATTGTTCTTGGCTTCTCAGTCAGCCTTCATTGTCCGCCACGTTCAGAGAGAGTCCGGTTTTATCTCATGCTTATTCAGTCCCAGTCTAGCTGGCCTTCAGTCTTAGATTTTTATTACTATGATAAACAACCAGGACCAAAAGCATCTCAGGAAGGAAATGGTTTATTCCATCTTACATTTTATGGTCCAGGATGGAGGGAAGCAGGTTCCTGCTCAAGGCAGGAACGTGGAGGCAGGAACTGAAGTAGAGACCATGAAGGACCACTGCTTACAGGCTTTCTCAGTCTGCTTTCTTCTACAATCCAGGGCCATCTGCCCAGGGTAACACCAACCAGTGTGTGGGGCTCTCTCACATCGGCCACCAATCATTGATCATCAGTCAAGAAAATGGTCAACAAATCTTCCTTTGGTTCTTTTCACCATTTTGATTCTAATTTTTGGAGCAGTGTGATTATCTTTGCTGTGCTCTGAATTTAGGGGCTTAGTGTGTTCTTTTGGTCCTGGTTTCAGGATCCGTGAACTTTTCTCCAGCTCTAGGTTCAGGGACAAAATGTCTCTTCCCCTGGCTCTGCTCCCATTTCAGGGTGTGTTTCTTTCCCTGGCTCTGAACCAGGCTGCTCAGGTGTTGTGCCAGGGCTACGGACTCACTGAACCTGTGGGCGCCTGGGCCTCTCACGAGGTCAGAATGTCTGTACATGTTCAGTGTCCATTGGTGTTAACGTGTTCTTGGTTCAGAGACAGAGTCTCACGTAATTCAGGATGGCTTCACTCTTGCTGGACAGCTCAGGATGACCTTGAACTTACGGCCTCTACGTCTTAGGACTTAGGTGTTAGGACTACGTGGTGGCTGCAGTCCCATAGCTGCTCTATGCTGTTCCTTGTGGGGATGGCTTTCTGCATGCCAGGCAAGCGTCTGACAGTTGAGTTACATCTCCCACTCCATTCCAGTGAAGAGCTAGCAGATTTCTTTCTAGGAATTGAGACTTTACAGTAAGGTAGATGGCTGTCCCATGAACCAGGGCTCCCTGAACTTCTCATCCAAGGAAGCAGCCATTCCATTTTTTTTCTTATTTTGTGATGGAACCCAGGGCTTGGTGCAAGCTAACAGTGTTCTCCCACTGAATCATAGCTCCAGACTGATATCATGATGAATAACTAGATTTTTGTCCGCCAGCCATGGGCATAGTTTTGGTTGGATAAAAGGATGAATTAGAAGAGAGATGAGGAGGGGGCTGGAGAGATGGCTCAGAGGTTAAGAGCATTGCCTGCTCTTCCAAAGGTCCTGAGTTCAATTCCCAGCAACCACATGGTGGCTCACAACCATCTGTAATGAGGTCTGGTGCCCTCCTCTGGCCTGCAGACATACACACAGACAGGATATTGTATACATAATAAATAAATAAATATTTAAAAAAAAAAAGAAGAGAGATGAGGAGAGGAAAAGAAGTACCAAGGGCGAGGGATGGTGCCATTCACCCAGAGAAAAGAGACAGGAGGATTAGCAGTTCCAGATTGCCTAGGCTAGGTAGGAAGTAGGTAGCAAGCCTGGGCTAGCAAGCCTGGACTACGTAGTGAGACATAGTCTTAAAAAAAAAAAAAAGGAAGTTGAGAAGCTAGGAATGGGCTGCTAGATGTAGGCTGACTACGCTGAATTGGCCAGCAGTCCCTAGAGAAAGGGGTGATCACTTCCTCTGCTTACTACTCAGCCCAGCCAGGCAGAGTGTCCTTCACTGTGGCTGTCTAGGTCTGATAAGGCCTGTTTCCTCTTTACATTTTTATTTATTAAAATTTGAAATTAAAATTTTATTGTTACTTCTCTCTCTCTCCCCTCTGTGTGCTGTGGGACAGGGGTCTGTACCCTGTCACTTGTATTTTAAATAAACACTGGCCAGTAGCCAGGCAGGAAGTGTAGGCGAGGAAATGAGAATTCTGGGAAGAGGGAAGTTTCAGTCTGCAGTTGTTACCCAGACACAGAGGAAGCCAGGCGCGGAGCAAGCAAGATGTGACTGCCTCGCTGAAAAAGGTACCAAGCCACGTGGCTAACACAGACAAGAATTATGGGCTAATATAAGTTATAATTAGTTAATAAGAAGCCTGAGCTAATAGGCCAATCAGTTTGATAATTAATGTAGACCTCTTTGTGATTTCTTTGAGACTGAACGACTACAGGACCCAGGCAGGACAGAAACTTCAGTCAACAACCTTTGTGTGTGTGTGCGCGCATGCATGTATGCGTGCATGCATATGTGTGTGTGTATTTTGCATAACTGGTGCCCAAAGAGATCTTTGGACCCCCTGGAACTGGAGTTACATGTGGTTGTGAATCACCCATGTGGGTGCTGGGAACTGAGCCCAGCCAGGTCTTCTGCAAGAACAAGTGCTCTTAACCACTGAACCACCTCTACAGCATGATATAAAAAGATTTATTTTCGTTATTTTTAAGTATGTGTGTGCTTGTGTGTCCTTGGGTGCCCACAGTGTCCACGATAGGGCATTAGATCATCTGGAAGTGGATGTACAGGTGGTTATGAACCATCTCATACCTGTGCTAGAAGTCCAACTCTGGTCCTCTGCAAGAGCAGTATTGTTGAAATAGGAGCGGCGGGGCTGCGTCCCCAACACCCCGGCCGCTTGGCTAGCTCATGCCCGAAATAACAACACACAAACTGTATTCATTTAAACACCTCTTGGCCTGGCTAGTTCCAGCTTCTTATTGGCTAGCTCTTACATATTGTTCTAACCCATTTCTAGTAATGTGTGTAAGCACCCCAAGGTGCGCTTACCGGGAAGATTCTAGCCTTCGTCCATCCTGGGTCGGAGCTGCCTGGGAGAGCGGAGCCTGGCGTCTCTGCTCCAGAGAGCAGAGTTGTCGGGTCTCTCCAGGAGCAGAGCAGAGTCTGACCTCACTTCCCCTTCCTCCCAGCATCCTATTCTTTTTACTCCTCCCACCTATGTTCTAACCTATCAGGGCCAGTCAAGCAGTTTCTTTATTGCTCAATGACCTTCCTCCATCACAGTATGTACTCATAATCTGAGAACCATCTCTTTATCCGCTGTGTGCATTATTAATTGAGTGCAACCCAATGCCACCTTTTATTACTAGCCTTCTTCTTGCCTTTCACTCTTACCCAATAAGTTCTTCACAGGAGGGAGATTTTCTGTGGCCCCATTGCCTTGGCCCACAAAGATGTTGTCCTGGAAATCTGACTGGGAACCACAGGAGAGTAAGAAAGACAGAGATGGGGCTGGAGAGAGCTCAGCAGTTAAGAACACTAGCTGCTCTCCCAGAGGACCTGGGTTCAACTCCCAGCACCCACATAGCAGCTCACACCTGTCTATAACTCAAATTCCAGGGGATCTGACTCCCTCACACAGACCTACGTGCAGGCAAAACACCAATGCATGTAAAATAAAAATAAATTTTAAAAAAGACACATACAAGTACCATAATGCTGGGATTAGGTGGGCCATGGGCTTGGATGGAGATACAGCAGTAGCCCTGGAATTCAGCACTTCTGTACGTCATGAAGGAGGAGGCTGTCAGCTAATCCTGGTCCAGAGTTGCTGGAGGGGAACAGCCTTGGGACAGGCGATGATGCAGTGTGCAGTGGTTTGGGATAAGGAAGCTCCCCTTGGTGCTTTTTGTACGGTTTTTTTTTTTTTTTGCTAAAGGTCAACTGTTTCCTCAACCTCTGACCTCGGACCAGGGGAAGGCCTTGCCATTCCCAGGAGTCTGAGGCACTGTGTCCTTGACCTGGCAGTGCTAATCTACCGGATGCTCCTTTATGCAGGAGTATACTGTCTTCCCACACTCAAGCCTGAGGCCTGTTACTAAGTAAATGAAGGCATTCTATTCAGCACCTGCTTAATTAGATGTAAGATTTTTCTAGAACTGCAATTCTTAAAGTGTGGCTCCCTAGACCAGCCACAGCAGCAGCCCATAGGACTTTGTTTAAAATGCTCGTTCTTTGGGCTGGCTCAGTTGGTAGAGTACTTTGTTAGCATGCTTGGAGTCATGGGTTTGAGACCCAGTAGGGCATAAACATGGGTGTGGTAGACCATTCCTTCGATCCCAATTCTTGAGAGATGGAGGCAGGAGGATCAGACATTCAGGGCTATCTTCAACTACTTGGTGAGTTAAGGCCAGCCTGGGTCACATGAGACCCTTGGCCCCTTCCAGGGAATTCTGCCGATGCTCACTCAAATGTGATAGCCCTGACTTCTAACCTTTCCCTCCTTTTAATCAAAACAACACTACTGCCTGGTCCCTCTCCTCAGAGACGCCATACTTAGTTAAGGGTGTAGTCTTTGCTATAGTTGTCTTTATTAACTTGAGCCACATTCTTTCTCATTCTAGAGTCTTCAGGGCTTTGACTGCTGTTAAAGGCCTTTTCTGTGGTACTGAGGTGATTGTGCCATGCCTGTCCTTACGTCCATGAATTACACTCACTGATTTGCCTATGGTGAGCCAACCTTGCATCCCTGGAAAGAAGCCAACTTGGTCATGGTGTATGCTTTTCTTTATGAGTTCTTGAATTCCGTTTGCGAGAATTTTATTGAGACTATCTGCATCTATGCTCATCGGAGACATTGGTCTATAGACCTTGTGTTGTGTCCTTATCAGGTGTTCGTATCAGAGTAGTGCTGGCTTCCTGGAGCTAGTCTGGGGGCATGTCTCCCCTTCTTTTTTTTTAAGTTTCAATTGCCTTGATGAATCTTACTTCCATGTGACTTCATCCCTGTGCTGATTTCTCAGCCATTCTGCTGACTTCTTCCTCTATGATGCCAGCTTCCTTCTCCAGGTCCTGAATTCAGTTCACATACTTCTTTGTATTCTCTTCGAGGTCATTGCTCATTTGAGGTCACAGAAGACTCTTGAACTCTTCATCTGGGCCTTTTACTTATTTTGGTGTCTTTTGGTTCAGCAGTGAAGAGTTAAGATCTCTTGGAGAAGTCACATCGGCTCATCGTCTTGCCTTTTCATGCTTCTTGTGTTTCTGAGTTGTGCTTTGCAAGTTTATTTGTTTGGATATTTTCTTTTCTGGTTGGGGTGGGGAAGATCTTATTAAGCAGCCTAAAATCTTGAAAGTTGAATCCTTATTACCACTCAGCCAATAGAATACAAACTTTTGAAAGTGGTGTCTGCTGGACCTCTCTCTGCCAGGGAGCCAGGCAATGAGGTTGTGTTCTCTTTCAGGATCAGAGTTGTCAGGGACTGGTGCAAAGATCACTCCCCACCCAGTACAAATTCTGGATGCTCAAACCCCATGTATAAAATGACACAAAATTTGCATAGCATCTATCTGCGTTTTTTTTTT
>NW_026068001.1:7831919-7844219 GCF_014885135.2 Alexandromys fortis
TATATAGCTTTGTTTTTGGTTGTTTGGAGACTGTTTTGCTATGTAGCCCAGGCTGGCTTTGAACTTGTTATTTTCCCGCTGTAGCCTCCTGAGTGCTAAGATCACAGGCACACAGCACCATGTCTGTATGTTTTAAATCATCTGCAGGTTGCTTTTAATAGCCATGTGTTGGAAATGCTGTATAAATGGTTGTTAAACATATTGTTTAGGGAAAAATGACAAGAAAAAAAGCCTGTGTGTGTTCAGTACAGACACTGTGTTTTCTCACTGTTTTCCATGGGTGGTTAGTTGGACCCACAGAGGCTCAGCGACACAGAGGGCTGACTAGATTTGCCACTGAGCCTTCAACTCCCCAGCCCAGGGACCCTGCTGAGCATGGGGCAGAAGATGATGGGGCTGTTGGGCACCAACCCAGTTAGCTGCCTTGCATGCTTAACACAGCGCATGCTCCAGAGGTTGACTTTTGCCAGCCCCGCTGGCTGCTCGCTACAGTTCTTGCTTGTTTCTCTTTGGTATGTATCCTCCAGCTCAGCACACCCACCCTGCTGCCTGGACCCCCATCCAAGGTGGTAGGGGGTTCTTGGGAATAGATTCAACTCATGCCTGCACAAAAGTAGGAACACCATGTAGACACTATTGATTTTCCTATAAAGGGTGAACTTTCTATTAAAACAATCACATAAATTGTTTAACTAAACCCTACATGGCAGTCCATGGTAGTATATAACCAGGAAGGCCAGGATCAGGACAGCCATTGCAAAAGGACAAGAGAGCTTGTACCTTATGTCACAGGACTGGAGGGTATGGAAGTCACCTCCGGAGTTAATAAATTTGTGTTTTGCTCTAGAGTTTTGGGATCACGCATGCGTCTTTCTTTTCTTTCGCAGCGGCTTGGGCATCAAAAAGCCACTGTATTCAGAATGAGGACATTTTTAGTTCTATTCTTCCATCCTTAGATCTGAGGCAGGTGACCACAGCTAGCTGCCTCTGTTCAGACATTCTCCGTTGCAGGCCCTCTCCACTCCGCACCCCTACCCTCTTTTCTGTCGTTTGGTTAGAAGAGGGTGAGAGAGAACAAAAAACCCTATCCACTTCCAGGATGTTGTCCCCCACCTCTGTTGCTTCCTCTCTCCCTCCCCCCCCAGCCAAGGGTTTCCTTGGAAATGGTATGGCTGTCCTGAACTGTTCTGGTGCTTTAAGTTAAAGAGTGATGGTAGGCAGGGTGTGGTGGCGCACGCCTTCAATCCACAGCACTCAGGAGGCAGAGGCAGGTGGATCTCTGTGAGTTCCGGGCCAGTCAGGGCTACACAGTGAAACTCTGCCTCAAATGGCTGGGTCTTCTCTTGTTGTTTTGTTTAAATAGCCAGCACTCTAAGTAGTTTGAAACTTGTTCCAGGTCTTTTTGGAGTTTTGGAGGGTTCCATTACCCTGCTCCCTATTATCCATCACCTTGCCCCATGCCTTAATCACCTTGCCTTTTTCAGTCCCTGGATACTCTGGAACCTCTGCCACCCCTGCCGGCACGGTAGATTTGTGGCTTGTGTCTTTTCTTTTGATTTCCTGTAAACATTTAAACTCACAGAACATTTGGACAAAGCAGGGTTTCACACAGCAGGGATTTAGACACTAACTAGTTCTATGGCGTGTGAACTTCCTTTCTTTGAAGACCTTGATGTGAAAAGAAATGCCATTTACTTATGCTGGGTGGGGGCGCTGGCCTGACTCCACTGACCCCAGGGAGGCCCTTCTGGCTCTGTCTTTTGTCTCCAGTGGTCCTGGGTGGAGGGCTACCTTGTGGGGTTAATTGCCCAGTTGTAACTCCGGTCGTTAAAATTCAAGAGGTGTGCTCTGTAAGACACTTGAGGTCCTGTAACTTTTTATATGTGACACCTCCCCCTCGAGTTCCCGTACTGCTGTTAGCCTCCCTCAATTCGAGCTTCATGAGGAAGCAGGGCCCTATCTTACAGCCCTGCTTCTGCTGGGAGGCCCAGTGGTGTTCCTTCAGGTCGGCTGGACCCTCCGCTTCCAGCCATAATTTGTTTTCAGTTCTTAGTTAAAAATATAAAATTGTCTCCTTCCGAATCAACTTTCACAAGGCCAATTTAAATGAAGCTATTTTTCTATTTATGTATTTATTTGCTTGATGTAGGGTCTTGTTATGTAGCCCAGGCTGGCCTAGAACTCCTGATTCTCCTGCCTTAGCCTTTCAAGTGCTAAGATTGCAGGCAGGCATGCATCACCATTCCCAGCTTTAAAAATATATTTTAAAATCTCTCTCTCTCTCTCTCTCTCTCTCTCTCTCTCTCTCTCTCTCTCTCTCTCTCTCTCCCCCCCCCCCCCCCACACACACACACACACACACACACACACACACACACACACACGCTTTGCTGGGCTGAATGAAGATGGAGCTCAGCTGGTAGAGCTCTTACCTAGAACACATGGAGCCCTAGATTCACCTCCCCAGAACTTTATGAATTTGGTTTGGTGGCACACACCTGTAGTCCCAGCATTCAGAGTTAGAGGCGGGAGGATCAAGGAGTTCAAAGTCATCCCTGGCTCATGAGTTCGAGGCTAGCCTGAGCTATGCAAGGTCCTGTCTAAAATAATGACTGCCATGGATCCTTCCAGTGGCTTCCATACTCCTTTTCAAAGAGGCTTCTTTTGAGGCTTGTTTTGCTTTGTTGCAAGTGGACAACTTTAAGACTTTTTCTCCAACTAAACATAAAAGAAAAACCTCCTCTCCCCACCAAAAAAGAAGAGCCCAGAAGATTCTATCCTCATGTGCAAGATCTTTGAAGCGGTCAGCAAATGCTCTCTGTCACTCAAAGGCCCCTGGTTCTCTCCTCTCGCCATCTCGTAAGCATTAGGGGGGGAATGGAGAATAGAGGTGTTTATTCTGCCAGGGCCCTGGCAGTGTTCCACTGCAATGGGTCTCCTATCTGTGGGCCGGCTCTAATCTAACGGGCTGCATCCTCCCCGCTACCCAAGCCAGAATCAGATCAGTCTTGGCAGTGAGAAGGCAGTAGGGCCCATAAGGGAAAGGAATAAGGAAGTCAGCAAGTCGAGACACTGCAGAAGAATGGGGAATGGAGGGAAAAACGGAATGAAGCCTCAGGCTTGGCTTGTTTCTGGTGACTTGCTCTCGGCACCAATCGTAGAAGCTGATTAGCTAAATAGCAAGTAGGCCCCTAGCAGCTTTGCTGTAGTAACACCTCCAGTGCGCAGCTACTGTGGGAACGATTACATTGTTTTCAGCAATTTAGAAGTAGCCTTGATTAGCTTCGACAGGTTGAAGCCGCCGACCTCCCGGACCTGCACAGGTGTCCCACGTTCTCGAAAGAGCCATCAGGTTTGCTTGTACATGCACACAACTCTCGTTACCACACTCCTGACTTCTAATCACCTTGCCCCGTGCCTTAACCGCGGAGCTTTTTTATCCCCTAGATACTCCCAAACCTTGACTCTGCAACATTGTCATCTCGTGAGCAAACTCTGCCGTAGAACTGAACATTTCCGTGACTGGTGTACTTAGTGGCGGGACAATGTGGCGTCCAGAGTCCTTCCCTTCTCCAGTCCTTCTCACAGTGTCTCTGACATAAGCTGGGTAGGATCCCTTAGCAAGGACTTTCTGGAACTGGTTGGTTCTAAGGTGTAGGAATCAGTTAGCTGTACACATCTTTCCCAGTTCTGTGTTCATTGATACCATACTGGGAGCTTGACATCAATCACTGGGAGAGTATTTACACAATGGGAACGGGCAACTGTTGCAAGTCAGGGCCTTTCTCCGAGGGCTGTCCTACCACTGTACCGGTACTTGGATCCCCACCCCCACTCCCGCCATCAGTATGCATTCCTATGGAGCAGAAACAAGAAAACTGAAAAATTACTTTCCCCAGACTCACCTGTAGCTAAGGTTCAGGGTTGCAAAACTACTTTCCATTAGTAGATGTGTACTCTGAATGCTCAAGACTTGCAGGGTGGACAAGAGGCGGGGTCCTAGTTCAGCATTTTTAACTGGCCTTTTATGTGCAAGCGAGGTTGTACAGAAGGGATTTTCCGTTGGGAATACGATGGCATCTTTTGTCCAGCTTTGCGGGTGGTGAGAATCACTACCCCAGCCAGGTTTCACATTCCCAGACTGGATGACAGTAGGTTTTGGGGTCTTAGATTATAGTTAATCAACTCAGCAGTCCCAGTGGGACCTCGTCATCACCCTTCTTCTGACTGTGACCGAGACTGTAGCTCTCAGACCATCAGTCCCTGGGCTCATTTCTTGGAGGCCAATGCGAGTCTTTGGAGCCTTCAAAATGATGCTGTTAACATCTAATTAATTCCATGCATTGAATCTCTTTCTGTTAAAACACCTGTGACAATATTGTCAACTTGACAGGATCTAGAATCATCTAGAAACAAGCCTCTGGGCGTATCTATCAGGGGTGTTTTGGTTGGGCTAATGGAGTTGGGATCATCCATCCTAAACGTAAGCAGCACCATTTTATGGTTGGGGTCCTGGACCACGCGAGAAGGAGAAAGTGAGCTGGGCCCCGGCCAGGCATCTCTCTGCTCCCTTCCTGCAGACATGATGGGATAGGACTGCCTCACGCTTTTGCTGTCGTGCCTTCGCTGCAATGGTGGACTATACCCTCAGCACAGAAGCCAAAAACACACTGTTCTTTCCCTAAGGTGCTTTTGTCCGGGTATTTTCTCACAGTATCCGAGACAACACCCTACAGTGAACTCTGCCGCCCCTTTGCTTCTCGGTTCTCCTCCTGCCATCTCCCTTGCACGAAAATCATCTTCTCTGATAGATTATAAAACTCTTGAGAGCAAAGACCAGTGGAACATTCCAGAATGATACTGGGTGAGGCTTTTGTGTGAATTAGGGCTGTGCACACACTAAGCAAACCGTCTACCACTAAGCTCCATCCCTGGCCCGCTTTTTATTTTTCAATTTTGGGGACAGGGTCTTTTCCAAGTTTCCCAGGCTGGACCCGAGCATGCAATATTCCTGTCTGAACCTCCTGAGTGGCTGGGGTTTGGGGCTTGTGCCACCGGGCTTGGCTCTGGGGTGTTATTGATCTCTGAATTTATGTTCCTATCGAACTCTGTGCCGATTGCCTCTGCCCTGTCTAGCATGACCTAGCGGAAAAAATTCCAACTCTGCTCTCATTTTATGGTATAGAATTTAGTCTGTAAGCAGTTTTCTTGTCTGTGAAACGGGGCTAGTGGTAACTGTTTTCAGGGTTATGGAAAAGATCAAAACCAGACAAAGCAGACCTTTCCCCTAGCCACTCCTCCTTCACCACGCTGGGACTGGCCACTAGGGTGTACCACCTGGAGTTAGGAGGCCTTCACGATTCCAACCTTGGGAATTCACTTTCTTTGAGTCCCTAGGCGAGTTAATTTGCCTGTTTGAATCCCTGCTCCTTCATCTGTACAAGTGAAAGTATCTAATCAAAACCTTCCCCTCAGTACCGCAGGGGTCAAAGTGTTCATGTGCAGATAGTATTTTACAGACTTAATCTCACTGGTAGAGACATCTGGAAGACGGGGATGCGGGGCTCCTCCCCAACTAGGGTGTTATTGTAAGAATTCCACAAGAAAAACAAAAAGCAGCTCCTAAGATTGGAGAAAATGCTTCATGCATGCTGGCTATTTGTATTATCAGCCATGACACCCAGGAATGATTTTCACAAACAGCCTCCGCCTCATTATTGGCAGCAAGAGGTACAGTTGGATTGCGCTGGATCCAAAGTCATTGTTTGCGGTGAGGATTCCTCAGACCTACCTGCAGCTTGGCTTACGATTCCAGCCACTAATCACCGGGGTCACCTTGCAGCCCCATTTTGCACTAGCTGAGCCTGGAGGATTCATTAGGAAGTCTGGCTATCAAAGACTAATGACTTTTAAAAGACGATTCCGGTGTGTGTTTAGTCATCATTGCCTTAAATTAGAAAAACATTCTCCTACTAGAAATGATTGCAGCCTTGCTTGATGGCCCGGAACCAGGATGGCACCTTCATCACTCTGTCCCTCTTAAAGTTCCCAGCCCCTGGGAATTTCCCTGGCAGCTGTCTGAGTAGGGACAGGCACTCCTAGTAGGCGGATTCTTATTCTACTTGTTCTCAGAAGAGGATTTAAGCTCCACCTCCAGCACTATCCACTGGGAAAAATCTTTGTCCCCAGCCCTCCCTACCGCCCTGACATGGCTAGGAGCCTGAGTTCAGAAGCCTGGGTATCTTTTCCTTCATAAGGGTGGTTCTTCCCATTTGGGGGTTTATACTTCTCATGAATGCCCTCTTTGTTGTTACATCACTTACTCTGGAAATCACAGTGTGGCTTGCCTTCCTTCAGCACCTAGGGTACTGGGGAACCCGAATTCAATTTTATGTTCTGCCTCCCGTTAGTAGAGAGGGTTTTGTAGTAGGGTAGGCATCTTGGGTAATCACCGGCCCACCCCTCTGTCTCTATCTTACTTTCTTATTCTTTTCTTTCGCCTCCTCTGTTCTTAATAATTTGTAATTTATTTTATACTGTGCTGCTGCATCTTTGTAAACCCTGAATGCATCTAGGCAGAGACAAATCAATAGAAGCGCACAGTGGCTAATGGAAGCTCTGCGTAGCTTTCTTGTGGAAACAGTTGTCCCTGCGTATATAGGGCCATGTCCTGAGGCTGTGGAGGGCACCAGAGGGGAAGGTGAGAGGACAAAATAGAAAGGGGGTACAGGGCGTTGCATTTGGAACACTGCCCCCTCCCTCTGCATCTTCCCATCCAAAACAACCCCAAACTTCACCCCGCCATTGGAGAAAATATGGATTTTTTTATAAATCCGATCACTTAAAAAGTTACTTTATGTGGAGAATTGTGAATACACCTCAACACTGTAATAATTCAACAGTGTAATTATACACTCATTAATCTGAGTGTGATACACACTTGTAATCACAATACATGAGTTCGAGGCTAGCTTTGGCTATACAGGGAGTTCCAAGCCAGTCTGACCTACAGAGTGAGATCCTGCCTCAAGCAAACAAACACCCAAAACAGCCCTCACCTGGATCCAATAAATAGGAACTCATGTCTTGTAATATCAGTGTGACCCTCCTGTGCAGTTACCGTGTGTGTGTGTGTGTGTGTGTGTGTGTGTGTGTGAGATACGCGTGTGCACATAGAAGTCACAGGTTAACATTTAGTCTTATCCTTAGCTGCTCTTATTCTATGTTTTTGAGATAGGCTCTCTCACTCAGGAGTTCATCCATTCAGCTAAACTGACTGGTCGACAGACCGAAGGGGTCCCCTGTCTGCACCCCCCAAGTACTGGAGTTAGAGATTTTTGCTTCTCAGCCCCTGGCTTTTATGCGGACGCTGGAGACCTTAACTCAGACCCCCCATGCTTATGAGGCAAGAGCTTTACCAACTGAGCCATTTCTCCAGCCTGAGTTAACGATTTTTAATTTTTTTTAGTAATAAGTATTTCATTTCTTTATCGCAGAAGGCAATGGCCATGCTGATTTCTGATATCATCAGAAGCTCTGCCTGTTTTTGTCCTTTATGTTCATGTGATAATATGTTGTGGGCTCCTGAGGTGTGACGTCGGCGCCATCCCTCCAGGCATTGCATGGGTCGGCAGCTCATTCCTTTCTGTGACTGAGCACTGTTCTGTTGTATGGGTGTGGCTGCGCTTATCCGGTCTCCTTTCAGCTGACACGTGGGGTGGCGTTGCTTTGGAGCCGTTCTAGCGCACGCCTCTGGGTGAACACGTCTGTCTGCCTTTGCTACCTTATTCTGCAGCAGGCCCCAGCTATCATTATCACTTCACCCATAATTGTTTCAGGATGTGTTTCTGAGAGGGAATTTGATCACAATTATATTTAGGTGATAGTTCTAAAAGTTAATAATAAAAGCTAACGCTAGGTTCAGGTTCCCAGTGATGGGATGAGGAGGTGAGGCTCAGTAGAAGAACACACACTCAGCATTCGGAGGCTCCAGGTTTCTTTCCCAGCACGCAAACTATTTTTTTTTTTTTAAATCTCCAGGGCTGGAGAGATGGCTCAGCAGTTAAGAGTGCTTGCTGTTACCTGGCACTGTGGCGCACACCTTTATCCCAGCACTTGAGAGGCAGAGGCAAAGGGAGCTCTAGTCCAACCTGGTCTACACAGAAAGTTCCAGACCTGCCAGAGTTACATAGTGAAACCCTGTCTCTGGGGGGGGGAGGGGGAGGGAGAAAAGCCTGACATTCTTGCAGAGGACCAGAGTTCAGTTCCCAGCACCTACATAGGGCACTAACAAAATTGCCTATGACTCCAGCTCCAGGGACTCTGATACCTTTTTCTGGCCTCTGTGTGCATGTGCGTGCGTGCGTGCGTGTGTGTGTGTCTGTGCACGCGCACACACACATGCACAGATGGTGGGATCTTAAAAGAAAACTTTAAAAAAAAATTTGATGGTAAGATCACATCTTTTTTCTTTGTTGGTTGGTTGACTTTTGAGACAGGTTATATAGCCCAGGTTGGACTTGAACTCATGATCTTTCTGCCTTAGTCTCTCATGTGCTGGAATTACAGGGTAATCCCATTCTCGATCAGAATCACCCCTCATTGCTTTGGTACAAGGAAGTGTAAGAGGGAAAACTGAAAATGCCCTACTAATCTGTGGATTCTTATCTATCTATCTATCTATCTATCTATCTATCTATCTATCTATCTATCATCTATCTATCTATCATCTATCTATCTATCTATCTATCTATCTATCTATCTATCTATCTATCTATCATCTATCTATCTATCTATCTATCATCTATCTATCATCTATCTATCTATCATCTATTTATCTATCTATCATCTATTTATCTATCTATCTATCTATCTATCTATCTATCTATCTATCTATCTATCATCTTTCTATCTATCTATCTATCTTTCTATCTATCTATCTTATGTGGGAGGGGAAGGGGGAGCCNTATCTATCTATCTATCTATCATCTATCTATCTATCAATCATCTATCTATCTATTATCTATCTATTATCTATCTATCTATCTATCTATCTATCTATCTATCTATCTATCTATCTTCTGTCTATCTTCTATCTATGCATCGTAGTGATGAGGATAGAATCCAAGGCCTTGTGTTCGCTAGGCAAATGCTGTACTGGGGCCTAGTGGATTTCTGTTGAATCCAGATGAACTTACAGATCAGCCTTGCATTTGGCAAAAAGAGGAATGTGGCTAGGGGTTGCGGCTGCAGCTGGAAGCTCTGCTGGAGGGTGCTGTGGTCCCCAGCCCTGCTTCCACTTTGTTCTACAGCACAAAGTAATTCTCTTCCCAAACTCTGGGACACACACACAATTCTTAATGATTCTCTCGTACAGAAAGAAGCAAGTGTCTCTCCTCCCCCAGCCCCTCTGTTTGAGAATCAGTGGGCTAGAAATATCTTGGTAAAAATACACCATTCAGTAGCATTCATTCCTCAGACATCAAGTTTTGTTTTTAAAAATCTCTTAATTAAGGTATTTTTCCAGAATAGTCAGAAATAGAAAGGAAAGGGTAGCAAGCGTTCGTGTAGTCATTACTTATCCGTGCTCATATTCCCAGGCATTTACGAGGAAGTAAGATTGTGTCTCAAGACTGCTGAGCTATCATTTGCTTCCCTCTCTACCAAACGGATGGGATTAATGAAATCGAGTATCAATGAAATTGAGTATGCTTACAGGGGTGTGTGCCTGGTGTGTATAGCATGGATGAGCCAATTCTTTTTGTGAAGATGAGTGAACGGGTTCTAGAAACTCTTTTTATTTTCTATTTTAACAAAATACACATAATGTAAAGCTTCATCGTGTGTGTGTGTGTGGATGGGAATGGAAGCTAGGTCCTCACACACACTTCTACATAGGCTTATACTGGGGGGGTGGGGTGGGGTTCCTCTCGCTCAAAGATAAACTTTTCCCAAAAGCCCTGGAAGAATCCCCAAAGCAGAGGCTTCAAAGGCTGGAGCAGGCGGAAAGGGCAGGGGAGGTGTTGGTGGATGCGAGTTCAATGTTCTCTGGGAACTACTTCCTAGCCTTGCAAAGCCATGAGATTAGTCCTCTAAAGGGAGGGCTCTGACTCAGTCGTCTCCCACAGTCTGTGGCTGGGGGAAGGGTGCTAGACACTAGAGAAGGGAGCCCTTACCCTTGGAAGACAATCTACTTGCTATGGACCGAAAGCTTGGACACTCACCCCCAGATTTTTATGCCCAAACACTATGATTCAGATTTGAACTATCCCCACAAAATCATGTTTGAATACCCGGCCCTCAGCTTTAGGCACCAATGGGAAGGCCGGAGAGCCTTGAGGAGGTGGTGCCGGCTTGGCGATGGTACATCACCAAGGGTGGGTTTGGAGGGTTGTATCTACTGACTCCTGTCTGCTTTCTCCTCTTTCTGGTCGGTCTGTGACCACACCAGCAGTCTCGGCTGTATATGCCCCTCTACCCAGATGGAACTGCTTGCTCCACGACCCCCTTGCTGGGATAGGCTGAGATTCCTCTGCAACAGCAAAGCAAAGCAAAGGTTTCCTCCCTTAAATGGTTTCTGTCAGGTACTTAGTTCCTCTCAGAGACCCGAATAGAACCCACTTCTTAATGGGAGAGTACTAGGAAGGAGTGCCTTTGGGGGCGAGCTACAGTGGAATGAAGTCAGGAGGACAAGACTACATTCATTACCTTTCTGGTTGCTGCCACTGAAACCTTCCGGAAGAGAAGCAGGACCGTGGCGGAGAGAGCACGGTGGCCGGGATGACATCCTGAGCAGAGTGGGAGAGGGAGATAGTGGTGCCGCACATCTTGGGGGTTCAGGAAGCAGCAGAGCCTGAGTGGGAATCAGGAATAGGTATCCCTCTCAGAGAGCCACTTCTGCTAGTTAGGTCAACAGTTCCAGAGGGTTGACAATCTCCCCAAACCGGGTTATTCATTGGGGACCACATGTTCAAACCGAAAGGGATGAGGTTCCTCATAAGAGGCCCAAGAGCTTCCCTCTTTCTGCTGGGCGACCCAGACCCCAGCCTTGATAACAACCTAATCTGCACTTCCAGGCAGCAGAGCTGAGAAACACATTTCTGTTGCTTAGTGAGCCAACCCCAAGGAATAGAGACACTACCCGAAGCCCCGGCAGGACATGTGCTGGATCCAGACCTCCTCACCAACCAGACAGCCAAGCGCAGATTCCCACTGCCGGAACTTGCTTTCACCCTCATGAGAACAAGCCTTTTCCACGGGTGCTTAGAAAATACATGGCAGACTCCAGTGGAGATAAGCGTGGATCTCCCTCCATCTATCACGGGAACAGAGTAAAGACTTAGGAAACACATTTGAAGAAAAGAGAGACGCCAAATTAAACAAACAGAAAAAGCTAATCCCCACAGAACTCTGCTGGGATATGGAAAGATATTTACATGAAATGAAAGTACTGTCTATAAATAGACAGCTGACTGCTGTCAAGAGAAAATGTCTGGGTGTTTAGAATCTCAAGTGCGATTGTTCACTGAAGGGACCCGGTGGCCAAGCGACCATGGCAGAGTCTCTTAGAAAGTCCAAAATGGACAAGGACGTTAGAAAGAAAACATATAACAGAAAAATTAAGAGGCATGGGATGGACCTGAAATTCAACTCTCTAACAGGAGTTCTTAGAAGCCGAGAATAGACAGCCCGCAGGAGAGGAAATAATCAAAGTGATAATAGAATAAACAATTTCTCTGAGCAGGAGAGAGACTGCACTCTCTAGATTTAAAGAGCATACCAAATCCCCAACAAGAAGAATTATAAAAGAACCCTTCTCTAAAGGTGCCACAGTTTCTGGACTCCAAGGGTGATGATAAAAAGTTCAGATCCTGTCATTCTGTAGAAGAATAAAAATAGATCCATATCTATCACCATGCACAAAACTCAAGTCCAAATGGATTAAAGACCTCAATATCAGTCCGAACACACTGAACCTGATAGAAGAGAAAGCGGGAAGTACCCTACAACAGATGGGCACAGGAGATCGCTTCTTAAATATAACCCCAGCAGCACAGACATTAAGGGCCTCATTGAATAAATGGTACCTCCTGAGACTGAGAAGCTTCTGTAAAGCAAAGGACACTGTCACTAAGACAGAAAGGCAACCCACTGACTGGGAGAAGATTTTTCACCAACCCTGCAACTGACAAAGGTCTGATCTCCAAAATATATAAAGAACTCAAGAATCTAGACCATAAAAGGCTAATCAACCCAATTATAAAATGGGGCACTGAGCTGAACAGAGAATTCTCAACAGAA
>NW_026068001.1:7844948-7917406 GCF_014885135.2 Alexandromys fortis
TGAGGGGTGCACCCACACACTGAGACAATGGGGATGTTCTATCGGGAACTCACCAAGGCCAGCTGGCCTGGGTCTGAAAAAGCCTGGGATAAAACCGGACTCGCTGATCATAGCAGACAATGAGGACTACTGAGAACTCAAGAACAATGGCAATGGGTTTTTGATCCTACTGCACCTATTGGCTTTGTGGGAGCCTAGGCAGTTTGGATGCTCACCTTACTAGACCTGGATGGAGGGGGGAGGTCCTTGGACTTCCCACAGGGCAGGGAACCCTGATTGCTCTTTGGGCTGACAAGGGAGGGGGACTTGATTGGGGGAGGGGGAGGGAAAGGGGAGGGGTGGCAGGGAGGAGGCAGAAATCTTAAATAAATAAATAAATAAACCTTCCCATGCAGCAACAACAACAACAAAGTTCAGATCCTCTAGGGAGATGAAAGTCAGAACTCGCTGAAAGACTTGAGCTGGCGGACTGGAACGGGGCTCCTTAAATTCTTTTCACACAGTACCTTCACCTGAGATACTTTATGCAACCCAGATTATGTAGGTATGTAAAATGGGCATACAAGTGAAAAATACACTGAGACTAAATTGTAAATTTATTTTAAAACAATTCTTAGGTAAACCTATACTCTTGCCATTTTTAGAGGATGCCTGCAAATGTAAATGCTAATGAAATAGACGTGCTAGTTGAGTTTTATCTAAAGAATTAAATGCTGGCTGAGTTTTATAAAGTTTTTTTTATGGTGGTGATGATGATAATGATGTGTGTATGTGTGTATCTGTGTGTGGTGCATGTATTTGGGGATGCATGTCACAGCACACACGTCAGGTGTTCAGAAGATAACTCTGACTACTTTTATGGAGGTCGCTGGGATTGAACTCAGGTCTCCAAGCTTGGTGGTCTAGATTTCTTTGATACAGAGCCTCAGGTAGTCCAGGCTGGCATTGAACTGGATGTAGCCGAGGATGACCTTGAACTTCAGATCTTCTTACCCCTGTCCTAAGTGCTAGGATTACAGGTGTGTGACATCATACTTAGGTTTTACGCAATGCTGGAGATCAAATTCAAGGACTTTGGCATGCTAGGTGAGTACTCTACTAACTGAGCCCCATCTCCTGCCTCTGCTGAATATTTGGCACTGCAGTAAAGAATCCTCATTTTCCCGGGATTAATGATATTTTCATGTTGTAATGGTCAACACCGAGGACACACTGATTTAAATAAATACATGGGACAAAGTGGCAGGAGTATGTTTAAGGTCATTTGACAAGTTATTGCAGGTAATGTCCTAATCTCAAGCCAAGATGCACTTAAGCAATTCTTTCCGAAGTAGTGGGGACTGAATCAGGGCTTTGTACGTGCTAGGGGAGCATGCTAACCCTGGGCTAGAGCCCTAGTCCCCTAATAAATGACTTTTTATGATAAGTCAGAAACTTTGTTTATCTGTTTATTTTCTTTTTTCTTTTTCTCTTTCTTCCTTCCTTCCTTTCTTTTTTTTTTGGGGGGGGGGCAGAGTCTCATTATGGAGTCCTGACTGACTTGGAACTCTCTAAGCTGACCGTGCTAGCCTGGAACTCACAGATTCACTTTCCTCTATTTCCCAAATGCAGGAATCAAAGGTGTGGATCACTGTGTGAAACATTCAAGCAATACTTTTTGTTTTTTTCTATTTGAAATGGTTTGCACGTATTTATTGTAGTTTATTTGTGCCAGGGTTTTTGCCTGCATGTGTGGATGTGCAGGGCATGCGTGTCTGATGTCTGCATGTCTGATGTCTGCATGTCTGATGTCTGCATGTCTGATGTCTGCATGTGTGGATGGGCAGGGCATGCATGTCTGATGTCTGCATGTCTGATGTCTGCATGTGTGGATGTGCAGGGCATGCGTGTCTGACGTCTGCATGTCTGATGTCTGCATGTGTGGATGTGCAGGGCATGCGTGTCTGATGTGTGCATGTCTGATGTCTGCATGTGTGGATGGGCAGGCCATGCATGTCTGATGTGTGCATGTCTGATGTCTGCATGTGTGTATGGCCAGGGCATGCATGTCTGATGTGTGCATGTCTGATGTCTGCATGTGTGGATGTGCAGGGCATGCATGTCTGATGTCTGCATGTCTGATGTCTGCATGTGTGGATGTGCAGGGCATGCGTGTCTGACGTCTGCATGTCTGATGTCTGCATGTGTGGATGTGCAGGGCATGCGTGTCTGATGTGTGCATGTCTGATGTCTGCATGTGTGGATGGGCAGGCCATGCATGTCTGATGTGTGCATGTCTGATGTCTGCATGTGTGTATGGCCAGGGCATGCATGTCTGATGTGTGCATGTCTGATGTCTGCATGTGTGGATGTGCAGGACATGCATGTCTGATGTCTGCATGTCTGATGTCTGCATGTGTGGATGTGCAGGGCATGCGTGTCTGACGTCTGCATGTCTGATGTCTGCATGTGTGGATGTGCAGGGCATGCGTGTCTGATGTGTGCATGTCTGATGTCTGCATGTGTGGATGGGCAGGCCATGCATGTCTGATGTGTGCATGTCTGATGTCTGCATGTGTGTATGGCCAGGGCATGCATGTCTGATGTGTGCATGTCTGATGTCTGCATGTGTGGATGTGCAGGACATGCATGTCTGATGTCTGCATGTCTGATGTCTGCATGTGTGGATGTGCAGGACATGCATGTCTGATGTGTGCATGTCTGATGTCTGCATGTGTGGATGTGCAGGACATGCATGTCTGATGTGTGCATGTCTGATGTCTGCATGTGTGGATGTGCAGGACATGCATGTCTGATGTGTGCATGTCTGATGTCTGCATGTGTGGATGTGCAGGACATGCATGTCTGATGTGTGCATGTCTGATGTCTGCATGTGTGGATGTGCAGGACATGCATGTCTGATGTGTGCATGTCTGATGTCTGCATGTGTGGATGTGCAGGACATGCATGTCTGATGTGTGCATGTCTGATGTCTGCATGTGTGGATGTGCAGGACATGCATGTCTGATGTGTGCATGTCTGATGTCTGCATGTGTGGATGTGCAGGACATGCATGTCTGATGTGTGCATGTCTGATGTCTGCATGTGTGGATGTGCAGGACATGCATGTCTGATGTGTGCATGTCTGATGTCTGCATGTGTGGATGTGCAGGACATGCATGTCTGATGTGTGCATGTCTGATGTCTGCATGTGTGGATGTGCAGGACATGCATGTCTGATGTGTGCATGTCTGATGTCTGCATGTGTGGATGTGCAGGACATGCATGTCTGATGTGTGCATGTCTGATGTCTGCATGTGTGGATGTGCAGGACATGCATGTCTGATGTGTGCATGTCTGATGTCTGCATGTGTGGATGTGCAGGACATGCATGTCTGATGTGTGCATGTCTGATGTCTGCATGTGTGGATGTGCAGGACATGCATGTCTGATGTGTGCATGTCTGATGTCTGCATGTGTGGATGTGCAGGACATGCATGTCTGATGTGTGCATGTCTGATGTCTGCATGTGTGGATGTGCAGGACATGCATGTCTGATGTGTGCATGTCTGATGTGTGCATGTCTGATGTCTGCATGTGTGGATGGGCAGGCCATGCATGTCTGACGTCTGCATGTCTGATGTCTGCATGTGTGGAGGTGCAGGGCATGCGTGTCTGATGCCAGCGGAGGGCAGAAGAAGGAGTTGGAGCTCCTGGAGCTGGAGTTAAGATGGTCACGAGCCATCACGCGGGTGCTGGGAACGGAACCGGAGTCCTTTGCAAGAACAAGTGCTCTTAACCGCTGACTCAACTCTTTAGGTCAGAACAACCATTTTTACAATGAAACACTGTAGCACAATATAGTCCTAAAATATGAAATTTGGTATTTTCATGCCAATAAATAATAGTAAGAAAGTATTAAAAAGTCTCCTGATATGTCCTTTGGTATATGTGTTGCTTTTATTGGTTAACACACAAAGCTGTTTGGACCAATGGCTTAGCAGAGCAAAACCAGGCAAGAAATCCAGATATATCTATCTATCTATCTATCTATCTATCTATCTATCTATCTATATATATGTATATATATATAGAGAGAGAGAGAGAGAGAGAGAGAGAAGGCAAAGTCAGGAAGATGCCATGTAGCTGCTGAAGAAGACAGATGCTGGACAGATGGAACCTTACCGGTAGGCCACAGCCTTGTGGCAATACATAGATTAATAGAAATGGGTTAATTTAAGATATAAGAGTTAACCAGGAATATTCTTGAGCCGCTGACCAAACAGTGTTGTAATTAATACAGTTTCTGTGTAATTATTCAGGTCTGAGTGGCCAGGAGACGAATGAGCAGAGACTGCTCATTCAGACTCCCCCATAATCAAACATAAACGTCTCCTTAAGAGCAAAAATGTGTGTGTGTGTGTACAATGAGAACGCTAGCTCACGACATGCAAGAGTTTCACGAGCGAGCTGCAGCGTTTTAGGCAGCACCTCACGTTGCGTGGTTCGAGGGTGTCCGTGGGGCAGTAGTATACATGCTGTGTGCTCAGAGTCCCGTGCTACAAGGCTGGCAAGCACAGCCGGAAACAGCTCAGATTTATTATGTGTTTGACTTCACATTAATTTGAGGGTGTGCATTCAGGAACTTTTCACTGCTGTCGTTTTTGCTTTGAAGCCTTCATGTTGTGTTATGCGACCCCATATATGACTGTGGCCCACAGTCCGAGAAGCTGTAAGCCAGGTGACAAGGACACGGTCTTCACACTTTTGAGTTGAATTCGATACCTCAATCCTCTCCCAGCCAGGGTCCGAACGGGAAAGGAGGAACACAGTTATACCCTATCGAAGCCACAAGCTGCAATCTTCTCTCTCCTGGTCCAACTCTCTTTTTTCTTGGTGCTCTCCACCAGCAGAGCAACATAGGGAGGCTTCTGGGAAATGTAGTTTGCAGGCTTCTAGCCCCGGCATCATGGGGGTTGAAATGGTGAGATTTGTATTGAGAAAATGCCAGAGCCATGGGCACTCTAGTCAGTGAGCGCTCAGTTGCGGGGCTGGCAGCGTGACTCTGCGGTAGAGAATTTGCCTCTCTGGGGTAGGTGTGAGAACCTGGGTCCCAGCCTGATTACCACAAGCTACGAGTTCTCCTACTACAATGGATTCTACTGTGGAGATAAATTCAAGATGTTTTTGGACATTTAAGAACTTGGCAAGTCTAATGTTTCCCCGAGAATTTTCTATGTTGTTTGTGTGATATGTACAGGTAGCATGAATGATAAAAATCCAGAGACTGATACTGGGGTTCAACTTGACTATCAGAAAAGCAAAGCAGCCAATCACGAGAGAGACTTTTTACCTCTACCAAATCTTCAGACCGATCGTCTCCACGAATCCTCAGACTCTACACTCCAGTGAGTTCCTGTCTCTTCCCGCCTTTTATTCCTCTCTCTGCCCAGCCATATCACTCCTGTCTCCACCTCCCCAGTGCTGGGATTAAAGTCGTGTGATTCCAGTGCTGGAATCATCTTTGTGTGAACTCTGTTTCTCTTTTAGACAGATTCAATCTTAGGTAGACCAGGCTGGCCTTGAACCCACAGAGATCCACCCACCTGTGTCTCCTGAGTCCTGGGATTAAAGGTGTGCACCACCACTCCCTGGCCTGTGTGTCTGACTAGTGTGGCTGCTTTGCCCTCTGATCCTCAGGCAAGCTTTATTTATTAAAACACAGAAAATATACCACTGTATGTCCATGTTTGTGTGAATGCATAGGAAGAATTGAGGTCAACACTGAGTATCTTCCTTAGTTGGTCTCTGTTATTATTAACTATTATTATTAATTGAGACAGAGACTCCCAGTGAACCTGGAGCGCACTGATTCTTTAGGCTGGCTGGCCGATGGCTTTCAGGGATCTGCTTGTCTTTACTGTCCCTTTTCCCAAGTGTGGGAGCAACATGTGTACTGCTTTGCCTAGCTTTTAAAACTATTGTTTCTTTTAATTTTAAATTACGTGTATGTGTGTATCTGTGTATACACGATACTGCAGGCACTCAGATTCCCCTGGAGCTAAAGCTACAGGGGATTCTGAGCCACCCAATCCGGGTGCCGGGAGCTGAACTCCGAGCCTTTGCAAGAGCGCTGAAGGCTGGGGTGTCTCTCCTGCCCTGTCTCGCCTGGCTTTTATGTAGACACTAAGGATCTGAACTCAGGTCCACATCCATGTACTGCAGGCACTTTTCTGACAGAGCTGTCTTCCCAGCTCCCTTCCCCCAAGAGTTCTTCAAGGCGTTATTCATCAAAGCAAAGCGTGAACAAATTGAAGAAAAGCAAGCTGTCAGATTCCGCGAAGACAGAGACCAAAGCTTGGTGTCTGTAGTATCTCATGTGAGGGAAGTATTGTCCCTAAACCCAGGGGGACCGAACAGCGCAATCCAGCTCTCCAGTGATATTCTGTGGAGAAGGTTCCAGGGCCGGTGTCTTTGTTTCCTGACGGCATAACCGAGTACCACAGACTAGGTAAGGCCATTTGTAAAGAAAAGGAATGTATTTCTTATCATTCTGGTCATTAGGGCAGTGTTGGATGAGAGCCTGTTTGCTGTGGGGACTCTCTGGAGTGTCCTGAGGTGGTGCGGAGCATTACGGGGCAGGCCAGAGGGGGCGTGCTAGCTCACACCTCCTTCCCTCCTTTTATAAAGTCATAAATTGCATAGTTGACACGGCATAATCACCACTGCCTCTGATCCCAGACTGAAGAGGTGGCTCGGTGAGTAACAGCTTCTGCCACCAAGCCCGATGACCGAGTTTCGCCCCTGGAACCGACTGACTCCTGCAAGCTGGCCTCTGACCTCCACACCTGTGCATCCCCCCCATGGATAACTTTTAAGACTGTTTAATCGCAACAACAGGCCTAACGTCTCTGTCTCCAAGTACTGTTGGTTAGCCTTTGTGACTTCGGAGACTACTTGAAAAGCGGGGAACACATTTAAACCATAGCACCAGGAGAGGGAATACAGGCCCATAAATTCATAGGAGGATCCTATGTAAATGCAATTTTATTAGAAGATGTGCTGTCTTTGGGAAAATGTCTTGACCCCAGTACCCTTTCGCATGACCTTTCTGAAAAGCAGGGTGCATTTGCAGTGTTTGAGGGACCTCCTCTCTGTCGTAGAGACCTCGCGTGGGCCTGCTGTGCTCTCGTTCCGGCCTCTGACGCTGTGGCATGCCCTTTCCCGACATCTCCCCCCCTCCCCGGCCCCGCTCTGTGTTTTCTCCCCATCAAGAGCTGCTCAGGGCTCACCGGATCCGGAGCATTTGCTAGTTAATTTGCCCTTTCACAGGGAGAATAGATTAACCAAAGGAATGAGGCGCCGACTTTAGACTTGCAGGCTATTTATGGCCAGTGGCGGGGAGGGGGGCTACTGAAGTACTTCTCCTGTCGTCCCAGAGAGGCCACGAGGTTTACACAAGAGTTTCTTTTCGTTTCTTTGTGATTGCCCAGTCATTTTCCTTTAGCGCCCCCTCCATTGTGTTTTCTCAGCACTTCAGGTGAGAGCTCCATTCCCCTACTCCTCTCCCGAGTGCCCGAGTGCGTGCACAAAGGGAGGCTGGCGGTGCTCTTACACAAGCCTTTCCGAGGAGGGCGATCCGCCAAGAGCTGTCCAGGAAGGGTGAGGAGGTGAAGCCCTCTAGGGACTACATGATAGATAGTACCTTAAAACGGTTCTTCAAAAAAAGTTTGCGAGGAGAATATTTGACAAAAAGTCTTTATTCTTTTTCCTCTTGACACAGAGTCACTATGTGGCCCCCTGAACGGCCCGGAACTACATAGACTCGGGTAACTTTGAACTCACAAAAACCAATCCGCCTCTGCTTCTTGAGGGCTGGGCTACCATGAGCACTGATGGATAGCTTTAAAAGCCCAGGTGATATAAACATGTGGAATCTTGCCAAATGTATCATCAGCTCCTGGTCACAGTGACCAATGGCCTCTGTTTCCTTACTAATGGCGTTGGTCCACCCTGACAACAGATTAGTCAGTGTGAAGTTCTTGGAGGCTGGAAGTCTGATATCAAGATGTCGGCAGGGTTGGTTTATTCCGAAGACCCTCTCCTTGGCTTGTACACAGCCATCTTCTCCCCGCCTTCTCCCATAGGCTGTGTGCCTGATTTCTAAACTCCTAGCTCTGTAGACCAGGCTGGCCTCGAACTCACGGAAATCCACTTGCCTCTGCCTCCTGAGTGCTGGGATTAAAGGCGTGCTTCACCACCACCCGGATAAACTCCTCTTCTGAGGACATTGTCATGTTGTGCTAGGGCCCAGCCTAACGACCTCATTGAACATACTCACGTCGGGAAGAGCCCTGTTTCCAAATCCATCTCATTCTGAAGCTATGAGGATTTAGATTTCGACATAGAAGTTTTGGGAGCACATAGTAATAGAACCTCTACTTCAGATACCATGGCGGTTTGCCCAGCTGAAAGCTTAGACTTCACAGCCTCCTTGTAGCTAGGGTTGGTCACACGACACACTCTGGACAGCAAGGTGTGGCTGGGGCTTTTTGGGTAGGACTTTTTGGGAACGTTGCTTCTGTGATGAGCACCTCTGCCCTTTGTTTGCAATCTGTCTTAGATTCTGATGGGCTGACTGGAGACTTCCAGTTGCCTCTGTAAGAGCCCGGGGATCATATCCTACGATTCCCAGCACCCACATGGCAGCTCACAACTGTCTGAAAATCCAGCTCCAGGGGATCTGACACCTTCACACCTAATGCACATAAAATAAAGATAAATAAATCATAAATTTAAAAAAAAAAAAGAAATGAGCTGGGTTCTTGGATAGCTTCATGGGGTGACCATCCCTGCGTACCCTGCCTCTGGACTAAGGATGCCAGAGAGAACAGTCCCCGCAACTCCCATCCGCAAATCTTGTTTGAGTTGCTAGGTTTTCAGGCTTGCGTTAGCGCAGTCGAACATAATACCTAATTGTCAGGGCAATAAGTACTTTGATTTTTCAGTCCTGGAACCGCGTTCCCTGCAGCCTGACAGGAGGCAGCGTGCTGGCTGGGGCCTGGCTGGACGAGGAGCCAGCTGGGGGAGTGGCTGGCCCTGACGGAGAGGAGGCAGAAAGAAGCTGTGCGCTGATGACTTTAGCTGAAAAATTGGCAGGCGGTGTTAGCCCCTCTGAGGATCTTGAAACAGACGGTGTTTGAAGTGGGGTGGGGATGCCATCCTGTGTCTTCTAAGAAGCACCTGAGGATACAGCTCCGGAAGCCGAGGTGTCTGTAAAAGTGACATGCCGAGAATCACTAAATGGCTGTGAAGGCTCCTCCGGTCCTTTATGTTCCCTCTGCGTGAAGCAGAAGGCCCCTTCACTTAGGCAGACGGCGTCCTAGCCTCGAGGGGTCAGCGTGAGTGGCGTTTGTCTGGTGGGGTGTCACCAGTGGGGAGGGAGGCCGTCGCAGCACGGAGCACGTGGGCCAGCCTTTCGGCGGCATGGTCTCCCTGGGCACGCACTCAACATACCAAATGAATCTGAAGCTGGGATCCGTACATGACAGCCGAGAGATAAGCAAGGAAGAAAAGGCGCGCAAGGGCCATGATGAATATTCTATTTGTGACATTTTTCCTGTATTCAGTCAAATAGAAGAAAGTGTTCAAATAACGAGCAGGCACTTTGGTGGCTAGTGTGGCAGTGCCTTGGCAACGCAGCACTTAACTCACCCCCTTCTCAGAGGGTTAACCTCTCCTGGGGGGGCTGGGGGTGCCCAGGAGGGAGCAGAGCAGTGGAACTGGGGTAGACATTCTGGGAGAATATTCTAAGTCTGCTACTGGGGAGGAGTGTCCCTGTGCCACCGGCTCTGCCCTCCTTCCTCCCATGAAAAGGAGAGAAAAGAGAGGATGGGGAAAAAAAATCAAACAGGCGGGAGAGTTGGGCGTCTTAGAGGTTGAAACAGGGAGTCTCAGTCTTCAGAGAGATGTCATGGCAGCCATCTTTGTTCCAGGGTTCCACAAAGCATGCTGGGAAGAAAGCCCTGATGCTGCTGTGAGTTGTGTTTGCGGTTTGTCCTAGATGGGCTCTTCCTGAGGAGAAACCTAGGCAAGGATTCCTGTACAAAGAGTTTGCTTAGGCTGGGGGTGGTAGATGAGGGGAGGAGTAGTGGAATATATCAAAATATGGTAGTGGGCAGACAGCACTGTGGGCAGCTGGGCTTGGGCCAGGAAAGGCCGCAGGCTTAGCTCTAGATACCCGGTAAGAGGCTGAAGAGGCGAGTGATGCGTTGACGGTGAATGCTAAGGCCAGTTTTCTGCCAACTTGACACAAGCTAGGGTCATCAGAGAGAAGGAAGCCTCCATTGAGAAAATGCCTTGGGGTAGTTTGAATGTAACTGGCCCCTATAAGCTCATAAGGTATGGCACTATTAGAAGGTGTGGCTTTGTTGGAAGAAGTGTGTCTCTGTTGGGGGCGGGCGTTGAGAGCTCATACATGCGTAAGCCACACTCAGTGTCTCTGTTCACTCCCCGTTGCCTGTGGATCATAGGTACAGAATTCGCAGCCCCTTCTCCAGCACCGTGTCTGCCTGAGTGACGCCATGTCTCACCATGATGGTAGTGGACTGAACCTCTGAACTATAAGTCACCCAATTGAATGCTTTCCTTTATAAGAGTTGCCGTGGTTATGGTGTCTCTTCACACCAATAGCAACCCTAAGACACGCCTCCATGGGATCAGGCTGTAGACAAGCCTGTACGGCATTTTCTTAATTAGTGACTGATGGGGGAGGGCCCAACCCATCCCTGGGCTCTGTAAGGAAGCAGGCTGAGCAGGTCATGGGAGCAAGCCAGTAAGCAGCACCCCTCCCTGGCATCTGCATCAGCTCCTGCCTTCAGGTTCCTGCCCTGCTTGAGTTCATGCCCTCAGTGATGTGTAACTGTAAGATGAAACGAACACTTTCCTCGCCAGGACAAACAATGTGTTAATGTATTAGGGATATGCTATAAGAAGTTATGATGGGCCCAGGAACTTATAAACAACAACAAAAAAAATGTTTAGGAGTCTGGGAAGGCCAAGATCGAGGTGCCAGGAGGTCTTGTCTTAAGAAAGTCCACTTTCTGCTCCACAGATGGCTGACTTTCTCACCATGTTCCCATATGGTAGAAGGGGCAAGGGAGGTCACTGGGGCCAGGTGTGAGTGTATCTTTGAGACAGAATTTCAGTGAGTAGCTCAGGCTGGCCTAGAATTCACTTTGTAACTCACAATCTAGCCTTAAACTAGAAATCCTCCCGCCTCTGCCTCTTTAGTGCTGGAATTACAAGTGAGTCACCATGCTTTTCTTTAGGTTATCTTACCTTTTAAAATTAGTTACTTATTTATTATTTTGTATGATATGTATGTGGAGGTATATGTTACTACATGACTGTAGAGCTCAGAGGACAGCATTGTGGAGTTTCTTTGCTCCTTCCACCTTTATGTGGATTCTGGGAATTGAACTTGGATCATGAGGCTTGTACAGTAAGCACCTTTACTTGCCGAGTCATCTCATCAGCCTTGAGGCCTTTTTTTTAAAACTAGATTTTATGTATGTTATGTGTATGAGTGTTTTGCTTGCATATCTGAATGTGCACCATGTACATACTGGTATCCGAGGAAGTCAGAGGAGGGCAACAGATAGACCTCTTGGAACTGGATTTATGGATGGTTGTGCTGGGAGCTGAACCTGGGTTCTACACAAGAGCAACAAGTGCTTTTTTGTGTTTGTCTCACTGTGTCCCAGATGAGGAAGGGATGGTTGATCAGAACTTCTCGTCATCTAGATGGCCGTAAGTGCCTTTCAGGGCTTGCCACTCAGATGCCCGTCTGCACCATTGCTCCAAGGTCATACCCATTCTCTGTGGCCGTGTCCCTAGAACCCAAGGTTCAGTCCTTATTTTTTCCCTTCTGCGGTAGGAGTGAGTCACTGAACCTGACTCCTTTAAGGTTCTTCCTACAAGCAGCCAGATCTCAGCTGCTTCCTCGGGATCTAGACACTTCTGGGAGGCTTTGAGGAAATTAATTTCACCAAGTTAGGCACAATGTCTCTCTCTTTCAGGACGTTTCCCACAAGGATCTGATGAAGTCCGGCGAATGTTAATTATATTCAGCGATGTCTGTGTGACATTGAGGCTGGAGCATGGATGCTTGGAATTTATTGATAACTAAAAATGATCATAATTACTGGTTAGCTGTCATGAGGCTGGCACCAAACTAGGAACCAGAAATGAAAGGCACCCAAATCATAATCTACAGGCTTTAGTTTTTTTCAAGACACGCCTTTCTGCCTTGTAATCCAGGTTAGCCTAAAATTTACATTGCTCTTGTCTCAAGCCTCCAGAGTGCCGGGATTACAAGTGCGAACCACCACACTTAGCTAGGGAAACTTTGAATTACAGTAATATTAATTTTCTTTTGTCATGGTTAATTAAAATATTCTTGTGTGTTTTAGCTCCCTCTAACTTAAGTGGTGTTTGGGGACCCACCCTTGTGTCTTTTGGGAACAACGAGAGGAAGGAAGAGTCTGATAGTGGCAGATAGGTGACTTTTCTCTCCGTGTTCCCATGAGTGGTCCTATGAGTCACTGACTTTGGCTGAATCAGTGAGAATTGAATGCATTTCTAGAAAGTTCTGCTAACCGTATAAGAGCAATAGACCATCATTTGCTTTCTCTGCTGTCTTTAACTAGATGGTTCAGAAAGTTCTATGAGGGCTGGCTTATCCTTATGCCAGTTAAGCCTCCCTGACTACCACCAAGGTGAGTAAGGCAGAGTTGGGGCTGTTGTGGAATCCCATCCACTCTCCTTGGTGACACTCTGAATCGGTGCCACCAACTGCAATCCACCCAAAGACTGCCTCAGTGTCATGGGGGATCTGTCCACATTCCTGTGTGGTGGTTTGAATGAAAATGGCCCTCGGGGGCTTATAGGGAGCGGAACATCATAGGGATTGGTATATGTTGCGTTGTTGGGGTAGGTGTGGCCTTGCTGAAGGAAGTGTATCACTGGGGGGGGGGGTGTGGGGCTGGGCTTTAAGGTTTCGGATGCTCAAGCCAGGCCATCAACAGCAACAGAAAAGAGTTGCTATGGTCATGGTGTCTCTTCACAACAGAAGCCCAAGCTAAGCCACTTGGTCACATCTGTACTGACTGGATGAGCAGTCGTGGGCGCTCAATATCTCTCTTTCTCCTCTGATCCGTCATCTCGGGCACATTAAACTTGAGATCTACTCTTTAAAAAAAAAAACTGGCCTGTGTGTTATTTTGAATGAGAATAACCAACACAGGCTCACATATTTGAATATGTGCCACCCAGTTCGTGAAAACATTTGAGAAGGATAGGGAGGTGTGGGCTTGTTGGAGGTGTGTCACTGGGGGTGGGCTTTGGAGGTTTCAAAAGACTCCCAAGATCCCCAGTGCTCTCTCTCTCTCTCTGCTTGGTGGCTGTGGATTAAGATGTGGATTCTCCACTAGACCGTCACTTGGCCACCAAGCACTTTAACCTTCTGAAACCGTAAGCCAAGTTAAAGCCTTTACTTTATACGTGACCTTGCTCATGATGTTTCTATAACCACAGTAGGAAAGTAACTCAGACAGCCTATGGATGTGTGTATTCTTGTGTGTATGTGTGTCCACGTGTTTGTAGGCTCACATGTATGGAGGCCATGTGCACATGTATCTTAGAAGCTGATATCAGGTGTCTTTCTTCATTTCTTATCACCTAAAAAAAACAAGGCAAACAAGGCAAAGTTTCTGACTGCATCTGGAGCTCACAGACTCAGCTACTGTAGCCTGCCAAGTTGGCCTGGGATCCCCTGTCTTGTGTCTCCTGAGCACAAGAGCTTTATCTGTTGAGCTGTCTTCTCAGCCCCATGAGTTCTACTGATACTATTTAGTGACATTTGCTACTTAATGTTCCGATTTCTGCAAGAAATACTTCTAGAACTTTCTCTTTGAAATTGAAAAACAAAACCAAAAGCAACCCAAACAAGTCATAAACAGGCACATTGCTCTGGTTGTCTGTTGTGTCTGAACAAACCTCCCCAAAGCTGAGGACCATCAGACCACAATGCTCTTCCCCCTTCATCCGTGGGGCCAGTAGAGGTCCAGCAGCTGCTTTCTGCCTAGGAGCTGCCTTTCCTGTAACTGGAGCCAGAAGGCACCGCTATCTTCTGAGGGCTAGACTGGGCTGGATGGTAGAGATAGCTTCATCTTGGCACGTCTAGAGGCTTTGTGCCATCCCAGCAGAGTACAGTAGCCTGAACATCAAAAGGCAGAAGCAGAAGCCTCTGCTCCAAGGCTAAGGATGCAAGCAGAGAAGCTGTCGTCTCTGGACTTGTCTGGCTGTGCAAGTCAGAAGATCCAGTAGGCACCGGGGCCGAGGTTAGAAACACGGGTGGCGAGACTAGCATTAAAGGCTCTGACTGAGCTTGGTTTGTGCTGCTGTGAAGTCACCTGGGGTGGGTCATCCATAAGGACCGAATTTGCTTCTTAGAATTCTGGAGGCTTCGAGTCCAGATCAAGGAAGCAGCAGGCTCAGGGTCTGGTGAGAGTCTTGTCTCAGCTCCAAGATGGGGCCTCACTGCCGTGTCCTCTGAGGGTGGGGGGAGAAGCCCTGTGCCTCATATGATAGCAGATATGGTAACCCAGGGGGAAAATGCTCACTTTCAAATGCTTTTTATAAGGCCATGTAATCCTATCGATGAAGGGTATGTAATCTTATTGATTACGATCCAGTCACCTGTCTTAGCCACAGGTCTTACTTTCCCAGGTGCTGTGATGAAGGAAGTAACTTGGGGGTAGGAAAGGTTTCTTTTGGCTCACAGATTCGGGGTGCTGCCATCCGTCACGGTGGAGAAACCCAAGTGGCAGGCGTTCGAAGCAGCTGCTCGCCGTACTTTGTAGTCATTAGGAGAGAAATGAACGCTGCTTCTCACCCCCTTTCCCCATTTCATACAGTCTGAGATCTCGGCCCAGGGAGCGGCACTGTCTAGAGCAGGCAGGTCCCCTCACCTCGATTAACCTACTTTAGATAACCCTCCACAGGCGATGCCGAGGCCTGGATCCCAGGTGAATCTAGATCTCATCAAGTTGACAATTGGGATTAGCCTCCATGCCTCTCAAAGGCCCTCCCTGCCTCTTCACAGCGTTGCCGCAGAATTTGGGAAGGAGCACACACCCTTGAACTGCAGCAGACACTAAAGTATACAGCTTTCCCCTCCTTCCATGCACTCTCTTTTGACTTATGGTGTTTATTTGCTAGTTAATGAGTTTCTAAGTAAAGAAAAATTAGGGAATTTAAGTTATTAACACGAATGTACCATTCATCCATATATTGTGTGCTGTCATTTTTAAATGCAAATATAAGAGCATTTAACTAGTTTGCGGGATCACCGGAATTACACAATTTGTGCTCCATTGCTCGTACATGCATATGTATTTTCTTCTTACCAGAGTGGTAGAAAGGCAGCAAGAAACTAACTCAACGGATTTCTTCGACCCCATTACCTGTTTACTTTCTACCCACGCTGCTTGCAGCTTCCTTGTGAGTAAGGCAGGGTGGGAAGGAAAGGAAACTACGGGTGGCCTCATCATTTACCTTTATTTGTAGCAAAAGCAGTTGACGAATACACACAGTAATGCAAGAAAAGAAATGGGGTCTGAAGATTTGGCTCGGCGGCAGAGTACTTCCCTAGCATGCATTGTGCAAGGCTCGGCAGCAGCACCCCTACACCCCCCCCCCAAAAAAAAGAGATGTATTTATTTATTTTTGAAGCATCCTTTCATTGTGCAGCTCTGGCTGGCCTGAAACCACTGTGTAGACCAGTCTGGCCTCAGACTCACAGAGATTCACCTGTCTGTCTCCTGAGTGCTGATATTAAAGCCACTGCCAAGCCTGACAGCTTTTTAAAAAGATTGTCTGATAGTTAATTTTCTTTTGTGTACTTTGAGTGGGGAAAGGGCACAGAATGCCACCTCCAGTATGTGGTGGTTGAGGAGCAGCTGGTTCTCTCCATCTACTACATGGGTCATGGGCATTGTATCAGACTCGGCAGCAGGCACATTTGCTTCACTGAGCCACCATGCTGGCCACAGCTAGCTTTTCTTCTCTTTTCCGGCCAGGTTCTGGTCTTTTTGTTGTTTGTTTGTTTGTTTGTTTTTTCCAAACGCCTTGCCCTATTTCTGTATCTGAAGTGGAAAGCAAGGCCTCCATTGGCTGTCATCCTCAGCTGCAGATGTGACATGCTTACTTTGTACTTCCATGCCGTGTGGGCTCACCTGGACTCCAATCGTAACCACTGCGAATGGAGCCGCCAGAAAGGTCAGCATTTATATGGCACATAGCTCCTTACACATGCATTTGCTCTGTTGGCCGGATGGACCTCAGTTAGGAGACACAGTGGAAACATCAACTTACTGAGAATCACAAGATATAAGCTGCCCAGCATCAAACCATCCACGAGGCCGTTGTGCTTGTGGGCCCCGGGTGACTGCTCAGCTTTCGTATTCATGGAGCTAGCCCTGTATGTGCGGTGCTGGGTATGCTTGTAAATATCTAATGCCTGCATATCTGAGCGGGGGTGGAGGTGCAAAATAAAATAAATCCAAAACCCTGACGGGGAACATTTTCCTCCATGGCTGACCCTGAGCACCAGCGACATGCAGTTGCTAAATGCAGCCGAGGTAGAAAGAGGTGTACATAATTTGTTCTGCTGAGCTGATATGAATTGGCTTTAGAACACGATGGGGATGGGGGTGTGGGGCTCCGGTACAAAGGGGAAGGAATTGATGGAGACCAACCGCCACACACGCATTGACTTTAGAAGCAGGGAGCAAGTGAGCCGTCCACATCTGTGTGTACAGAATGAAAAAAGACTGATGGAATACACACCCAAATGTTACCAGGGACTCTTTCTTGGTCATGGGATTAAAGGGGATAATAATGAAATAATTAGTTTTGCTTATCTGTAGTATCCACATTTTCTAAAATAGATACGCATTACTCTTGTAATAAAAAAAATGATAAAACGCATCCGCAAAATGTCTAGGAAAAGTTAGGGCAATCTTGAAAGCATAGGGTTTGGATGTGCAAGTTGCTACATGCCATGAATAATTTACAAATTAAATTGATTTTAAAGCACAGCTAAAATAAATTTGATAAGATGGGCCACAGTTACGTTCTTTCTTATCATCCACATTCGTACATTTTATAGCCAATGAAGAGTGACAGCCACTATTTAGAATTCTAGTGAAGAACAGCCATAACTGTTTGTCACCTGCTCAGCATCTAAACAACGGCCTGCTCACCTGCTCAGTCCAGGCCGGAGCAGGGAAACCTGGAATCCACACGAAATGGCAGTTTCTAACGGCAGAGGAAGCCAGGAGGAAGGACAGTCTCTTTGGAGAACTGATGAAAACAGCAGGCTGGGTTGTCATGTGCCAGCTAGGCCCAGACGGAGGAGGGCATGGGAAGGAATGAGAGTCAGCATGAATGGAAAGCCACAATCACAAAGAACGTCACAAAGATAAGACAGGGAGCATTTCCGACTGAGGCCAGGGAGGGAAGGCTTCTAAGGACAGGTTCCAGACGGACCCCTGAGAGTGGCCAGTTGCATCAGGGCTTGGTGATCGTGAACCTGAAAGCCTCCGGGAACCAGGTGGTGAAACAGCCACATCCAAACAGTGTGGGCTGTGGCCAAAGGGACCCCTAGCTGAGGTGCAGCTCCTTTGTGCTGGGTAAAGTTCTAGGCACCAGCCTCTCTGTGGGGGCAGGGTGGGCAAGGCTCAATCTCTCCTTTGTCTGAAGTGAGGAGCGTGAAGGACCACTTTGCCTCCTCTGGGTTCCACTCTGCACCGGCCTTTTCACCTTCTGAGGGCTTAGGGCTCATCCTAACCCTTGGGGCTAGTTAAAATGTCTATTCTGAGGGTCTGGGGTGTGGCTGAGGAGTCTTCGTTTCTGACGGGCTCCCAGGTGCCACTGAACATCTGGTTGGTGGGCTACAGTTGGCAGTAGGCTGACAGCGGGTGGGGATGGCTCACTAGGACTGTTGTCCTCCCTGTCCCAGGCTGGGTTCTGATCAACCGCAGGCCCCTGTGGGCCACAGCTGGCTCTGCTGCTGGCTTTTGCAATGCATCTAGCTGTTGCTCCGGAGGAAGCAGCCAGGGCGAGTTCTCCACATCCCTTCTTCCTGTTTTGGTATTCGGTTTCTCTCCTGGCCTGTCTTTGCTTTGCCTCCCTCCTCTTTTCCTTCCCCGCACGCCTTCCTCTTTGCAACAGCCTTGTCATTACTGCAGGAGATTTATTTTTAGAGTCAAGGCCACAGAGTTGCAGATTCGGCAAGGGCCTAAAACAAATCGACAAACGGAAAGTGTTTGTCTTTGAAGCCCGTGTGAATGAGGGGCCTGCTAGCTGGGCCTGTCAATATGCTCTTATCTGGGCTTGTTTTCTGAGTCACCCACGTGCCTTGGCTTTCTTCCTCCTCCCAGATCAGAAAAGAGGTTGAAACCCAAGAAGCAACTGAAATCGCTTCATCTTGCCCCTGTGAGATCTTGGCAGATGCAGCTCTTAGCTGGCCACCCCCGCAGTGGTAGGGGGTGCCCATGATAGGGACAAATATAATTAAGAGAAAGCTAGGCTACATTGGTTTTCCCTGAGTCCCTAAGTGAAGCCTTGGTGTTGGCTCTGTTTGAAGTGGCCTGCTGGGTGACAGCAATAAGTCAGAACCTTTCTGAGCTCTGTCCTTGGGAGCCACAGAACCAGTGTGCTGGCTAAACTACTCAGGCCACTGTCCTGACCCCTTTTGTCATTCCAGAGGTCTGACTAATAAAGTTAGCACTGAATTCTTTCTAAGACTTCTGCAAGTCGGTCTTTCTGGCTACCTCCTGGGCTCAATGTTGGCTTCTCCAAAATCTTACAAAGCCAGGAACCACGGCAAGCCCTTTTCACTGCCCAGGTCTGCCATATGCCATGTGCTCCCTGGAACATTACCATGCCCAAACACTAAACCAAGAGTTTATATGGAGATTTATTATTATTATTATTTTAATTTTTATTAGAAGTCTGTGGATTTCTGTTGAGTTCCAGGCCAGTCTGGTCTACACAGTGAGTTCCAGACCAGCCATGGCTAGCTACATAGTGAAACATTGCCTCAAAAAAAAAATTGCATTTAGTGTGTATGTAATACAGGAATATTGGGGTGTCTTTCAGAACAATGGGGCCTTTCTCAGGGAACTAGGGTCCTGGAAAATCCACAGCTATCCAAGCTACCCTGAGCCAGTAGCTTTGGGGGTTTTGTCTTGAGAATTTGAAGGATGAAATTCACAGACCACAGAGGGTGAAGTTTAGAGCGCACTCTGGATTAAAGATTCAGAGGTGGCAATGGGGGGCACACAAGAGCTCCTGTGTAGCAACGAGGGTCCCAGGAGACAGGGTACCATCAAGCTGCTAGTCTGAAGACTTTTTATTTTAAAGGGTTTCTGGAAGAAACTGGAGTGGGTGAGGTGTGGGGAGGGGCATGAGCATCAGTCTGTCTGTCCCATCCAGTGTCCAGGTGCACCCTCTCAGTTTCATCTATGTGCACATGAGGCAATACCCATTCATTCTTACCACTATTTCTTGAGTACCCGCTATGTTCTGGGCTCAGTTTTAGGCACAGGGATTGGGTGACATAAAAAGGCAGGCCTGTCCTCAGTATGTTTCCACTTTAGTGGGAGGCTAAATAGCAAACAACGCAATGAACGAATGTCTCCTTAGGGCTGGGATTAAGAATGTGTGACATCAAACCTAGCTAAAAACCAAATAGTTTTTGCTGGGATAATAGCGTAGGATTGAAATCTTTAGCAAGGTATTCTGTTTTCATTCCAGCCATCTGCTTGGCTTTTTAAAATCTTTAGCTAGACTTCATTTCCCAGGATTCCTTGAAGTTAGGTTGGAGTCACGTGACATAGCTCTAGCCTACGGAAAGTGGACGGAAGTGATGCTGAAGCATAAACTTCTCTCATTTCAGGTTCCCCCGTTTCCCCTTTCTACTCTCGCTTGGTCTCACGAATCACCTATTGAAGCCGGCAGTACCGTTACTAAGCGTTGGGAGAAAACCTGAAGCTCCTGGAAGGCTGTCTCTGGAATGGCTGCCTGCGACGGGAAGGGAGCCACAAAGAAATAAGCCTTTGTGTGTTCCATGAGGACCAGCTGAAGGGCCTTGTATCTCAGGCAGGTTTATCAACTTCAAAGGCAGCAGGAAAGATTCCTTGGGGAAGGTAGGCTCTACCTGTAAGGCACCTTTTGGGGGTGTTGGTGACACCGGTAAAAATAAGGGGGAGGGGCACTTTTCACCCCAACCCCCTTACAGAATTTCCCGGATAATTTTTTTTTCAAAACATTTATTTATTTTTATGTGCGTTGGTGTTGTCCCTGTGTAACGGTGTCCCGTCCCCTGGAGCTGTAGTCACAGACAGTTGTGAGCCGCCATGTGGTTGCCAGGAACTGAACTGGGCCCTCTGGAAGAGCAGCCAGTGTTCTTAACTACCGAGCCACGTCTCCAGCCCCACAGATCCTTTAAGTGAATTTTGCCTTAGACTTCCTGGCTTCTCTAGTCATGGGGCATCAACGTGGTGGGGGCAAAGGCTGCTGGAGATGGGCAGCTGCAGGAACCCGGATCCTTCCATTTTAATCAGATGGTGTCTTTGAGCCAGGAGAAGTTTTCCCCCACCAGTTCTTACCCTGAGACAACACTGGGCTGTAGCAGTAAACTCTCCATGAAGGCCGCATTTGCATATCATGGTCCTGGTGGTGGCGGTGGGGCAGTAGCTCAGCAGAAGGGCGAGGCTGCCGTAGGAGAAAGGCGGCCCAGGGCAAACATTGCACTGCTGTTGCATTTGTGACCCAGACTGACCATCGGCTGTGGAAGGCTGAACCAGGGAAGCCTGGCATGGGGCCAGCGCCGTCACCGTCTGGGCATCTGAGCCCAGAGAGCCCCGGAGGTCAGCTGTGTCTCTAGAGTGGAGAGTGGCCAGTTCTCACCGTCTCCGTTGCCAGCTGCTGCCAGATCACAGCAAAGGACCCAGAGTAGCAAAGGCCACCTTTACTGTCGTCATCTTCCTCTCGACCTAAAGCCTGGGCTGGCCAGGTGGGGGTGGGATGTGTGTGCTTCTGATCACTGATGGGCCGGGTGTGTCTTCGCCACCCAGTGAGGTCTGTGGGCCCCTTCTCAGACTAGGGCATTTCCACGCACAAAACCAATTAGATTGAGACGCAGTTATCCAAATATTAAAAAACAACTTTGTGGGGCAGTAATAAATGTGCGTTCTCATTAACGCATTAAAGAACAAGATTTAGTGGCAGATCTAATAACTCCCATCGTCTCCCATTAGTGAGGGGTGGAAGCCATCTCTAGAGATAGTCAGTCCCAAGTGCTCATGGCTGTGGTTTCTGCTGGTGGCGGTCACAGGAGGGACCAATGCCGTGGGAGTGCTTGGTTTCGGTTAGAGGTTGGTGACACTGAAGACATTCTCGCTTCTGCCCCCAGTCAAGTTCACAGGCCCTTCAATACTGCGTGTGGACTCCCTAGTCTAGCAGAAGATGCCTGGGAGGAGACGGGACCGCGCTGAGGCGCACCGGGGACACAGAGCAGGAACAGCCTTCTTGCCTTGTGTTCAGCAGGGCAGGTGGAACTCCACCAGGGTTGGCTGATTAGAGCAGACGGCTGTCTCCCTGACACCCTGCCTGTGGGAAGCACAGCTAGTTGATGGTGGTGGGAGCCCAGAGACACAGAGCCCTTCTCAATCCGGCGCTCCACGCAGCCATCACTAACCAATTGGAGCTGGCACCAAAATGAAACCAATTTGCCATTCCAAGGCTGGAAACTCTCTAAGGCCTGTTCCAGCCTGATATTATATGATCACCCATGATTAAAATACGCTCCCTGCCCACAAGGAACTTTTGAACCGTCAAGTGTCTTAGAGGTCCTCTCGGGGCAAGCAGGGGACCCACCTCCACGCAGCTCCTCACCAGGCCTTCCGTCATTTCACAGTCAGGGCATCGATTTTACTTTTCGACTTGTAATTTCCACCTCCTGGATTCCATTAGCACTCGCTCAATATACGACGGCTCACCATTTCTCTGGCCACGGCTCGGAGACTCATGCATTGCTGAGCAGAAGCAGAGACGTTGCTTTCTAAAACACATTACTACCTGGAAGTAATGATTGGGCTTTAACACAGTCAAGACCTTGGTGGTTCTGTGGATAAGCAATCACTCCACCTTCCTCCTTCCCTGCTCACCTGACTTCCCAGAAGGGATTTAGAATTAACCCCACGTGGTCAAACCTTAAACCGGGGCTAACTCTGTTTTGTTTAAGACCCTCACGTCCCAGTGAATGACCCTGCAGTTGAAGGCTGTCTCTCTCCCTTCATTGACTGATTCTTTGAGAATAGACCCAAATTTGTACATCCATGGCTGTTGGAGGCATTTCTTGATGAGTGTAGCCAGGAACGGGTGATGAGGGGGCAGACGTTTTTTGGCCAGTAGCTCTCAGTACGAAGCCTGTGGTCACCAACTCCATAGTTTCAGCATTACTAACTAGCTCAGAAAACTAGGTGTTGGCTCCAGTGAACCAGAACCTGAGCAACCTGGCGTGAGCCCTGGCAGGGATATTCTGATGAGCCTATTGGAATAGAGTCTGAAGGCTAAAAATAGGGCCCTGCGTGAACACACCAGTGCTTAGGCAGTCATTTTGGGGGACTCTACTGCTTTGTAAAACAGGGGCAATGGTACTTGCCGCCGTCTTGGTTTCACAGGATGACTAGCAGCTAGACCAAGCCCTGTAACATGAAGGCTGGCTTGTTGGGGTTTCTGTCCTGCCCAGTTCCCACAGCCGGTAAGACCCAAAGAAAATCACACAGAGGTTCTGCATTAGTTATAACTGATTGGCCCATTAGCTCAGGCTTCTTATTAGCTCTGGTAGCTTATATTAACCCATTATTCTTATCTGTGTTAGCTCAGTACCTTTTTCAGCGGGGTAGGTCACATCCTGCTTCTTTGGTGATCTGGACAGGACTGAGAGGGAGCTTCTTGCTTCCCAGAATGCTCCTGTTCTCCTTGCCCCACCTCTACTTCCTGTCTGGTTGTCCCACCTGTACATCCTGCCTGGCTAGTGGCCAATTACCATTTATTTAAAACATAACTGACAGAATTGTCAGATAGAATTGTCCTACACAAGAGCACACAACTTGCACAAAACTGAGGCCTGCCTTCCTGGAGCTAAGGCATCCCAGCTACAGGGTGTTAGCATGTGGTAGGTATGGTCAGGAAAGGAGAGGTTCCATTTTAAGATAAGACATTGGGACTTTTCTTTGTTCTGAGCCAAATGGACATGGTCATTTTTTTTGTCTTCCAGGGCATGAGGACTATGGCTCAACCGTGACCTTGAGGATGCCACCTCCCTTTGGTCCCCACTAACCAGCTTTCTGGGAACTTGACTGCCCCACTTAACAGTTTTCAGTATTTAAATATGTCCCTTCTCCTTTCTGCTATGACTCAGGCTTAACAGATTTTCTAAATCTGGGTTAGTTAAAATTCCCGGGGGGAGGGGGGGGCGACCATAGAGGGGACTGCAAGACAATATTCAGTGGTAGTGTTGAGCAGCTGACAGAGCCAGTGGGGCTCTTTCCATCTCTTGACGTGTCCCCTGGGTGTGGGGAAACAGAGCGCAGTGTGGGCCCTCGGGAGATGATCTAGGGCTGAGCCTACTTCCTAGTTTGGAGGACCAGGTCCTGCAGGCTGAAAGATAAGCAAAGAGGCATCTGTTGGCCCTTCTTGGACAAGTCCAGAGGCACCACCTCATCTTTGCACTTGTCCGCCACAGCTATACTTAGATAATCTGAGACATGCTTAGGATGCCGTTTAATGTTTTTAACAATCCTACCTGGAACTAGGTAGTTTTAGGGTATTATCTGTGTTATACCGTCCCTAGGTTATATTCAGGTGTTATCCCTGTCTTAGGTATGGACAAGAGGTCAGAGGACACCTGTTCATATTTCCAGGTTCTTCTGTCTAGGAACGAAGAACCGGCCTAGGGGCTGCTGAGACGGCACAGCCAGCAAAACGCGTCTGCTGCTAAGCCTGAGGTGAATCTCTGCACCCGCACAGTGGAAGGAGAGAGCCAGCTCCAGCAAGTTGTCCCGTGACCTCTACATGGATGCCATGGCTCTCTTGCATGTGCACACATGCTCACAAATACACAAACATACTTGCACACATACGTGCACAGAAAATAAACAAAGTGATGATGGAAGAAAATTGGACCAGGGACACATGGATAGTGATGGAAAGAGTTGATTAAGAAAAGAAAGACATTTCCAAGAATGGGGAAAGTACACGGCTTGAAAGCTCTCAGGCCCTGAACATCATGACCCTTCTTGTTGTTCATGTAGTATTTGCCTTTTCCCACACTTGGAGGGCTCGGAGTTTTCTCACTCACACTCGGTTTTCTTATTTCTATCCTGTGCTTGAGAGGTTTCTAGAGTCTTCTTCTGCCACTGACTCTTTCCTATTCACCTTGGTGCCTCTTTTTCATGCTTTATTCTTCAGCCACACCCTTCTGTACAAATGAGGAAACTGAGGCACAGAGAATTAAACACCTTGCCCAAGAGGTGTCAGTGCTGGGGTTGAAAGTCCAGTTTGGCTCCATGTTCTTTTTTATTTTTTTATTTTTATTTTTTTTTTGGAGGAGCCAGTACAACGGCTAGTTTATTGGAGGGGAGTTTTCCATCACATTCTGAAAAGTTAACGCAGGGCTCAGTGGGCCAGTTGGTGGGGCACCAGCTTATAATGGGTTCCATAGCTTGGGCACCGCTGAGTCTCACCTTTGTGCAGCCAAAACCAGATGACGGTACAGTTGTCCTCTTCACAGATGCGGCCCGCTATCCGCTTGTTGGTGATGGACTAGACTAAATTAGGATCTTCCTTGGTGCCCGAAGCTGCCTTCGGAGGTAGCATATTGTATGGACCCAGTCCCTTCTCTGAGGCTATCGTGATCTCCCTCTCCAGCCCTGTAGCCTGCTCCTCATCAGTAGGAACACCACCTCCAGAAGCCATGGGGCATGTCGCAACCACGCCATGGGGCACTCGGGTCCTCAGGGCCTGAGCTGCCAGAGCGCCCACTCCTCGAAGTGACCTTGAAGCCGGCTCGCTGGAGACAAGCAGATGCACGTCCTGGCTCCATGTTCTTTATGAAGCCACTAAATGTACTTCCTTCCCTTCCTGGGCCGTGAAGAAGTTAACAGAAGAGATCATTGGAAACATTTTGTGATTTTACTTAGGAGGGCTATTTTCTTCTGAAGAGTTTCTCCTTAAAGCCATGTTCTGCCCCCGGGGAAGGACATTTTAAGTTTTGATGTGATGGAAGAAGTCAGAAAATAGAAAACAAGGTTAACCATACAGATAATCAAAACGGTGTAACACAAAGGAAGGGAAAAAAAAAAATCAAACCGTGGTTCCCAAATTAAAACAACACCAGCCTATATAAAAAGCATGGTTTTTTAGAGTTGTTTTGTGAAAGAGCTCATCTGAATTGATAAGAAAATATTGATAAAAGGGAAACATACAGAGATAATCAATAAAAAGAGATCATAGCATCTTCATGTGTTATTGTTTATATTAAGGAAATATAAAATTAAAAATACAATTGTATGTAAAGTTCCTAAAATACTACAATGCTATCTAACACTTGAGACATCACAGTAAAAACAACTGTCCAAAGAGTTTATGCGACAGCTGGGCGTGGTGGCACATACCTGCAATCCCAGTACCTGAAAGGCAAAGGCAGCAGGATCAGGAATTCAAGGCCAGCCTTGACTATATATTGTGTTCAAAGCCAGCCTGGTCCACAGGAGAAAAACAAACCCCAAGTAAAACAAAGAAAAAGAGATGCTTGACATCATTAAAAAACAAATGAGCCAGGTGTGGAGGCAGAGAGAAGTGGGCAAACGTTGTGAGTTTGAGGCCAGCCTGGTCTACATAGTGAGCCTCTGTCGCAAACAAAAACAAAAGAACAAAACCCACACAAAAACAAACAACACCCCCCCCCCAAAGCCACAAAACAAACAACTGAAAACCACAATGAGATCTGGCTTCACGCCCATAGGGTTCAAGAAGGAAGAGGGAGGGGGAGGGAAATAAGGAGGGAGGGGAAGAAAGGAATGAGAAAAAAGAATGAATAAAGAGGGCTGGAGAGATGGCTCAGTGGTTAAGAGCATTGCCTGCTCTTCCAAAGGTCCTGAGTTCAATTCCCAGCAACCACATGGTGGCTCACAACCATCTGTAAAGAGGTCTGGCGCCCTCTTCTGGCCTTCAGGCATACACACAGACAGAATATTGTATACATAATAAATAAATAAATATTTTAAAAAAAACTTTAAAAAAAAAGAATGAATAAAGAAAGGAAAGAAAGGGTGGAGGAAGGCAGGAACAAAAGGGAGGGTGGAAAGAAAGTAAGAAAGACAGAGAGGAGGGAGGAGGGAGGAACAGAAAGAGGATATGGAAATTCCAACCCTTCTATGCCCTGGTGGGGGCTCTAACAAGGTATAGATGCTATAGAATATAGCTTTTTGGTTCTTCCAAAAGATAAATACAGACTTACCTCATGGTTCAGGTATGTAACCAAGTCCACACAAAACTTTACACATGGCTGAGGGCTGGCTCAGCAGTTAAGAACACTAGCTGCTCTTCCAAGGACCCAAGTCCAATTCAGAACACCCACATGGCACCTCACAGCTGCCTGCAATTCCAGTTCCTAGGTCTTCCAGGACCCTACACGTATGTGCACGTAACCATCCCCCATGCACAGAATTAAAAATAATAAAATTCTATTTTTTTTTAAAAAAAAACTTTATATAAATGTTTATAGTTGCAGTATTCATAGAGCCCAAATACGGAGACAGGCTAAATAGCCATCAGTGTTGAAACACTGTGGCATGTCCATGCAATGGAATATTGTTCAACCTCAAAAAGGAATGAATAATTTGTTCTGTAATATGGCTGGATCTGCTAAAGCCTATGGAAGGACTGGGGGATGGCTAAGCTGGTAAAGCATTTGTTGTGCAATCATGAGGACCTAAGCTGGGATCCCCAGTGCTCACTCGTGTGTCAGCTGGACTTGGTGGCAGCTAGTACCTGTGTCCCCCAGTATTGCAGGCAATGCAAACAGGACACACACACACACACACACACACACACAGAGGCTATGCTGTATGTAAGAAAACAGTTAAAAGGATCCCTGTGCTGTGTGCTTCCATCTATGTGAAATGTTCATAAAAGGCAAATCTATTAGAGACTAAGTAGGTTATATCAGTTGCCAGAAGCTTGGAGGGCCAGTGTGTGATAAAAAAAAAATCGTTTAGAATTAAATGGTGGCAATGCTGCAAGGCTTTGTACACTAAATTTGTTTTTTAAATTTTAAAGAGAGCCTTACTATGTGGTTTAAGTTGGCCTAGAATTCCTAATCCTCCTACTCCTGCCCCCTAAATGCTGAGATTAAAGATACATACCCTTTTCCCCCCCCCCCCCCCCCGTGCTCACTTTAGCTCAATTGCTTTGGTCCTCACCAATCCAGAATTTTCTCTGAGTGCCTGAGAAGCCCACTCATGGGCTTGCAGGCAATGCCCATAGAGCATCTTCCAGTCAATGCTGGACGGGAGCCACCTCAGCTTCCCCATGCCTCGACTGTGGCAATGCTGGGCTAGCTTTTCAGAGGTCCCGCTGGGACACCCCAGCGTCTCACTCTGGTGACTTGCCTGATACTGCCCATTTACCTGGCGCGTGTTTCCCCACTCACTGCCTGTCTTGGTTCCAAATGCGATGGATGCTGGCCGGCACTCATCTTACTTTTTATTCAGGCCAGGACCCAACCCCAGGAATGATGCCACCCACCCATAGTGGGCAAGTCTTCCTGCCTTAATTAACCTGATCAAGATACCCCACCCTCTGGATGCCAGAAGCTTAACTAACCTAGATAACCCTTACAGGTATGCCTAAAGGCTATCTCTTAGATGACTCTAGGTCCTGTCGGGCTGACAATGCAAATCATCACACTGCCTCACTCTTGAATAAATCATGGACCCGAATCCTTGCTGGGGTCTCTTCTGGGAAGGCCCCGTCCAAGACATCTTCTCCTGATCACTCTTGCTATATGAACTTTGACCAGAAGCACTGTATACAAAGAACATGACCAAGGCATGGCGGTGGGGGTGGGCTCTCAGTGACATCCAGACTATTAATGATTAGGAACAAATAGGGAGAGTTTTTTTTTTTTTAATTCTGTACTGCACACTGGAGAGGCATAACTCACAATAGCACAGTCTGACCAGTTAAGGAGGGGAGCCTGATAAAATCCAGAAAGCGGTTCCACAACTTATGGCTCCCTATACTCCAGTCCCAGCCCTCACTTGGTCACTGCAGAGGTGAACAGGTGGTAGGGTCAACACGGACAGGTGCGCCTAGAGGAATTGGGGGGCGTAGCTGTCGGTAGAAAGAATGCTTGCTTAACACGCAGGAAAGCCCGAAATCTACCCCTGGTACCACATGATCCGGCGCTGCAGCACAAGCCTGCAATCCCAGCTCTCCTGAGGTAGAGTCAGGACGGCCACCGCTCAGATGCATCCTCCGCTACCTGCTGAGTTTGATACGGGCCTAAGTTAAGTGAGAAAAATGGCACCTGGAGAGATGGGGCCCCCGCTTTTGAAATCCCACATGTCCCTGTGACCCAAAGCCCACAAATGAGGATAATTTGGTCCGTCCCTGCCTGGGATGCCGCAGTGCTCTAGGACAGGTTTAACAGGCCTGGGGGCTGTGGCTGGAGCTCCTGTTTGCCTGATGGCCTTCATCCTGCCTGGACCCACCTCAGCCTCCTTTAACGTCAAGGAAAGCTGTTCCTGCTACTTCACTGTTGTCCTGACTACGGGCTCATTTGTGTCCAGTCCTGTGAGTTCTGTCTTCTTTCTCAGAGCCACACTCCCTGCCTCGTGTGTGTGTGTGTGTGTGTGTGTGTGTGTGTGTGTGTGTGTGTGTGTGTGGTGTAGCTCTACAAATGAGAAAGAAGTGAATAAAATACCTTAGATTGGTGGGGGGTGGGGGGTGGGGGGTGGGGGGGGTTGGGTGCCCTGTCTGTCCTGTGTGCCTGGCCGAAGTCCTCCCGATGAGCGTGGACGAAGGTGAGGATGGGTGGTGCTGAGCTTTGACCTCAGCATCTGGGGTCTCGGGTTACTCCCCAGAGCATGTCTGGAGAGATCCACAGACCTCTGATGCTGCCAAGGCAGCCTGGGCTGCTCCAGGCACCTCCTGCCTTTCTGCCACATTCTTTTTCGCAGACAGGCAGATTCCTTTGCTCCCTGGAGCAGCCTGGCTGCGGGCGCAGCTGTGAAAACAAACAGGTGGCAGCCGAGTGGAAGGCTGGGGGCTGTTCGCTGGGGTCTGCCTGGGCCCACGCTCTCTCCTAGCCACGGTGGGTGCTCTGGCTAGAACCCAGGAAGGGGTAGGGGAGCCCTGTTTTGTTGCTGCCTGCCAGAGGGCAGTCCAGCTCCCTGGGCATCTTCACAGAGGCTGCCCACAGGTGCTTCTTGGTATGGCCATGTTGAACTCCGCTCTCTAAGCTCCAGCTGGTTGTTGACTGGCTCCAGTGAAGTTGGGAGAGAAAATATTCAGAATAAGGGTCTCTCTTTCCCCCAGACCCCAAGTCAGCTCCGAGGGCCTCCTTCACAAAGAGCATGCCTCCTGAGGCTCGCTGGGTGCCTTGGAGAGGCCATGAAGACCAGAAGGCAAAGTAGTCAGTGGAGGAGTTTGAGTGTACCCCGAGTTTGTAGGCCGCTTGGACAGCATATTGAATCTAATTATATCTTATAAGAGATGAAGAACCATTTGTGCTCTGTAACTTTGGAAGAACCCCCCCCCCCAAAGATGTGGACCAAAATCCAGATAGAGAAAGTGGCCCATAGTCGGCCTGAATATTTTGCCTTTTGCCCCTCTTGCTGTGGAATACCCAGGCTAGGGTTTACTTAGGGTGGAGCCCTCAGCCAGCCACGGTCACGGCCAACAACAGCTCTAAGCTCTTCAATTTGTGCAGCTCCCCCAGCACCAGGCTATGTGCTAACTAACTGGGAACCCAGACCTGGTAAAGCCCAGAACTGAGTGGTTAAACAGTGTGTGAGTTTCCCGCGCAGCACTCAAGAGGCCATTGGTGAGTGGGAATGGGGCTGGGGCTGCTGCTGAGGGCATACCCCTGGCGGGGCAGCTCTTCAGGAGCTGAGCAAGGAGCTGAGAGCTCCAGGCTGGGCATGTCTTCCCTTGAAGACCTGGGTGAAGCATTACAGTAGCTGTCACAGGGTGGTGGCCATGTCACCACCTTAAACTCGAGAGCACTTTGAATGGAGGACCCCAGCCACCCAGTTTTTCTGTCCTCTTGGTTCTCTCCCAGTACCTGACACCCAGTAGGAATTCACTAAGTCTCTGCAGACAGGTAAAGTTATGGGAGAGCTCAGTCCTTGGCCTCCCTAGGAACGATGCTGTTTCTTTTTTATTTATTTATTTATTTTTTTTTGGTTTTTCGAGACAGGGTTTCTCTGTGGCTTTGGAACCTGTCCTGGCACTAGCTCTGTAGACCAGGCTGGTCTCGAACTCACAGAGATCCGCCTGCCTCTGCCTCCCGAGTGCTGGGATTAAAGGCGTGCGCCACCATCGCCCGGCTAACAATGCTGTTTCTAAGACGCCAAGGAGACAGCCCTTTCATAGACTGTAGGGCAGTGCTTCTCAACCTTCCGAACGCTGTGCCCTTTAATATAGTTAGTGCCTCATGCTGTGCTGACCCCAACCATAACATTATTTTGCTGCTACTTCCTAACTGTCATTTTACTACTGTTATGAATCATAATGTAAATATCTGCGATGCAGGATATCTGAGATGTGACCCCCAAAATGGTTGAGACCCATAGGTTGAGGAAACACAGCCCTAGGGGCCAGGAGGACTCTTGTCACGCCACATACAGCAGGGATCATTCAGGCGTTATTTTATTTAACATATATTCATTTTTTATTTATTATTCTTATCATTACCTGTGTTCGTCTGTGTGATGTGTGTCACTGTGCACATAGAGAGACCATAGGACAACTTGGGAGGAGTCGGTTCTGTCCTTCCACCCTGTGTTCCATTACGTCATCAGGCTTGCTTGGCAAATGCTTTTCTATTTTATTTTTTTCCCGGTGCAGCCATTTCGCTGGCCCCTGGGCATTATTTGCCTGTGGATTTCCAATGGAGTTCAGAGTACCGGAGAGGAGATGCTGGTCAGTGCTCACCAAAGAAATCATTGCTCCACTATGTCCAATTAGCCTGCATCGGAATCTACTGGGAGGCATTCATTGTCTGTAGCTTTGTCCATTTTTTTAAAAAAGTTTGTACTCAGCAGGTCCAGAGGAGCAGGAAAAAGAATAGGAAGAGGGCCATCTTCACTGCCTTGCAAGAACTGTAAGATTCCCAAGTTGGTTTTTGTAAAAAACACAAAACAAAACAAGAACTGTAGGATAAGGGAGCTGATCTCCTACTCTGGGACCTGGGAGCGAAACGGGTACCAGAGTTAGGTATGCCTTGCCTTGGGTGGCAGTGTATTGGCCTCTGATTTTGTTTTTATTGGGAGATCTGGGGGGGCGAATGTCACAGTTCGGAAGAGGTATCCCCAAATCATCTGCTGGGCTTCCCCATGAAAAGAAAGCATTGTGTAGTGGATGGAACTGCGCTTGGTGTTGGGGTTCGCGATGGCGCCTGGCAGGTCACCGGATGCCCCTGCTCAGAGACTGTGACACTTAGCCATGATTAGTAACTGGTGGATGTGGGGCAGGGATCCAGTTAGGGGATATCACAGACTCTTCAAAGGTACATCTTCCCACTCTAGTTAGAGAACACCGTCTACACCTTAGCATCACTATTCTAGGGGCGACTAAGACACTCGTCCACTTTAGGGGACTGGACATTTCCAAGAGGCCTATTGGTAATGGGGGATGATACCAGTGCTCAAAGACTTTATTCCCTCTTGCTGTTCAGAGAGTGACCAGCTGAGCAGCAAGCGACCTGAGGAAAGCTTGGTGGCCATATCCACATCCACTGCCCCCCACGGAGCTCCCAAGCCAAGACAGCACCTGCAGTATTCACACGGGTTCCTTTGTTTTATCTTGCTATGGATCAGAGACTGGTCTCAAACTCCATGTGTCGCCAAGACTGACCTTATACCTTCTTTCTTCCCAAATGCTGGCTTTCCGGTCTTGTCACACAGGGATGCACTTTAACAAGCTCCCCTGGGACTTGTGTGCGCATTAAAGTTGAAGAAATGCGGACATAGGTCCTGTTAGCCACCCTGGCACATTCAAATACTGTTTTACAGAAGAGAGGGCCGGTAGGGCAGGCATTTGAGAAAGCCCGGGCATTTGCCTAAAGGTTCATTTAAAATAGTGCACCTCGACCTGTGGCTGGTGATCCCCTCACAGGGGTTTTATCACAGATATTTACATAATGATTCTTAACAGTAGTAAAATTATAGTTATGAAGTAGCGACCAAAGTAATGTTATGGTTGGGGGTCACGACGTGACCATTAAAGGTCGAGAACCGCCGGGCGGCTGTTTAGCTCTTACTCTGTGACAGGCGTACAAGCCGCACGGTGTCATCCTACCTCCTCCTCTGCTTTGAAAGAGCGGTTCAGCTGGCAATGAAATGAAGGCCTCACACTTTTCTTCGAGTACATCTGACTGTGGTGTATGGGAGCAGAGTGTGGGTCTGCTCTGCGCAGCGGACGAAGGCCACCTGGCCCCATAGGGAAGCCACAGAGCCAAGCCACTATAGAGACAGACATTAGATCTGAGATCTCTCCCTCTTCCTCCCTCTCACCCTTTCCTTTCTTTCTTTCTTTCTTTCTTTCTTTCTTTCTTTCTTTCTTTCTTCCTTCCTTCCTTCCTTCCTTCCTTCCTTCCTTCCTTCCTTCCTTCTTTCCTTTTTTCTTTTCTTTTTTTGTTTTTTTTTTTTTTATTTTTTTTTTTTTATTTTTTGAGACAGTGTTTCCCTGTGTAGCCCTGGCTGTTCTGGAACTAGCTCTGTAGCCCAGGCTGGCCTCCAACTTAGAGATCCACTCTGCCTCCTCAGTGCCAGGATTAAAGATGTGTGCCACCACACCTGGCTGGCTTTCCTTTGCTCCCTCCCTTTCTCCTTTCATTCTCTCTCCATTCTTTCCTTCGTTCTTCCTTTCCTTCTTTCTCTTCCTTTCTCTTTCTTTCAGACAGGTTCTCACTGTATAGCTCCCCAAATGACCTAGAACTCCCCACATAGACCAAGCTGTCCTCAAATGCAAAGAGATCCTCCTGCTTCTGCTCGGTAAGTGCTGGCGTTAAAGGTGTGTACCCCCATACCCAGCAGAGCGCCCCTTTCCCTGTGCTGGTGTGGAACTCAGAGCCAGAATGTGCTCGGCAATCACTCTCCTGTAGTAGCGCTCCGTCCCCATAGAGCTCCACCCCAGCCTCAGACACTACACGCTTTGACCTTGGCTTTTTGCCACTGCTACTCAAAGTGTTCTCTGGGTGCTAGGGCCAGCCCACAGTCTGCCTGGCACCTATCCCCAGTGAGCTGAGTCCAGAAATTAGGAGCAAGTGTTTGGAAACTTCCGTAGCGTGTTGACAGAAGATTCGGATGTCTGCTAAATTTAATAATGAAGGTCTGGGCTTGCATTTCATACGTTGTGTTTCTTTTTCATTTCCTTTTTCTAGCAAATCTTTTTTATTGTATCTGCCTATGATAGATTGAAATTAATTAAATCCCTCCCCCACACACTCACTCAAAGCACGCGCACTCACACACACACACACACACACACACACACACACACACACAATACTAGCCCTATATCCGAAGCTGGTTTAAGAAATACTGCATTTGGGCCAGAGAAAAGGCTCGGCTGGCAAAGAAAGGCACCTGCCACTGAGCCTGACGACCTTAGTCCCAGGTGGAAGAGAAAAACTGATTGAAGAAAGTTGTCCTCCACATGTATGGACAGACAGACACACACAGACAGACACACATACACAGAATCAATAAAAATGTAAAATAAAAAAATTAAAAATACTGTTTGAGTTTGGACCGTCTGAAGTCCGGAAGAAATTTGGAAGTCAGGACACAGCTAAGGCTTGCCTAGCCTGGCTAAAACAAGTGAGCAGCCAAGTTAAGGGGCCAGGGTGACTTGGCAAGTGGAGCTCATACTTCACATGTCCTCAAGTGTCCCGGAGGCTTCTTTACCATAGAGAAGGCAGGAGGGCAGGCTGGGTAGGGGGAGTGGGGAGGAGGGGCGGGCGGGGGGGGGGGGGGGCGCTTCAGGCCAAGGCATTCCATCTCGCAGGCCTCAGTTTTTTCACTTGCAGCAGGGTCACCTCCAAATGGGGCAGAAACACAGATCTCCACCGGCCTCCCCATTTGCAAGGAGGCCACTGCCGTAGGCAGAAATGTCCAGGTACTAGAAGCGTCCTTCTCTCCCCCTCCCAACCTGGCGCGCTCTCATCTGGCAAAAGAACAAGCCATTTCTTTTTATGAGCCTGCAAACCTCCTGCCTCCCCAGCCTTCCAGCCTCCTAGCTGGCTAGGCGCCAGGCTCGGCCTGACACACAGGCCGACATCCCTACCCAGACCCTGGGCCCTCTCTGTTCTGAATTCTGGCGCGGCTTACTCACTGTGCCTCAGCAGCAGCTCCAGGGAACCACGGAGCTAGGAAAGGAGGAGTTTCAGTGTCCCTTCCCCAAGGTGGTCGTTGTCGCCTGAGGTGTGTAAATGTCCCCACGAGCTTCCCCACAGCGTTGTTGATTTCTGCGTGTGGATGTGTGAGGAGGCCTGGAGATGGAGGCCACGCATTGCTCAGGGACTGTCAGACCACCCGGCCTCTCTGATCCACGCGCCCTGTCCACCTGCAGGCCCCACTCCACCCCGGGGTGTCTGGAGGCGGCCTGTCAGATGAGCCCTGCGGCTGGCCTCCTATTTAATGAGTGTGGCGCCTGGTGTGCGGCTCAGCCCTCGCTTGTTTAGACAGCCTCGCAGGCTGTGCCACGCGTCCCCCACACCCGGCTGAGAAGGGGCGTCCCCTGGAGAAAGCCAGCTCCTTTATTCTTTCCCAACCGAGCCTGGCTGCTCCTGCTAAGGTCAAAAGGGTCTTGGCAAAGGTCTGCTGGGGTTTGAAGTGCCTTATTTCCTCAGAGACCCAGGCTGGCCTAGGGGATGATGGGTGGTGGGGGACACTGGGAGATGCACTGGGAAGCAGCACATTGCTGAGTTCATCTCCCTGGGACCCGTCTTTTGATTGCGTTTTTGACAGGCTGCAAAGAAGCCATTTGGTCAGCATTAGATGGGTCCTTTGTTCTCAATCTGGGGGACCCAGCGAATTCCTCAAGATGGAAAGAACCCCTGCCCCAAAACAGAATCTTCTGTATTCCAGGTTATTCTCCAATATCTGTGTAGCTAAGGCTGAGCTTCTGAGCCTCCTGCCTCCACCTCCCTGAGTGCCGGGATTAGGGTTGTGTTCCACCGTAGGTGCCGGACGGAACCTAGGGCTTTGTGTACGCCAGGCAAGCACTCTACCGACTGAGCTTGGTCCCCAGCCCTGAGATAAGAAGATTGTTCATTCCTAATTTCTCTGCCATCTGGAAGCCAGGGCCTCTGTCAACCCCTGCTTCTCATGTTGCCCCCCTTCACCCAAAATTTATGTCTCACCCAAAGGCCAGAGAAGACTTAAAACTTTTTATTTTATGATGTTTAAAACTATTTTTTACTGTATTTTATGGAGTTTTGATTTTGAAATAGTTTCAGACCAGAAAAAGCTGCAAAACTAGTGCCAAGAGTCCCGGCCTTCCCTGCGTTCAGGTCTTCTGACGGCGGCAGACGGTTAGCAATTTGCGTGCATTCTGTCTCTTGCCCCTCCCTCCAGCCGTCTCGCGATTTCCCTTGAAGTTTTAAGGTGAGGGCAGCTGGTGAGACGCGCCGTTGCTTCTAAATGTCTCAGTGTGTGCTACCTAAACAAACAAGCAAACCCCGTAAACCAGGACTTTCCTTTGAATGAACCAACTGGGCGGAAGCACTTACTGAGTCCCGTCTCTGGAGCCCCCATGGAGGTGGGAGGAAGAGAGGCGAGTGCACAAAGTTGTCCTCTGACTTGCACACGTGTGTCCCGGGAAAAGTTTATCCCTCTCCCATCAGACACACATACACACACATACACAATAATAGTAGTGTAATAAGGCCAAAGCTGGGATTGAGGATGTGGCTTGGTTGGGAGAGTGCACGTCTAGAATGTCCAAGGCCCTGGTTCAATCCCCAGCACGGCATTGGGGAGCTGGAGGCAAGAAGCTGGCCCTTAAATTTGAGAAGGCAGTGTAGGGGCTGGAGGGCTAGCTCAGTAGTGGAGACCAGACCCTGGCTTCCATTCTTACACAAGTACCCCCAAACCACAGTACAGTTGATCAAAACCAGATTAACACCAATCTAGCACTATTACCCGATTCATAGATCTTGTTCGAATCTCACCAAGTGCCCCAGGAGGGCCTTTCAGAAAGAAAGAAAGAACGCTTTTCCGCTGCCGGATCCAGTGCAGAATCCCGCGCTGTAAGCAGCCCCGCCCCATCTTCCACCTGTCTGTCTTCTCTTGTGACGTGAGCACTTCTGGAGCACAGGCCGGTGGTTTTGGAAGATTGCCCCACTGTTTGACTTTTTGCTGGTGTTTCTGGTTAAGTAGATTTGGTTTCTGCATTGTGAGGAAGAAGTACCACTCCGAGGATGCATGGCCTTAATGTGTACCAGCAGGGGTACATAAGTGTCCCCTGCTCTACCACTGATGGTGCAACTGTGCCCGGCTGACTAACGTTGGCTCTTCCTCTCTGTTTCCCTTTGTACTAATGCATATCCGAGAAGAAATTTTTGTTTTTGGTCTTGTTTTTTTGAGACAGTTTTGTGTGTGTGTGTGTGTGTGTGTGTGTGGTGTGTGTGTGTGTGTGTGTGTGTGTGTGTGTGTGTGTAGCTTTGGCTAGCCTGGAACTCACTCTGTAGACCAAGCTCGCCTTGAACTCACAGAGATCCGCCTGCCTCTGCCTCCTGAGTGCTGGGATTAAAGGCGTGCGTCACTATTTCCCCGGCAAGGTCTCACTAAGTTACCGCTTCTTCCTGAGCCCAGTTGAAACCCCACCTCCGTACCCTGCCTCAGGGCCCTTGGAGCAGCTATCCCTTCTGCCTGGAATGTTCTGCCCTCTAATAATCCCACGTCAGACTTCTTAATGTCCTACAAATCTCAGCCCACAAGTCACCTAAGCAAGCTTCCTGGTAGGGCCAGCCAGAGCACCCTGTTTTGGTTCTTAGTATGGCGTTTGCTACCACCTGCCATTTGCCAATTTGTTAGCTCATGGCTTATTTTTAACCGTGAAGAAGGCTGTTCGGACTTTACCCACCTGGCTTGGGGTAGTGCCTGTCCCCCAGCATAGCCTACAGCTGCGAAACGAATGTTGGTGGAGAGTCTGCTGGTTGGATGTGTGAGGAAGGCTTGCTCAGAACTCCTTGCGGGCTGAGGTCCGAACTCAGAAGTCTTGGAGTCTTGCCAGATTGTCTGTTGCCTGCAGCCAGCTCCGCTGGGCTTGAGCTCAAATAGGGCAGGTGGTTACAGAGTAGCTAAAGCATTCTGCATGACGTGTGTGTGTGTGTGTGTGTGTGTGTGTGTGTGTGTGTACAGAAAATGACCAGAAGGCATTAGGAGATAAGGTAGAGGGAGGTGACGATGTCTTTGAGCCCCTGAAATATAAATCCTCTTACCATCTTCCATTTTCCTCTTCCTCCATTCCTATTTTCTCTCTTTCCGATGTTATTACTGCATAGTCCAGGCTGGCCTCCGACTCGGTTTGTACCGTAGTCTGTCTTGGAACCCACAGTCCTCCTGCCTCTGATTCCTGAGTGTTGAGATTTTTAATCCATTGCTATTTCCCTTAAAGTTGGGGAAGCACCTTTTAAGTTTAAAACCTAAAAGATGTCAGAGGCAAGGTCTGCAGATGTTGGCAGCTGCCTGGACAGCAAAGCTGGGAGAAGGGAAGTGACTGGGTGTTCTGAGCTAGGAGAGTCTGCCAGGGTGCACGGTACAGAGGAAGCCTGCCTCCATGATGCCTTCAAGTACCACATCTCCTCTGCCCAGCGTTTTAAAGGACTACTTAGCTTCTGGTTGCCTGTGTATCCAGGGAGGGGGTGCCCACGTAGGAAGATGTGCCTGACCCTAGGGCTGCAAAGCAGGGCAAGGTTCTTTCACACCAAGGGAGAGGTGCAAGGATAGGGCTTTCCCTGGGTGTTCCCACCATGCCTTAGGTGACAGCTGTTTCCAGTGCAGCTGCTAGTGAGGTGGCCATGGCCTGAGCTCCCCCCAGCTTCATGGCTGTGTTTAAATTCCTTATTTATTTTGTGTGTATGTGTCTGTGTGCACTTAGAGGAGGGCTAGAGGAGGACATCAGATGTTCTGGGCTTTCACTTTCTGCCTTATTCCTTTGAGATGGCATCTCTCACTGAACCTGGAGTTAGAACACTGGCCAGAAAGTTCTGGCAGTTCCCCTGTCTCCACTCCCCAAAGTGCTGGGGTTACAGGCACACATTCAATTATACCCATTTTTAAAAAGGTGGGTGCTGAGATTTGAACTCAGGTCCTCATGCTTTTCAGTAAGGATTCTTATTCACAGAGCCATTGCCCCAGCCCATCTCTTTGTGTGTGTGTGTGTGTGTGTGTGTGTGTGTGTGAGAGAGAGAGAGAGAGAGAGAGAGAGAGAGAGAGAGAGAGAGAGAGAGAGAGAGAGAAAGATTGATTCTCAGCACCTCGATATGTAGTCTTCTTTGGCCTGAAACTCACTATTGTAGGCCAGGCTGGCCTCAAACTCATAGAGACCCACCTGCCCCTGCCTCCAGAGTGCTGGGATTTAAAGGTGTGCACCGCCTTACCTTACACCTGGCCTCGGACTTAATTTTGAGAATCCTCCTGGAAATGTAAAGGTCCACCTTGGTTATGCACCGGTTTTTGGTGCACGAGGTAAGGCTCCCGCAGGCAGACCTTCACAGGTGTACCTGTTTGTAATCACGAGAGTCTGAGGGCCAGTCTCACACAAGTGAACTCATGTGCTCATGCTAGCTAGTTAACAGCTTCTGGTGTCTGTCTGTCTCTCTCTCTCTCTCTCTCTCTCTCTCTCTCTCTCTCTCTCTCTCTCTCTCNCTCTCTCTCTCTCTCTCTCTCTCTCTCTCTCTCTCTCTCTCTCTCTCTCTCTCTCTCTCTCTCTCTCTGTTTGTATGTACACACAGGAGCCGGGGCATCAGATCCTCCTGAGCTGAAGTTACAGGCAGTTGTGAACCACCCAATGTAGATGCTGAGAATCAAACTCAGGTCTTCTGGAAGAGCAGCCCGTGAACTTAAGCTCTAAGCTATCTCTAAACTCACTTTAGCTCCCCCAACTCAGTTGTCTTAGGACCCCTACCTTCTTCTTAAGAACCCACAAAATGAGGTTGGAACTTTCCAGAGACCTGTGTGGTAGCCAAAGACCTATCTATGTAGTCATGCAGGATGTGGGCAGAGCAGGCAGCTGCTGCGACCACCTGCTGCTCCATAGCAAACTCTTCCAAACCTTAAGGAGCCAAAAGCAAGACAATACTAACATAGTTTACTGGACATGCCCTTTGGGCAAGAGGTAGTGGTGGCATTTCTTCCCTGTTCTGGTCCCTGTCAGCTGGAGTGTGTGTGTGGGGGAAGGGCTGAATTATTTGAAAGTCTGCTCACTGGAATGTCTGTTGATTGTTGCTAGCTGTTGGCTTCTCTACATTATTGCTGCTGGATGTCAGGGGTGACTATGTCAAAAGAGAGACCCTTTCTAATCTAGCCATTCCCCCATCTTCTCTCCGAATGAAACTGCTTACTGAGGGGCACCACATCCATCTTCTGAGGTGCTAAATCTCAAAGAGTTTGCAACCACCTTTCAACCCCATCAACAGGGCCTCACCGCTTCCTTTTCTTTCCTGCAGGACTTGGGGGCTGGCTTTTCATGATTTCTGGTCCCCTGCTCACACGGTTCCTATCGTACCACCCGTCACTCTATCGTGCCTTTGTGGGAACCAGAGCAGAAGTCCAGACTTGCATGGACCACGGCCAGGCCAAGAGTCAGCAGCACTCTGCAGGGGACAAGAGTTCGGTGTGTCTTCATTTAGGGAAACCCAGGTCCCTATTATGACAACACGTGGTGCAAAGTGACGACACATAGACCCCAAACAAGGTAGAGATGACCTCTTTCTCATTCAGTTGTTTAAGGTGGGCGGTCCATGGCTGGTACGGGAATTCTGCTCTGTGATGTCTGTAGGGTTTAGGCTCCTTGCATCCCCAAACTCTGACACCTTAGATCACCATGTGGCCTGGAGGCCAGCGTGTCCATGTTGTGACTAGTGGAAATGGGGGCACATAAGTATTTTGGAAGGAAGGCTGTCAGAACTGTCATGTGATAATTCAGATTATATCTCTCTGGCCAGAACTTCATACAAGAACTCCTAGCCGTGGGAGACTGGGAGACGTAGTCTTTGTGCTTCGTGACCGGACGCCAAGTAAAGATGGCAGATGTTCTTAGCACGCAGGGGCAGAGAAGAGGCTGCGGGTCAGGGAACAGATTCTGTTAAACTTATTAATTAAAAGCTTCTCTTCATAGGGCAGGTTTACTCACTGCTCTCCTGCCCCGGGTAGAGAAAAACCAATGGTCTAAAATGTCAAGATAGCTTACCCTTTCTGTAGTCCCTTTCGTCGGGTTTTCTTAGGCATTTTCTCAAGTCAGACAATTTGTGTGGGGGGGGAACATATTGAAGGAGGTACAAATTACATAATAAAACAAATACTCATTTGTGTTGGACAGCGGCAGCATGCTCTATTTGACTTTAGAATGGGAACTGATGGCAGGTAGCTATATGTGTGCACTACAAAAAAGACCCAAAGGGGGGTCTGTGTCTGGCAAGAGTGTTTTTTAAATTGCCATAAAAGGCTGCTGTTTACTTTGGTAGAGCCGTGTGGAAACTTGCGTCAACTGGACTGGGTGTTTCTATTTATTCCAGTGATATTTTGGATCCTCTAATAGTCTAGAGCTCTGGGCAGCTGTCCAGCTGGCCTGCCCAGCCCATTCCGTGTATGAAGGCATTTAGAGGAACTTCACAACTTGGAAAAGACGCACTCTCTTCCCCAAACGACTTTGTCTTCTGTAGGGGAAGTGGGTCCCCCTGTATTATGGCTGTCTTGTTAGATTTGTTTGTTAGGGATAATGTGATCAATTGCTGTGCACGGGGGAGGGGGGGGCTTAAATACTACAAATGCATTTTCTCACATTACTAGAGGTTGAAAGCTTAAAGGGAAGGTGTTGCTTCTGAAAGTTCTCGGGGGGGGGCATTGGCTTCAGGCTCTTTTCCTAGCTTCCAGTAGTTCCTTCACTTATGGCCAAATGATTCCAACCCTATGTGTTCTTCTAAGGATTCCAGTGATATAAGATTAGAGACCCATCCTATCCTATAATCTTATCTTAATTCATTGAATCTGTAATGATTCTAGTTCCAATGAAAGTCACAGTATGAGGCACTGGGAGTGAAGAGGTTAATACACAACCCAGCTTGTGTCAGAGACATGCATGTACAGAGTGATCATTTATGATTGCATATGTGTGAGTGTGTGTGAGCGAGGCTGTGTATGTGTCCATGCATGGGGGTGTGTATGTGTGAGACCGTGCATGTGTGCTCGAGCGTGTATGTGTGAGAGTGCGTGCGAAGGACCATGTATGAGTGAGCGAGAACGTGAGTATGTGAGCGTGGGGATGGATGGATGTGTAAGTGCATGCGTGATCAAGTGTGAGTGTGTGTGTGTTGTGTGTTGGGTGTTTGATGGGAAAGGGGCTCACACACAGGCAATCGGAGCCTCGTTAGTGTTTGAAATTGGCTATCCCATGCACCGGGTGGGGCACAGCCACTACCAGGATGGGCACCTGGAGGCAATGTGGGGTTCAGCTGGCTGTGGTGGAGGTAGGGTGCTTGCAGGGGTATTTGATGCTTGATTTTTATACCTAAAAGCTCACCGCAGGCAGTGTAGACCCCAAGGTTATTTTCCCTTGCAGCCAAGAGGTCCAGTACTGTCATCGATGCCCAGGGCCTCGCCGTCTGCTCTGCTGTTTTTGGCTTATTCATGTTGGCCCTCTGTCTTGTATCTTGTTCCCAACAGGGCTTCATCAGCTCCCGGAGTCATGTTCCAAAACGAGTTCAAAGGCTCGCTGACAGCATGCACAGTCCTTGCGTGCTCCCTCGTCCTTTGCAAAGAGCCCTGACCGACTTCTTCCCACGCCTCATTGGTCAGCGTCACATCACTGGGACAGGAAATGGAACTGTCATGGTTGGCTCTGACTCATGTGATGTCTGTCACTCTATGGAGCTGGGAAGGGTCAGCCCTCTTGATACGTATATCTGAACAGAAGCCACTTCAGGTTGGCTTTTGAGGGGTGGTGGAGGCCAATGCAGAAGGTAACTCACTAGATCTGCACAGACTTCTAGCAGAGGAAGAGGAGTCAAGGTGGGGGTGGAGTGGGGTGGGGTTGGGGAAGGGACAGGGGATGCTCTGTCGAGCCATCGGTCGATTCCTCCTTAGAATAACAGTCCTCATCTGGCACCGGGTCTGACTTTAGGCTGACAAATGATTTTCCTTCACAATAAAAGTACAAACAGAATCCTAATTAATGAATTTGCCAATAGCTGTTGCCTAGTTTATGGGCCTCGGCCCAGCTTCAGTTGCTGGACAGGATGAGTGAGTGTGTGTTTGTGGAGGTGGCCGTAAATCACCCCGGGGGGCCCAGGACAAAGGCAGTCTGCTGGGGATCTTCCTAGGCAGCCCTTTTGACGTGAGCTCTGGCTTGCCGTGACAGCCATGAAAGCCACAGCAGCTTTGACAATCGTGGTCCCCGTGGGACACTCGGTGACTGGGAAAATCCTGTGATAGTGTAGATTGAGCTCAGCTCTTTGTGGCTGCTTCTTGTGGCCGAGAGAAATAAGATTTTCCCTGTGTGATCACAGCCTGGTTTTCCACGGTCTCTGAGTAGGCATTTTGCCTTTTTCTTTTACTATTTCCACCTAAGGCAAGTCCAGAGCTTCTTCAGTGAGCTACCGGGCTCTGAGGAAATGTCTGAAATGCCTCTCTTGTTTTGGAGTGTTTGACAATCATTCAACAGCTGGCAGTCTGACTCTGTGCTGGGTACCGGCAGCAGAGGAGGAGCCAGGTATGGGAGAGGCAAGGACAGATGAAGCCATCCATATGGGTATTGGAGAGAACAAGGAGCAGGGACTAAGAACTCTTTGGAAGCTCTTTGTTTAGGAAGCCAGCGGAAGGAGAAGGCCTGGGATAACTAGCAGTTGGTACATGAAATAGCCCAAATTGCAAGGTGGTTGGTTTCTTTGTTTTTCATTATTTTTTTATTTTACTTTTTTTTTTTTTGAGATGGGGTGTCAAGTAGCCTAGGCAAGCTTTAAACTCATTGTGTAGCAGAGAATGACCTTGAACTCCTGATCCTCCCGCCCACACTTCCTGGGTGTCAGGGTTACAGGTGTATGCTACCCTATCCTCTGAAATGGCAGTTTTAACCAGATGTAGGGAAACAGACGTCATATACCAAAGTGGACAAGAGACACAGACAGACATGCCGAAGGATTGGCTGCAGCTCATGGCAGTGACTGTGGCTCAGTTATTTTCAAGATTTATTTATTTGTGTATGTGTTTGAGTGAATGTATGTCGTATGTGCGAGGGTGCTTGCAGAGGTCAAAGGAGAGAATTGGATCCTCCACGGCTGGGGTGATAGGTGGCTGAGAGCCAACACGGACGCTAAGAGTAGATCTCAGGTCCCCGGAAGAGCTGGAAGTACTCGGAACTGCTGAGCCATTTTTATCAGGCCTTGTGATGATTGATTTCCATTGTCAACTTGACACAATGCAGAATTACCTCAGCCAGGAGCCTCAGTGAGGAACTGTCTAGATCAGGTTGGCCTGTGGGCATGTCTGTGAGGATTTGTCTTGACTGAATTAGTTTATATGGGACGGAACTAGCCCACTGTGGGCAGCATCATCCCCTGGGCTTGGGGTCTGGGACTGTAGAGTGGAAAACCAGACTGAGGCCAAGCATGCACACAGTCATGTCTCTGCCCTTGACTGCAGGTGTGCCGTGACTAGTTGTTTGAAATTCCTGCTGCCTCATCTTCCCTGATGTGATGAACTGTATAACCTGGGAATTGTGAGCTAAAGTAAGCCCTTTCTCTACTAAGTTGCTTTTTTTTTGCCACGATGTTTTATCACAACAATAAAAATAAAACTAATACAGTGGTTCATCCGCATTATGAAAAAATCTCCATGGGCGATTCTGGACAACGGACCATTTCAACTGGAGTCTGAAATGTTTCCCATAGGCTCACGCTTGGGATGCCTCCAGATGGTTGCACTATTTTGGGAGGTTCTGGAAATTCTGGGAGGTGGGACCTAGTTGGAGGAAGTAGGTCAAGGGGAACTTCTTATATCCCTTACCACTTCCGTTCTCACAGCTGTCCTCCGCCGCACAGTCCCACTGCCATGATGCTCTGCTCAGGCACATGTGGCCAAGTAACTGGACGGAATTCTCTGACGCGTAGCCAAAACACAGCTTTTCTTCCTTACATTACTTCTGTCGCGTGTCTTTGTCACCGCCTCAGTCACGATCAGCAAATGACAAGAAGCAATAAGCGACCCACACTCAAGGCCAGCCAAGTGGCTCCCCTTTCCATGGATGTCTCAACCCCATTTCCTTTTCACTGACCTGCTCAGGCCTGTTTTCCAACTCTTGTTAATGATTAATAATTGCCTTAGCTTTAACTGAGAGCTTTCCAGGTTTGTGTGTGTGTGTGTGTGTGTGTGTGTGTGTGTGTACATTTTCCCAGTCATTTGTTACAATTCTTCAAAACTGACTCTTAGCCTTCACCTGGTGTCCATAAATTTCCTCAGTGTCTGCTCTTGATATGACCAAGAAAGCCTGGTGTTCTGTTTGCAATATGTGACCCTTCAATATTGCTCTTGTCGTCTCAGGTATGATATCAACTGCTCAGGTTGACACTCACCAGGCCAGCCTCTAGGTGAAGCTTCTACAGTGACTTCCCTGGGGTGGCAGGTGCTGTGAAATCAGCTGGCATCAGTGCTGTTTAAAGACTTTGTTTCTTTCAGAATTTCCACGTTCCAGTCACTTGCTCCCGACACTTACAATAGTAGACTTTCTGCCTCCTTTTCTAACTTTGTCTTTTATGACAAGATATTCATATAGCCACCATCACTGTCACTATCATTTCTTGTGGCAGTGGGCTCTTGGGGCTGGAAGCTTCTTTTTTTCCCCCTGAGACAGGATGTCTTCGTTATTTTCCTATTGCTGTGAGAAGACACTGTGACCAAGGCAACGTATAAGAAAACAACAACAACAGTTTCCGAGCTTTCGTTTCCATGACCATCATCGTGGAGAACGTAGCAACAGGCAGCCATGGCACCGGAGCAGTAGCTAAGAGCTTAACTTACATTTTGAACCACGAGCATGAGGCAGAGAGAGCTAACTGGTAATGGTGTGGGCTTTTGAAACCTCAACGTTAACCTCCAGAGACACCTCTGCTCCAACAAGGTCACACCTCCTAATCCTTCCTAAACAGCTCCAACAACTGGGTATCAAGAATTCAAATATTTGAGCCTATGGAGGCTATTCTTATTCAAACACTGCACAGAGTCTCATTGTGTAGACCAGGCAAGTCTCAAAATCACAGCGATAAATCTGTGTTTGTTTCATGAGTGCTAGGATTTAAAGCTATGTGCTATTATGGCCAGCCTAGCTTCTGGAAGCTTCTGACTCCCATCAATGTCTTGTATATGCCATGGTCTTAGGTCATATTGGCTAGTCCTTTGGGTAAAGCACAGCTCAGCGACCTGTCACATTTCCTCCGAGACCCTGTGTCTTTGTCTTTATTTTAGTTTTAGTTTTTGTGGTCCTGGGGATGGAACCCAGAGTCTCGTGCATGCTAAGCCCACATTCTACTGCTGGACTTTATCCCAGCCCATCTCTTCATCTTTAAAATGGGTCTTGTGAAGATAGGCCATGCTAACTAAGCCTTGTAGATGCCTGACTGCAGACGTACCCCTTCTTGTCTACCAATACAACCTGGTTCTCCTTGCTTGAGGGTTTCTTCAGTCACTGGAGCCCTCTCCTGTGTACCTGACATTGCGGAAGTGTCCGGAGGAAGGGGTCTCTAGGAAGAGCCTGGAAGCCAGGACTGATGGGAGCCAGTGTGTTACCACTGCAGCCTAGTGCTGAGCTGGGTGGGCTGTGTCCGGCTTGTTTCTCTTAGTTCCTTCAACCCTCCCAGGGGTGCAATTTCCACCTGTCCCCTGTCCTGGCTCCCCTCTTTTCCTTGCCCTGCCTTACTGGTTCCCATGAGCCATTTGCATATACATCCTTATCTTAGAGAGTCTGGTTTTTTTTTTTTTTTTTAGAAAGCCAAGCCAGGGCCCCTCTCCCTAGCCGTTTCCCCAAATCCTGGTGCTTTCTCCAAATTGCCTGCTGGATGACCCATGCTCACATCCAACTGGACAAATGTAGAATTTTGCATCTTGCCTTCTCCCTCAAACCCGCCATTCTTCTCCTCCACAATTTAGCAGTTACACGGCTCCCCTAGTTGCTGAAGGCAGAAAAGCAGAAAGCAGAAATTACCCCCCTATGTCCCTCACAGCTGCCAGTACCTATTTACCTGACTCTGTTAGCAGGAGGCTATGCTATGCTGTCCCTAGCCATGATGGCTTCCTGTCACCTCAACCCGCACCAACCCTACCGTAACCCCCTGCCTTGGCATCTCTATTACTTTATCCCGGCTTGCTTGAACCCACCCATGGCTCCCAACCAGGTGCCGTGAGTGTAGAGTTAGTTCCACAGTGGGACAAGAAAGCCCATGCACCTCCCTGGCACCTGAATGACACCCTGGTGTAGGTCAGCCACGTCACCCTTCTCTGCTCCCCAGGGTCCCTGGAGCTGCCCCGGCTGTGGTGCTGCTTGAGCTAAATTCCACTCACACCTTATGGCTCAGATGAAATGCTGCTATTCATTGCAGCCCTGTCCCCAGTGGGAAAGAAGCCCTCCTCTGTATGATTGGAAACAATCCTCTTCATCTAGTCACTAGGTCACTGTGTGCCAGGTACCATCACCACAGGGTGTAGAAACAAGGCAGGCCTGCGCCCTGCCCTTGAGGAGCTCGGAGTACAAATACCCACGGAGTCTGGGCTTATAATGGGGTGAATTCCTGGCAGACAAAGTCACTGTACCTTAAAAATATTTTAAGTTAAAAGATGGGCTTTGTTGGGGATGACGCTATAGTTTTGTTGGGATTGACTTCCTAGCATGCACAGAATCCTGGGTCCAATGTCCAGCACTGCCTATACCAGGTGACATGGCACAAACCCGTAATCCCAGTGCTGGAGAGGTGGAGGCAGGAAGACCAGAAGTTATGCCCTCCTGAAAGCTGATTTTTTTGAGTTCTAGGCCAGCCTGGGATACTTGTGACCCTGTCTCAGAAAAATGAAAATATACTTAACACACTCAGCCTTCTGAACATCCTTAGCCTGGCCCGCCCTAACCTGCTCCCAACGCTGACCTTAGCCTACAGTCAGGCAAGATCAGCTTACACAAAGCTTGTTTTGCCGTGAACTGTTCACTGGCTCTCATAATTGATCTCATTTAACACACTGTAAAAGCGTCCCCCTTCCCTGACTGCAAGACTGACTGTGAGCGGTGTATCGCTCCTGCTGAGTGTCCTGAGAGAGTGCCACACTGCGATTGCTAGCCTGGGAAAAGATCCAAATTCAAATTTAGGAAGGTGGTTTCTCCAGTGCCACTGTAGAGCCCCATGGTCCTGAGACGAGTGTTGGAAGTTGAGGCTACCTGGACCATGAGAGAGGACACCAAAACACAAGCCTCCCAGAGCTGTGAATCGCCACCCATTAGGTACAGGGGTGGCAGTTAAGCTTAGCTGTCAACGCTACACATCTGTGAAGAAGGAACCTCTGTTGAGGCCTTACTTCCATCAGATTAGCCCGTGGGTATGTCTCTTGGCATTTTCTTGATTGCTAACTGACATCAGAGGGCCGGCCCCACCCACTCAAGGCAGCACCATCCTTTAGAGGGGGCCCGAGTTATATAAGGCATGCAGACTGTAAGTAACACTGCTCCGTTGCCTCTGCTTTGGTTCTGCCTCCAGGTTCCTGCCTTGACTTCCTTCCATGATGGGCTGTAACTTATGAGATGAAATAGGCCCTTTCTTCCCCAAGTTCTTTTGGCCACGCTCTTTCTCTCAGCAGCAGAAGGCAGACTGGGACAAATATTAATCCTGTGAGGGCTAGGCAGGATTTTTCTCAGGCAGCCAAATGTCTGGGAAGCTTAGAGAAGAGGTGGCGATGCTCAGATGGTGTCTTCCTGGAAGAGGAACCGTGAGTGGAGAGAGACCTGAGCCACAGTCCAAGTAGACCGTCTACAACGGGAACACAAAACCTTTAGACACTGCAAAAGGTCAATGGGGCTAGAATCTGGTGAACCACAGGGCAGAGTGAGGAGAGATGGGGCTGGCCTGGCCATCGGGGCTAGATGGCTCAGAGTCTTAGAGATTGCACTAATTAGGCTTTTGGCGCGATAACACTGCTGAACGCCCCCTCCCCCACCTCGGATCTGGATGGTATGGAACAGCGACTGTTTTCTTTGGCGCTTTTGGGTTTTGCAGTTGTCTTCTATGGAGCAGGAGGGCTAGCTGCAGCTGCAGAGCCCAGGGCACAGCTGTGGGCCGGACTTCGAGCACTGAAGGAAATACAGCCACCTGGACCAGGCTGTTTCTGTGACTCACGGCCCATACAAAAAAAGAATAAGGCTTGGAGCCAGCTCAGTGTTACTTTTGCCCAGTGGCCAAAAGTGGTCCTCATGCCAAACCCTAAGTCAGTGGGACAGGATATGGCCTCTAGAAGGTGCGCACTTGGATGGCAAGGGATGCAGGGGTGCAGTTCTGTCTCAGGCAGAGGCAAAAGTGGGTCACAATCCATTTTAAAACTTGGTCCGTGGAAGGATTTTGCTTTTTGAGTCTGTGACCAACGGGGAACTGTTGTATCATTTTCCTTCCCTTTTCTTGCTATATTAAAATATCCAACCAGCACAACTATTTACCATACACTCTGCTAACTGTATGAACGATTCTCTGTTGTCATTCCCACTGGCATAGCAGCCCTCCCCAGGAACAACCACTGCATCTTCCTTCTTTAAGATTAAAGACGTTTACCTTTCAATACTCGCTTTCTCGCCGTACTTTTGAATGTTTTAATATAATATACAATGTGTTCTTTCATAATGACACTGGGTTTCGTTTTCTCCCCTTCTGTCCTCCCTCCCTCCCTCCCTCCCTCCTTCCCTCCCTCCCTCCCTCCCTCTGCTCCTCCCTTCCTTCCTTCCTTCCTTCCTTCCTTCCTTCCTTCCTCCCTCCCTCCCTCCCTCCCTCTGCTCCTCCCTTCCTTCCTTCCTTCCTTCCTTCCTTCCTTCCTTCCTTCCTCCCTCCCTCCCTCCCTCTGCTCCTCCCTTCCTTCCTTCCTTCCTTCCTTCCTTCCTTCCTTCCTTCCTCCCTCCCTCCCTCCCTCTCTCCTTCCCTCTCTCCCTCCCTCTTTTCTTGCCTTCTTCCCTTTCTCCCTCCTTCCCTTTCTTTCTTCCTTCTTTACTTTGTAGTTTCAATTTTATTTCAGAAAAAGTTTTCTTTATTTTTAAAGGCAGGATATCGCCACCTAGCCCAGGCTGGTCCACAGCGTGCTCTATAGCCCAGGCTACCCTCCAACCTGAGCTTCTCTGTCCTAGCCTCCTGAGTGATGGGAGTATATCCCTGAGCCACTGTGTCCAGCAGTGGATCCGATTTCTTGGCAAATGCCTGAATTTGTATTATTCCGCTTTCATGTGTTTTGTGTGTGTGTGTGTGTGTGTATGTGAGGGTGTACATGTGTCATGGCATCTTGCGGAAGCCAAAAGAAAACTTTCAGGAGATGATTCTCTCCTTGCAGAATGAGAGTCCCTGAGAATTGGAGTCAGGTTATCAGGTTGGCCCCCAGATGCCTTTACCCACTGAGCCATCTTGTATGCTCATGAATAACTTCTTGAGCTCCAAGTCAACACCTGGAAAGATTGTGTTGTAATATTCTCAAAGCTCAGGTTTCCAAGTTCTTACTGTGACCTGGGTGTAAGGGGTAAGTATGGTTCACAGAGTATAACAGTAATAACAGGCTGCAGTAATACCTCCAGACCCTTCTATGGGCAGACAACTATGTCTCTTCCCTTGAAAGTAGAGTGGCAAAGGGACAGACACTATGTGACTCCCAGGGCTGAGCCCTTAAAGGCAATGCAGCCGGGCCAAAGCTCCCACCTAGAATCTGGCCGCCATGTTGTGAGGAAGTCCAGGCCTCATGAGGAGGTTCACAGGCCAAGAAAGTCAGACTCCTGTGCCTCAGCTTTGACAGAGCTGTTAGTTGTGTGTGACCTCTGTGGGGGGTGGTTCCATCAGTGCCCTGTTGTACCTCTGTAGATGACTCCATGGGAGCAGGGGCAGATGCCTCCTGCCTACACTGTCCGGAGAGCAGAGTCCTGAGAAAGATTCAGGACCATTGGTAACAGCAGTTTCTGGAATGGGTGTGACATGAGAGATGTCTGGCCCACTTGCCCCACCGAGAGAACCATAGTTCCTGGTGGAAGAGGGAACGGTGGCAAAGCTAGGCAGTGATGCTATGCCTGGGCTTTGCCTAGGGAGACCCACCCCCCAGCTTCAGCCGGACTAAGCCACTAAATACCGGGGGTGGGGTCAGTACAAGAAGCGCCCACTTCTGCACTCTCTGTCATTAAAGAATTTGTGGTCTCACTGTGACAGTAAGACTTGCAAGTTCCAAGTTGCTCAGCCAGTGTCCCCAGGGACCACGTACTCTAGGTCAGACACCCAGGTGCATGAGGAGTCAGAGGACCTCAATGAGGGAAAATCCAGTGGATCATGCGCTGTTGGTAACCACTCAAAGTTGGGGAGCCCGCTAGTTGACTGTAACACACTCTGTGAGGAGTCTTGGAGTTGAGGTCCCTGGGCATAGACCCTGACAAGCTATCAGTGCCACAATTGTCCCTTGGTGTATAGAGAGGATTGGATTCAGGATCTACATGGGTGCCAAGCCCCCAGGCTGGGCAAGTTCTTTGTATAAAACCTATATACCTCTCCCTATATTCTTTAAATCATTTCTGAGTGTGTTTAAGACCTCATACAATGCCAACTTTAAGTAGCTGTTAGGCGGTATTGTTTAGGGGATGACAATAAGAAAGCATATTTGTAACTATTTCATATAGATGCAGATTATTTTTAGAATAGCTTTGTTTTTGTGATAAGTTTTATTCTTTGAGATATGGCCTTGCTTTGTAGCCTGGGGTTGGCTTTGAACTTGGGGCCGTCCTACCTCAGCTTCTTAAGTGTTAGAATTACAAACATGAGCCGCCGTACCCAGCTTTTGAAATCTGTTCAACCTATGGTTGGTTGAATGAGCCCACGTGGAGCCTAACGATCAGGTATCAACTGGCTTTGCCGTCTGCGGGCTCAGGGACAAAGGGTGGGGAGGCAGGTCTCAACGTAAAGCTAGACCCCTCAGTTAAAGGTGGCCTCCTAAACATGTGAAAGACTTTTAGTGGGGGTCCCAACTGTTGTATGGAATGGGACTTAGACGACTTGAGGCTTCTGGGCAATGCGGACCTGGATGGAGGCAACCAGGTCATATAGATAAAGTGTTTCGTACGGCTGGGTGTGCAATGCACACCAAGGTAAAATGAGCTATCATTTCTCTTTCCTGTGCCAGGGTGCCATGGCCCATAGGAAACTGTTTATTAAGCAACAGCATCTTTATGCTTTTGTGGGTACGGCTGGCAGGGAGGAGTATGGAAAGCTAAAGAAGCCACTGGCCCCACTCCCCAGGCCTGGGAGCTAGCCGTGGTAGCCGAATCCCACCACCACTGTGTTCAACTCCCACAGTTAATAACATTGCAGAACGAGGGCCGGGGTGGGTTCTTCCTTCCTCGGCATCTTTACAGGCAGGTTTTTAATTTTAAGCAGGAGAAAAGCCATCAGGTATTTGAGGCTCCTGGGGGGCAGCTAATGCTTCCTGTCAAATGCTCACCCTGGGGTGCTTTGTTACCCTGACACCTCCACAGCCTAGAGTCAGCAAGCAAATTGCAGGACCAAAATTCTTAGGCTGCAAGTTTATTGCATATTCATAGAATTTAGGCCATTAGGCAACATTAGCTGTCCCCCCCCCTTCTACTTTTTTATTGAAGTCTAACCTACATACAAAGAAGAGCACAGACTCTGGGTATACAGCTTGATACTTTTTTACAAGCTGAAAGCCCTGCCTCGTGGCCGCGCTCAGGTGGGGACCCAGAATAGCAGCACTCCCCAAGGAAGGTCCCCTTAGGCCCTCTCACTGCTTCCTGTAAGGCTAGTCCCTATTTTACATACACAGAGAGACTTTCAACCTGATCTGAATGAATACTATAGTCTACCTACTGGGGTCTGGCTTCTTTGTTTTTTTTTTTTTTTTTTTAAAAAAAAAACTTATTTCCTACCTTCCTCCTTCCCTGTCTTTCTTTCAACCAAGTAGCCCAGGTTGGACCTGATTACTCACTACATAGTTGCGGATGACTGTGGTGGTTAGAAAAAAAAAGTGGCCTCTAAAGGGAATGGCATTATGAGGAGGTGTGGCCTTGTTGAAATAGGTGAAGTCTTGTGGGAGGAAGTGCGTCACTGTGGAGGCAGGCTTTGAGGTCTCATAGACGCTCAAGAGGCAACCCAGCGCCTCAGTCCACTTCCTGGTTGCCTCCAAGATGTAGAACTCTCAGCTAGGTCTCCAGCACCAGCTCTACCTGAGAGCTACCATGTTCCACCATGATAATAATGGACTAAACCTCTGAACTGTAAACTATTCAATTAAATGTTTTCCTTTATAAGTGTCACTGTGGGCATGGTGTCCCTTCACAGCAATGGAAACCCTAGCTAAGACAATGACCTTGAACTTCACATCTTCCTGCCTTTTCCTCTCAAGTGCTGGGATTACAGGTATGCACAACACGGCAAGTGGATGTGGTGTTGTGAACCAAACCCAGGGCCTCGTACATGCTAGCCAAGCACGTCACCAGCTGAATTCCATCTTTAGCCTTCTTTTGGGGTCAGAGCTACTCCTGCTTCAGCCTCCGGATTGCTGGGATTACAGACATGCACCCCCACGTTTGTTTGTAAGGGTTTTTTTTTTTTTTTTTTTTTTTTGTTAAAGCGACTTGCTCTGTCTGCTTTGGAAGCTTCTGAAATAGGTGCCTAAAATACAGACTTGACATTGGCTTAGTCCATTATCCACCGCTAGAAAAGAAAATCTGGAATTGAGTGATTTATGAAGAACAGAGAGTTGTTTGGGCTCACAGTTATGGATGTCTATGGAGCGGGCATCTGTGTGCTCTGTTGCTGGTGAGGGCTTTACACCCTTTCACACTAAGTGGGAGGACAAATGGGTTAGTGATCAAGACAGAACAGGAGGATTGAAGCTTCAGTGCTGGCTAACCTAAGTGGACTGAAGAAGGCTTTACTCCATTTCTGAGGCCTCTACTCCCATGACCTAAACACATTCCAGGAGTTGCCACTTCTCAATGCTGCAGCAGCCAGGACGGTGGGGGTTGGCTCCTGAAGGAGGCCTGGGGCCAACACATTGTGTCCAGCCAGCCCTTGCAGGAAAAGCTGGCCACTCAGGAAGAAGAACTGGAATGCCCTCTGCACACAGAGCCAAATCCTCTGCAAACCCTCAGCTATGCAACACTTGGGTGAGGGCTGGTGGGAGACCTCAGTGCAGGGGCTCTGAACCTTCTTGAGTTTGACATAGGGGGATCCTTTTTTCTCTGAACAAGATCATGTGTGTGTTGGGAACCTCGGTACTGAAGTAAGCTAAGGGTGGGTGGACAGACTAGGGGAGAGTCTGGCCCAGGCCTATACGCAACCCTGTCCAGCAGCAGCCCCCTGTTCATCCTTGGGTTCCCCAGCACAGCTCTGAAAACTGCAGCCTCAGTCAGATTGTCCCTCTTAAGCTGCAGAGATGGATTCCCAGAAGGGAGTGGGGGAGGCTGTGAACAGCAAAGCTCCCCAGGCCGTGCTCTAAGGGAAAAAGATGTAAGTTCACCTTTCTTAGGCTTGAGGAGGTCCTAAAGCACAAAGCAGGAGGCGGCAGAACCAGAGACAGGCTAGACACTGCCCCAAAGGCAGGGAGGGTGTCTAGACCTGGGTCCTCGCCTCTCTGCTGGTCATAGAGATCCCTTCGCCTTCAGAAGATCTGACTGAGAGCTCCTCTCTCTTACTCTAGGGGAGCCAGTATGGCCTGCTTTTGGCAGCCATCCTCTTTCCTCCGTCTTTCCTGGCCATTAGAAAGGAAGCCGCTATATTAATGTCCCTTCCTACTCTGTTTTTTTTTAAACCCCATGAAGAAGGAGCTGAGCGATTAATGGGTCTTCGAGAGAGCACAGAGCAAATGACAGTGGTAGACAGCATTGATTGGGGACTCTGCATGTACCGGGCACTCCTTCCCCACCACGACAATCCTCTGAGGTAGGCACAACACTATCTGCATGATGACACACAGAGCCCAAGACACCGAAGCGGTCGGAGGCCGTGGTGGCATGGCTCTGCACCTCTCCGGCAGGTCCCTGTGCTACCTTGGGATGGTGGGGGGGCGCACTGAGCAGGAATCCAGGTCCCCGTGTGCTGCAGCCTGCCAGACATCAGGTTACATGTTGGAACCTGGGTCTGGGCCTTCCTCAGGGCTGTTGGGTGGGTACTTGGTCTGCTTATTGGATCATGGACCACACCTAGATCCAATCCCTCCTTCTCTAATGGGGCAGGGCATTCTCTGCCTCAGTTTCTCTAGCTTCCTTCAGTAAGTAATAATGGCTTGATGCCCCATGTTGGACACCTACTGTGTGCTAGAAGCTTTTCCTAGACTATGCCTGCTGCTCATGGCCACATTGAAAGAGTTATGTCCGACTTAGCCCTTTGATAGGCTCGGTGACTGGGACTTGGAACTCACTGCTCTTGCAGAAAGCCACGCTGAACGGTTACACAGCTTCCAACTAGGCCTGGCCAGGTGCCAAAACCTGGACCGCTTTCAACCTCAGCTAGCTCACTTCTTTGGAAAGAGAAAAGTCACTAGGGCTGAAGAGATGACTCAGCCAGTAAGAGGGTGTTCTGCTCTTGCTGAAGCCTGAGCTTGATTGTCAGCAACTGTGTCTGCTGACAGGCTCACAGCTGCCTGGAATTCTCACGGAAGGGGATGGACCCAACACCCTTTTATGGCCTCCAACGGTACCTGTAGTGCAAGCATATACCCAAAATTAAAAATCTTAAAAATAAGTTGGGTGGTGGTGGCGCACTCCTTTAATCCTAGCACTCAGGAGGCAAAGGCAGGCAGATCTCTGTGAGTTCGAGGCCAGCCTGGTCTACAAGAGCTAGTTCCGGGCAGCCAAGGCTCCACAAAGAAACCCTGTCTCAAAAAACCAAAAAAAAAAAAAAAAAAAAAAAAAAAAAAAAAAAAAAAAAAAAAAAAAAAACAAATGAACAAAAATAGTAATAATAAAGACAGAGTAGCTATCATGTCAGCCACTTAGTGAGAAGGTTCTTCTTTCCTCTGAGACCTGACGGTTAGGGTTCTGCCATTACAGGAGATGAGCCAGGCCTAGAGAGACTTTGCGGGCTGTCCAGCGTCACCCAACTCAGTGATGTTTACTCTGGTTCTTGAACCTGGCTTTGTCTGTCTCTAAGGTCTTCCTTTTTCCGTAATGTCCCATGGAATGGTAGTTAACTAAAATGAAAAAACAGATTTGGCTTTTGTTGTTGCTCCAGGGGCAGAAAAAAGAGATTTTTTTTTTTTGTGTGATATGTACATTGGTGTTTTGCCATGGGTGTCGGGTTCCTGGAACTGGGCTTACAATTGTGAGCTGCCGTGTGGGTGTTGGGAATTGAACCCAGGTCTCTGGTAGAGCAGTCAGTGCTCTTAACTGCTGGGTCATCTCTCCAGCCCCAAAAGGGAATATTTTTAAGGCCAGCATTGAGGTCAAAGTAGACAGGACAATCTCTTGATATAAGAACTGTTAGCTTCCAGAGGAGGAAGCCAGGAAAGGGCAGGGACTCAGTCCATCCATCCATTCATTCATTCATTCATCCATCCACTTTCTTGCCATCCATCCATCCATCCACTTTCTTGCCATCTATCCATCCATCCATCCATCCATCCATCCATACATTCCCACACCTATTCACTTATTTGCCTTCTATCCATCTATCTAGTCACCATCACCCATTTATTTCCTTATTCATCCATGCATCTTCTCAATTCACTCACACATTTGCATATATCCCTTTGAGGAGAGACCGAGGACCCTGAGATAGCCTGCTATTCTGGCTGCCTGGTGAGTCTGTGGTCCCTGTCCTGGGTGTGATAGGAGAGGGGAAAAGAGCCAGGTGTGGTGGCGCACGCCTTTAATCCCAGCAGAGGCAGGCGGATCTCCGCGAGTTCGAGGCCAGCCTGGTCTACGGAGTGAGTTCCAGGACACCTAGGGCTACACAGAGAGAAAGCCTGCCTTGAAAAAAAAAAAAATAAAAAAAGAAAAACAAACAGAATAAGGAAATGCCTCTGAGTTAGGTTCCCTATGGCCAGAGGCAGGTCTTGTGAGCAGCTATGGTGGAATTGTGTGATCCCTTGTGACTCAAATGCTTGAGCCTGGAAACCCTGGAGTAGAGAGAGGGCTTGGTTGTTTGCTAGGTGACCCTGAGATTCCCCAGCCTTCTGAACGGGAAGGAGTCCTTACCCCTTTCTTCTCCGGCATCTGTATCTCTATAGCAGGTGGAAAGTTTGGGAGGGGTCAGCAGGAGACTCAGAAATCTCATCTGGCACCTGTGGCTGCTTAGTCCATTTATGGGCCAGATTTTCCCCAGGTCTGGAAAAGCTGCGGGAAGGACGGCTGTGGGCATTTTAGAAATCTCTCCTTCAGAATCTGCTTCGGTTCCTCTGCTCCCTTCTGAGAGGGCCGCCAGCCTCCTCAACATGAACTTTCCCAGATGCCCCCCCCCCCCATTTAACCTCTTTCTGTGCTACTGGCCCCTCATTCCCTGAGGGGAGTCTTCCTCGGCCCTTTCCAGTTTTATCTGCTCATCAGTGAGGCCTCTGTGGTATTGCAACTGTAATTCAGTTCAACAAATATTTACGGGGCTCAGCCTGTGCTGGGCACTGCACAAGGCTTGGGAGACAAAAGCAGCTTAGAGCTGTGTGTGTGTGTGTGTGTGTGTGTGTGTGTGTGTGTGTGTGTGTGTGTGTCTTGGAGCTGAAGGCCAGCATGCCAGGCAAGCCTAACTTTGGGAGTTTTTGGTTCCCCCTGCCTATAGGAGGCTGCCCTACCTTGCTTAGCCCTCACGAGCTTTCATCTGGGTTGACTTAGCGCCCACATTTCAGGTGAGTACGCCAAGGCTTTGAGTTCTCAATGACCTGGATTCTTTCAGCTAGTGAGGAGGGCCTGAGATTTGCATAGCCGCGATTCCACACGCTGTAGACAGTTCCTCTCCCTCCTCCCCTCTTTTTTATGGCTCTGGGATTGAGCCCAGAGTTTTGTACATGCCAGCCGAACACTACCACTACATGAAATTCCTAGTCATATTTCCCCCCCCCCGGGGGAGGGGGAGGTTCTGCAGTCTGACCCTGAATATCTTCTATAGCCCAGACTAGCCTTGATCTTGCTTTCTTACTTGAGGTAGGAAAGCTCACGCCATGGACTCTGGAGTCCTGGGGAGGCTGGATCCAGGCTCAGAAGGGGCCAAAGGTGCTGTTGCAGATTCTGAAGGACGGCTTTCCAAGTGGATGCCTGCAGCCCTCTCTCCTGTGGCTTGTCCAGGCCTGGGAGGATCGGATCCATGGAGTACAGCTAGTGTCACAGGTGCCAAATGACTTCCCTGAGCTCAGGTCCCACCTGTCATTCCTTGGACTCACGTGTGCCAGGAGCTTCAGTTTCCGTACGAGTTGAAATGGAGACTTTATGAACGACTTTACATTTTTTTTTTTTGTATCCTATGGATACTTTGACAAGGCTGCCCAACTGTGGCTCTCCTCGGATCTTGAAGTAGGGTCTGGAAAAATTGCTGTGCTTCATGGAAAGCTGACTAATCACCTCCTCCCTTGGAACCTCAGAAAAGCCCTTGCTGAGGAAGCACCCCTATCTTTTGGAAGCATTTGCCACCTCATAATTAAACACTACATCTGCACTTTGACATCTCACAGTCCACGGGGACATCCCTGGCTGAGTGTGGGGCGTGACAAAGTCAGTTATATCACAGAACTTAGCAGAACCCCTTCAACGTGACTGTGTTCAAACCCAGCCCGCTTCCACACAAGCCAGAAGCCAAGGCCCATAGAGGGCCAGGAATTTACCTGAGGTCAAACAGCTGTGTTAGCAGTAAGGCCGGGCTCACCACAGCTGTGAAGAGTTCTCTCCTGAGGCTTGGGCTCGATGGATCCATTTGTTTTCTGCTTTTCTAGCACAGAAAAAGCCCCTGGGAGGGGCCTGGAGGGTACCTGCAGGAGAGGGATGCGAGAGAAAAAGCCACGAAGGCCTAGGAAGCCCAGGCACTATCTTCTGAAGGCCATCGAATACTAGACCTGATAGAGTGGGGCCAGGGGATGCCCCAAACTGGCCAGGTACCCCAAGACACCTACCTGTAGTGCCCCTGGGATCTGTTTTGTAGCTGAGATCCCTGGGTTCCTTCATGAATACTGGTAATGTCCCATCTCTCTGTGACAAGGGGGCTTGTGGCACCCACCTGCAGAGCTGAGTGGGTTTGCTCCCTAGTTCCAAGACAAGCGGGTCCCATTGTCCCCTGTGATGAGTTCAGTCCCAGCCCCGAGCCTGGCCCCTGCATCCTTTTCTCTTCTTGACCAGGGTCCCTTTCCCTCCCAGCCACCACGGAGCCCATGACAAACACGCAAACCTGGAAGATCTATTGGTTCCTCTCCTGCCTCCACCTGCAGAGCCAGAGGAGCGGCAGCCAAATGCTGTGCTAATTATTCTCGCTTCCAGCAGGGTCTCCGAGGTCCCAGCCATGGTTAAGTCCTAACTTTTATGCTATGGTGCTCCGGCATGCAATTTACTTCAAAGAGAGCATCAATCCCCACCGCGGTGTGTATCAGAGGGGTGGTACATAAAAGTGGCCCGTGTGCTCCCCACCCTGGCTGCCTTCTCACTCTCCCTCCCTCCCTCCCTCCCCAACTCTTCCTCTCCCCTTCTCTCCTTGTAAGTTTGAAAAAGCCAGCCCGCGGTTGGCTACCCATTTCGCATGAAAAACCATTTACACACACGTCTGCTCCCAGCCTTATAAACCAAGGCTCGGCGACTTGGCAGTGGGAATGCAGGCAAGCTGTTTTTACCAGCTCAGTCCGGCCCCCAGAGCCCCTCTTTTCCGACAGTGACACCTACTGGTGCCAGGCTTGGCCAAAGGCAGACTGGCACCTTCAGACCCATTTCTCAGACTTGGGAAGAGGGGGCCTGACCAAAGCCTCGCCCATCCATAATTCCTCTTCCCCCCCTCTTTTCAGCTTCGCCAACACATTCCATCTACCCTCACCCCGACAAGACTTCTGGAAGGAGCAAATGGCACCAGCGATGCAGCGACTCTCCCTAGAGTCGTGGGCAGAACTAGGCAAGGCCGAAGGACCATGAGAGCTGCGGAGGTTATTCTCATCCCCTAAAGCAAGGCTTCCTCTTCTCCAACGTATCCTCCAGGGGGTTATCTAAAGAAGTGTTACAACAATTTACTTAACCCTGAAAGGCATCCGCTGTCTTTGCTGGCACCCATGGGACTGGTGGCCCAAGAGGGCCTTGTGAATCCTGGCATTGTCATCCCGGTCTGGGCTGTGAAGAGAGGGGTTGGGATAAGACAGAGGCACATTCGTCTCTGCCCCCTGGCCCCGGCTCTAGCCCCTGCCTCCTCCTAGCCACCTCTCTGGAGGCGGCTGTGCCAGGTCTAACGCTCCTAATGTCATCTTTGCAGAGCCATTTGTGATTCCTTGATGCTGTAATTATCGTGGTTCTACCCCCCCCCCCCCGCCACTGCTATTAGCCCTGGCAGCCTGGGGGGCCTCTGGGTTACTGGGGGTGGGCAGGACCCTCCTGGAAGGCTGAGAGCTGCCCAGAGGCCTGGACCGCTGACTGAACCAGCCAAATGCTGGTGATTAGTGGCTTTCCCCTGAGTGTCACCCCTGGCTGTCATCCAGCTATGGAAAATACCCCAGGGCTGATGGCAGGGTGAGGTATAGCTTGGACTCCACCACTGACACTTTGGTGACCCTGGACAAGTCACAGACTCTCTGATCTTTGGTCCTCTCTGCTATAAAAAGGACTGTAAAGGGAGGGAGGTGGAATGCTGGGAAGTGAATCCCCTAAGTGAGAAGTCCCTTTTCATTCTCCACTGGGGAAATCTGTCTTCCCTTTGCCATCTCAGTACCCAGAAAGCTTGTGCAAAAGCTAGGTGCTTTTTTTTTTTTTTTTTTTTTTTTTTTTNTGGCTGCCTCAGAAGCCCTTGTGGGCTAGTCTAGCATGCCTTCCAAGGACAGTGACTCGGGGAAGCCCACTGAGGGTTTTTTTTTTTTTTTTTTTTTTTTTTTTAAATCAGATGCTTGGGCAAGCTGCTACTAGATGCATCTTGGGAACTGAAGCCTCAAGCAAGCACTCCAGAACTCTCCCCTGCCAAGAACTGTGGCTGCCTCAGAAGCCCTTGTGGGCTAGTCTAGCATGCCTTCCAAGGACAGTGACTCGGGGAAGCCCAAGGCTCCAGGCAGCCTGCTCTCAGCCTTGGCAGCTGGGAAAAGAAGGGCTATGGACGACAGACTCTCAGAAATGGGGGAGCAGAGTTAGACACCCGAAAAAGACACAGCGAGGTTTGGCTCCCAGCCTTTCCCTCTCCTGTCCTCATTCCCATCCTTAGCATTGCTCTGATGGCACTGTGGCCCCGTTTATGCCAGGAGGTTATATGCAGGTGCACCCATCAGCAGTCTTGATGGAGCACAACCTCTGAGTCATAATGGCCCACGCACTAGGCATGTGCGTTAAAGACCTTCCATCAGCCAGCAGGACCCAGCCATCAGCCAGCAGGCCCTGAGTCACTTCCAGATATTGAGGAGCAGAGGTGAGCCATCCCTTTGGGGTGCTGTCTTAAAGTCCAGGGTATACTGAAGTGGTTGTGGTTCATGCCACTAAGGTTGGGGTGGTCTGTAGGCAGCTCTAGATAATAGGAGCAGCCCCTTAGCCCAGGTCCTGGCTAGCATTCGGCCTAATGCGCGGAGACATGGACACCTGCTTTCCATAAAGGAAGCAGGAAGCGTTTGAGAAGGCTGAGGATGGCGATGGGCCAAGGAATCTGTGGCGTGGGCTGAGCAAAGATCCTTGACTGCCGAAGTCAGCTGGCCCCCACAAAGAGGTGAGAGCCTGGGCAGGCCAGGTTTTCCTACCTCTGGTGTTGGTCTCAGCGTTTGGGAGGTTTTCTCAGAGCTATTCAAGTCTCAGTGTGCTTTTAGGGTGTTTAGAAGCCTCTAGAAGTCACCTTTTTTTTGCTTCCTTCTAGTCTGTTACTTAGGCCTCACTTGTTTAAAATGAAAGAGATGGGAGAGGCTCATGGGTAGTGACATTTTTTTTTTTTGTGTGACTCATCTGTCAAAGGACAGAGAACAGATTCCCACCCAGACATCAAGAATGGCACCTGGCAAGGCAATGTGACCTATGAAGGCTTTGTCTGTGGCTTTATAGTTTCATGAAGGAGAGTGGGTAGGAAGCCCCCAAACTGATCTGTGACCAGAGTCAATTTGCCACGTTGTTTGTCATTTCTATAATTTATAAGTAAGTCGGGTTGCCTTTCTGTTTTTTTGTATATGTGAGTGTGTGTATACACACTTGCACATGTATCCAAACACACATGAATTCCTTTGAGCACATGTGTGTAGAACAACCTTAGGTGTCATTCCTTAGGCACCTTCTGCCTTGTCTTTCGAGGCAGGGTCCCTCTCTGGCCTGTACCTTGCTGAGTAAGTAGGCTAGGCTGGCCGGCCATGCAGCTCTGGGCATCTGTTTCTCTCCACAGTCCTCCAGGTTGGCGTTACAAGCGCCATGTCACCTTGCTCACCTTTTAAAGATGTGGGTTCTGGGGAATCAAACACGAGTCCTTGTGCTTGCGAGGCAAGCCCTTTATTACCAGTATCTTTCCAGCCTAACCCTCCTCCCCTCTTTTTTGAACTATCAAAAGACAGTACTGTGCATTCAATTGTGGACTATCCCACAATGCCCTTCAACATTTGCTCGCATTTATGCTCCTAGCTTAATTCTACACAGAAAGTCCAATCAATGGTGAACTCTAGTTTGCTATTTAGAATTTGACAAATTGGTGCTAGACTACTCAGGTTTGATAAAAAGAGAGAGCGCGAGAGAGAAATTAAAAAAATGCACTCAGCAGCCTTGCCTGAGAAATTGTTAACCATAAGTGTGAAAACACCGAACTCTGGGGTAAAACCACGAATCTGTTCTTAAACTTGCTTAGATCCCCATCCAGGGTGAGTTTTCACGTTTAAGGGGACATGTTTTGCTTAAGTGGTAAACTCACGAATAGAATCTAACAAGCCCCTAATATTTGGCATTTAGATATGAGGTTCGAGCAAAGAGGAACTTCAGTGTATGGCTGTGCTATGGGTGGTACTGGGAATGCCATGTCTTGGTGCTCCTCTGGGCACAATCTGAGAATGTAAGGCTTGATGTCTCCTGACATGCTTATTTTTCTATCTTCCTTCCCCACCCTGGGAAGCAGTCACCTGTCTCCTAGCTGTCTGGGATCGTCTACCAGAGCAAATGACATCACAGTGACCAGAAACCACCTCCCCTTTGTCTGGAGGAGTTATGATGTCATTCCCTCTGGCAGCGATGCAGGATGTTGGCAGCTGGGATTCCTCAGGGTCCTCCTGAAGTGATAATTGCCTTAGATTTTGTTATAATTATCTTGTTAAATCGCAGCCATATACTTTTTTTCTTTTGGATTTTTTCCCCCTTTGCAATCCATTTAAACAGTTTGGAAGATTAAATAAAACCACATACCCTAAACAAAAACAAGAATGCAACACACACACACACACACACACACACACACACACACACACAGACTCACTCCCTCATGCCGTTGCTTCTTTAAAATACTGTAAGACTAATTTTTTTTAATGAAAAGGGCGCAGATACGGCATAATTAGATTGCTTCCATTAAAAAGCCATCATTTCAACATCCTCATATAAATATCTGCATCCCGTTGCATATTTTAAGCAATTGCATAATAAGCCCCCAAGTGAAAAACAGAGCAAAACTCATTTCCTGACCACAAAAGGAGAAAGGAGTCACTGTGTGCTCTTGAGTTCCAAGGAGAACTGGATTGGATTCCTCCCCTCCTGCACAGCCTGGAGGGAGATGGAGTTCACTGCTCTAGTGAATTCACTGTCTAGAGAATTATGACAACAGTTAACCGCTGTGACCCATGCTGCTCTGGGCCTCCCCATGCTATGGGCCATCAAGAGTGCAGCTCCCACTTCGGGTAGAGAGAGGAAAAAGAGAGCCTCCAGCTCCCTTTGTTTGGCCCTGGGGTACCCCTGGAGGGTGGGAATAGCTGTTCCAGGTTTTAGTATCAACAGGTAAATGAATGCCAGGTAGTGGAGGCACCCTGGCCACAGCCGTGTGGCATGTCATTTTAGGCTTCTGAGTTTTGTGGTCCAGCTGGAAGCTGGTAAAGCTGGAGAATTGGAGGGAGATGGTGTAGGCACAGCCTGGGAGCCCTCTAGTATAGACCTGCATCCTATTCATTGCTCAGTCACTTGGACTTGAGCTTCTCTGTCAGTTTTTAGGGCACCTGAAGGAGTTAAATACAATTGTGTTTCAGAAGCATGTGATCCACAGCACTGTGCAAGAGGACCTCCTAGACTGTCCCCTTTGCTGGGCGAGGGTGGAAGGACTGACCTCAGCATGAGGTCTTGTTTGCTCAAGAGAACAAGGTTGGACCATGTCTGATGTCTGCACTTGGCCAGCAAGATCCTGTGCTAGAAATACACTTCAGCTGGATTACCTTGCTGCCTGGGGTTCCCAGGTAACTTCCTCTCCCAGTCAAGGCTCCTCACATAGCCAACATCTGTCTGGGAGCTCTGCTTGGCCAGTAAGCTCCCTTCCCTGTATCCTATCCTGCCCAAATTGACCTGATCTTGGGGTAAAGCTGCCAGTTGGCATCTCCTTGAGGGGTAGACTGTTTCCTCCACCATAGAAAGTAACTATAGGGGCACAACTCAAAACCCAGAAGGTTTTTTTCTCTTCCTTCCCCCCCTTTTTTGTTTTGCATTTCCCTGATGACTAAGAAAGTTGAACATTTCTTTAAGTACTTCTCAGTCACTTTACTTTCTCCTTTTGAGAATTTTCTGTTGTGATCTGTACTCCTTCCTCCCCCCTCCTCTGTTCTCATGAATTATGATGCCCAGCTGATGTGGGATTCCCCTCTGTATGCTGTGAATACCATTGGTTAATAAAGGACTGCTTTGGACCTATAGCAGGCCAGAACGTAGATAGGCAGGGAAAACTAAACTGAATGCTGTGAGAAAGGAGGCGGAGTCAGAGAGAAGCCATGTAGCCCTGCTGGAGACAGATGCCAGAACTTTAGCCAGTAAGCCACACCTCATGGTGATACACAGGTTAATAGAAATGGGTTAAATTAATATGTAAAAGTTAGCCAATAAGAAGCTAGAGCTAATGGGCCAAACAGTGATTTAATTAATACATATTGTGTGCGATTATTTTGGGGGCTAAACAGCCGGGAACCAATAAGCTGCCTCCTCCAACAAATAGACACCCAACAAAGGAAATGGTAGGGCAGGGTTAAGAGTTAAAAGAGTAAAGGCAATTATGGATCAAAGAAAGAGAGAGAGAGAGAGAGAGAGAGAGAGAGAGAGAGAGAGAGAGAGAGAGAGAAGGGAGGGGGAGGAGATCACTGCTCGCTTCTCCATCGTTTCTCTGATCATCCAGGTTCTTACCCTGATATCTGACTCCCAAGCTTCCGAGTTCTTATTGATAAAGAATAATTAGATAAACGCTTCACTGACAAGCCAGCCACTGTCTTTGTTGGGAGGGAAGGGAGATGCTGTCTTGAAATAAAGCTAATTAATACTGAGGAAAACAGAGACAGATAGGGGAGGGAAGAGGAGGAGGCCATCAGAGATAGAGAAAGAAATAAGAGGGAGGGAGGGCGGGCGAGTTTTTCTTCCTTGAGTTTGAGCTCTGAATCTTGCGGTGTCTGAAGTGGAATGTGTTTTGTGAACTGGTCAAGCTCCACGAAGCAGGGAAGCATCACCACCGTGTTGTGTATGCTACCATCCGTCTGAGCTTGGGTTTCTTTACTTTCCAACTAAGCAAGTCCTAGCTGCATGCATGTTTGCACAAAGCTCAGTTAAGATGAAAGAAAATGTGCAGAGCAGCCAGGCACAGCAGGAACAGCAGAACGCCTCCGAAGAGCTTCCATGAGGCCGTGGGAACGGAGTACATTCATATCTCACACCTCCTCCCTGATTTGGCTAGTACAGGCTCCCTTTTCTTCTGAGCTGTTTGGTCCAGTCTGAGCAGAGGCATCATTCATTGACCAAAGCCATGATACGGCCCCTTTTCTCCTGTCCTTTGGCTGCCATTTTTGTTGTCTGGCACAATGCTCGACACTGGACTACTGAGAACGTATTGTTTCCAAGAAGAGATCGGAGCAGCAATGAGGAAAAGTGGGCCAAGCCTTTCTGGCCATGTGACCTTGGGCAAGTCTTTGGCCCTGCCTTCATTTTGAACTTAGTTTTCTTCCTGCTGAAAAGAAGATCTGCGTGTCTGCCCAGGACAATGAGACCACAGACAATTCTTGTCTTCTTTTCCTCTTTCTGCCTCCCCCCCCCCCACACACACTCTTTATCTTTTGGTATTTCTGGCCTCAGGCTTTTGAAAACAGAGAACGGAGTTAACCGTGTACCGCAGCTATGTCTTATCACCATGGTCAAGAATCTAGACTCAGATGGACTCTTCTGCTGTGCTTTGCCGCCTTCTCCATCCCCCCATCCCCGTTCCATTCCATTCCATTCCATTCCATTCCATTCCATTCCATTCCATTCCATTCCATTCCATTCCATTCCATTCCATTCCATTCCATTCCATTCCCCCATCCTGAGGTCCGACATCTAGGCTAATATGCATCCTTTAGAAGATGGTGGCTTTGTGGTATACATGTGCTTTTCATTTATAAGAATGGTAATTTAATATAAAGCTATAAATCTTCTTCCTCTTTCACTCATCTTGTCTTCAAGATCTGTCACGTGCTGTGTGTAAATCCGCTCTATTGCTTCTGACGGCTACATGGAATTTCATCACACGAATGGCTGAGGTCAAGACTCGGGGGCTTTCTGGGTCATGGGATTTGCACAGACGACGTGCCTGAGCACCGCCAGACAATCCTGCAGTATGAAAGTGTCCTTCTGTGTTCCCACCAGTGGTACACAACCGTTCTCGGCGCCACCGTCTGCAGCACTTGATGACGTTGCCAATATCTTCATTTGAAGAGATGCTGCTGCTATGTGTGTTTTCCTGGTACCTTGTTGACCTTGCTAACCTCTTCATCTTCTTGTTAGTCCTTCAAAGGGCTCCTACGTAGGAGATGCTTGCATGAATGATTGGACCTCTTTTGTTACCAGTTTTTCCTTGTGGGTTATAAAACCATCTGAGTGCCATGTCCGTTTGGACAACGTTGAACCCATGAATACAAGCAGCAGTTAATGAAGACTACACGTCCCGGTGATTTATGACGAGATGTAATTTGCCTCTTTGTTTATTCTCCCCCTTTAAGATCTGGTTTGTTTCTTAGTTTTCAAAATATAAAAACATGAAGCAGTATTATATTAGAAATGAATCCTCTTCAAAAAAGTATACTTTGCTTTTTTTCTGTTGTCCGGTTTGTTTTTCTTACAGAAATTGGGAGAAAGAAAAAAGAGTGAGGCATGAAAGATGGAAAGATCGAAAGAATGGAGAAAACTCCATTAAATAATATCAGGTGGAGGGCCAGCAAAATGACTCAGTGGGGGAAAGGAGCTTGCTTGCCCAGTCTGATGACTTGAACTCAACTCCCAGGACTCACAAGATGGACGGCGAGAACTGACTCCTACCACGCATGTGCCCAGGCATGCATGTTCTCCCTGCCTGCCTCATATACGCACAAAATAAATTACAGTGTAACACTAATGTCAAACAAAGGGTGGGAGAGAGGGTTCAGCAGTTAAGAGTGCACACTGCTTTTGCAGAGGATCTGAGTTTGGCTCCCATATCAACACTCATATCGGGTGGGTGGCTCACAACCAGCTATAACTCCATCTCCCAGGGCCACCTGCATCCACATGCTCGTACCCACATACAGATGCAGAATTGAATAATACAAATAAATCTTTCGAAAATGAAAAAAAGAGGCAAAGTGATGTTTATCAGAGACAAAGAGACAGAGGGAAGGAAATGGGATGGAGGAAAAACGGGAGGAAGAGGAGGAGATGGAAAACCCAGAAAAAGAAAATAAAATGCAGAAGGCCTCAACTTACTGGTGCTTGGTCTTAAGATTTTCACCATCACGACAGCGAGGCAGGGATGCGAACTCAGCGTTTCACCCGCTTTGAAAGTTTAATGTGGGTCTCCTCCAAGACCAGCGATGCACAGTTTGATCTTCTCTGGTGATGCTGGGCAGTGGCAATGACCACAGCAACCTTCCAGCCCCGCAGTCTGTGTGGCTAAGCTGGGATGTTCCCTAGGCTGGACGCCTTTCCCGCTTAAAAAACTTCCAGTGCGTATTGGATTTGTCAGGGCTATAACTCTGTAGAGGTCCCAAACCACAGAGCTCGAGGGGGAAAACTAGATTGGGTCTTGACCCAGTTCTGAACTCCCAAGCCTCAAAACATAAGCCACCATCTTCTGGGGTTGCTGTGCCTTGTAGATCTTATCCCGTGTCCTCTGGACTGAGAGCTGCTGAGGAGCTCATTTCCAGCCCATGAGCTGGCGTGGGCTGAGCTTTCTATCCATATCCACGTAACCTTTGAGGGTGCCCTGACTCCACTCTTCCGGGTTCTCCTTCCACCTCCTGAGCATCCTTCTCAGCATGGAGCGAAGGAACTTGTTCTCTTACAACACTGTGATCTGTGATCTGCCTGGCCTAGCAGCCCTGATCTCCCTGGGGCTGGTAGACAGATGTTTCATGGATGAAAGCTGGGATCTTCAGAGCCCTTCTCTGTGTGTATCACACTGACGGGCTGCTGTCAAGCCCTTCTCTCCCTTCTTGGAGAGATTTCTCACAGAGTGGCTGCTCAGGAGGCCAGCCTTTTGGTTGAAGAACAAGGGCTGAGTCATCTTCTGCCAACTCAGAAAATCTGTAGCCTGGGTGTAATGAGTTGCCTTTCCATTTTCACAGATGATCCAGGCAAAGGGAGGGGCTGCCAATGAGCTTTGAATGAAGTTCACATTTCTAGTACAGTGTTGGTTAGGGCAAGGGGAGTTGGATATTTGGGCAGCTCTCTGGGGTGAGGAGGCAGCAGGAGGCACGCACGTCTGCAATTGGTAGAGATGGCCATGTTCCTTTCTTTTGACTTAAAGCCACACTGGGCTCTACTCTGTTCTGCTGGATCCTAGAATGTTTTATAAAGCAACTGCTTGCCTTTTGCTTCCTGCACTTTAGATTGTTTGCCCCAGCAGAGCTACAAAGATACCTGAATTAGTTACTGTTCTGTGGCTTTAACAACATACCCAAGGCTGGAAAACGCATAAAGAACTTTACTTACGTCACAGTTTCAGATGCCGAAGGTCCAAGGTTGCACCCTATTTGTTCAGCTCTTACTCAGGGCCTTGTTGGGGCGAACATCACGGTGAGAGTGCTTCCGAGAGGGACAGATAATATGGTAAGACAGGAAACATGGGAGGGAGAACACACAATGAGACAGGAACCAAGAGAACAAGTAGGAATCACATTCACTTCTAAAAAAAATTAGATGAACAATAGTATTTTATTTCATGTGTGCAAGTGTTTTTCCTGTGTGTGTTTGTGTGTGTGTACCACATGCACTTCTGGTGAGAATAGGGCATCGTATTCCCCAGGAAATGCAGTGTGGATGTTGTGAACCACTACCATGTAGCTACTGGGAACCAAATCTGAGTCCTCTGCAAGGACAATATGTTCTCTTAACTACTGAGCCATTTCTCCAGCTGCCCTAACATTTCACTTTTTAAAAAACAACTCCATCTCCTAGGGGCCCAATGAGGACTGTGTTACTGTCTTTTAGAGGTCGTGCCTCCAGTGGCCTACGCAGCCACCTGCCACTGGTTTAACCTCCTACCATTGTCACCGAATGGACCAAGCTTCCAGCTCACCAACCCTTGTGACACAAACCACAACCAAAGCCTAGTACCTTCCAGCCACAAGGACAGGCTTTGTGTCTTGGGAGGATCTGGAAGAGGGATCCTGTTGGGGGCAGTGTGGTCTATAGGGCTGTCTCCTCCGTGTCTACATCATCCAGGAGGTATTGACGAGGCCTTGCTCTAGCCTCAGTTGGCAGGCAGGGGCACGCATCATTTCGGCTGTCCTCTCAGTCCCCTAGGGCATGCCATCTAGGAGTGAATGCCTCCACAATAGAAGGCAAGTTGGAGACTGTAACGTCATTTTCAGAATACTCTAGAGGACGGGCTGGAGTCAAAAACTGAGGGTGCTGTATATATGGGCGAGGAAGCTGCCTGCGGGACGTCCGTGGCTGAGGTCTTCTCAGAAAGGGGTGCTTGCGGAGGAGGCCAAGGGAAGCAGAAAGAGAGGAAGAGTCAGAGCAGGGAGGAAGGGAACGTATTTTCAGAGTGTGTCCTGACTACTATTTCACATGGCGTGTGTGTCAGATGGTAACAATCAAGAGTTGTGGGCCCAAACCTACTGTAGCCGATGGCTTGCAAACGTGGCTTTGGGAAACTTTCCATCCCTCAAGCCTTGTTGCAAAGCGACCTTATGCATCCTGAGATCAAGAGGGGAATCTAAACTGGGGTACCAGTTGCGGAGTTGCAGAACACCTTGGCTAGCAGCTTCAAGGCCTGTCACTACAAGGGAAAAACAAAACAAAGCAAAAGCAAGTCACACACACACACACACACACACACACACACACACACAGCCTGCATGCCAAAACACACAGCCTATATGCCAACACACACGCAGTCTACATGCCAACACACATACACACAGAGCCTGCATGCCAACACATACACAACCTACATGCCAACACACACAGTCTGTATGCCAACACACACACGTACACACGCATATACAGCCTATACATGTCAACGTACACACTCAGCTTGCATACCAATACACAACAGAAATAGAGTCTTTCCCTTCTCCTTCCATCCAGATGGGCTTGAGACTGGCTTCAGCTAACAGGATATAACAGAGATGAGGTTGTATGTCTTTTGAGAACTGACCTTAGATGCAGCAGCCTGGATGGTCCTCTATGGGACTCCTGACACCATTGCGCCGTGAAGAGTCCAGTCTAGGCATGCAGAATTTGAAAGGCTGTGTACAGGAGGAGAACTCCAGCACCCCAACCAAGAGCCATCCCCAAATTCCAGGCAAGCGAATGAGGTCTTTTGGGAGTGGATCTGTCAGGTGTCTTGAGGTGCAGGGGAGAGGCCAGACAAGGTCAGAAGAAGAGCTGTGGCATGGTTGGAGCCGTGAGCAGCGATACAGGGTTGCTGTTTAAAGCCAGATGTCACAGCAGCACCTCTGTAAACTTTGGAAGGTGACTAGCATCTACCAGCCGCTTCTATCATCAGATCTGGTTTTCTTTGGAGGATTGTCCCTCCTTCATTCCAAAGGTTCTTTTTGTTGGACGCAATGGCATATGACTTTAATCCTAGCACTCAGTAGGCAGAGGCCAGCCTGGTCTTGGTAGTGAGTTCCAGAATGCTAGGGCTATATAGAGAGAACCTGTCTCATTTTTTTAAAAAAAAAATTTAAATTACATTTGATGTGTGTGTGCATGTGTGTGTGCTTTCCGCTGGTCAGAAGACAACTCACAGATTGGGTTCGTCCATCGTGTGAGCCCTGGAGATTGCACTCGGGTGGTCAGGCTTGCTAGCTGGTGCTTTTATTCACTAAGCCATCTTAGCAAACCCTTTAAAGTATTTTTAGTAGCATATACGAATTCTATATCATAATAGACTTAATTGTGACATTTCCTGCACGAAATCTTCTGTGGTTGTGCCCTCTGTCCCTCACTCTTTCCCCAGTGACTCATTTCTCTCTTCTTCTTGTGACCACTTAGTTGCCCAAACTGTCTTGTTGGAGCAGACAACCACGGTGATGCCACACCTCTCTTCTTCCAACCAGTCTTCCTTGCCCCATGCTGGGTGACAGTAACTAATCCAGGACTCAGCACTCAACTTTCAGTGGCTTCTACAAATGCGGCGAAGAATCTGTCTCCTTTGGCATCTCAGACCTGTGTAAAGGCTGTGCCATCCTCAGGGCCACAAGTCTACACAGAATAACATCAGGACAGAGAGGTGGAAGAAGAGCTACTCAACCCCGACAATAGCATTTGAACTTTTATAAGCAGGAAATTGCAATTCAAGGACATTTGAGCTGAGAGCCTATCTCTCACCTAATAAAGATGACAGCCACACCCTGGTTCTTGGAGCTATTCTCATTGTGTGCAGAAGCCCCTGTCTACACCATTTCCTCCCTTCTTTCCTCCTCTCTCCCTTCCCTTCCCCCCTTCCCTCCCTGTCTGTCTGTATGTGACACCCAACCTAGCTTGCATTTTTTTTTATTCCCAATTCTTGCTACACCTCTGCATATCACAGGATTGTAGAATCAAGACGGTCTGAAGTTACAGGCCATTCTAACAGAGCAAAAAGTATATTTCCCAGTGCTAATTCATGTTGCTCTTTGGCTGTAGGGCTTGCTTTGGCCATTAGGAAATCAGCAGACATGAGGCTTTATGGGGGCTGGAGAGATGGCTCAGTGGTTAAGAGCACTGGCTGCTCTTGTAGAACCCAGGTTTGGTTCCCACATGGAGGCTCAAAACTGCCTGTAACTCCAGTTAGAGGAGATCTGATACCTTCTCGACCTCCATGGGCATCAGAATATATA
>NW_026068001.1:7917465-7932396 GCF_014885135.2 Alexandromys fortis
ACTAAATAAATATGCTTGTATAGTTTCCAGATTCCTTGATGGGAGAATAGTACATACCAGTGGCCAGCTGCTCATCCCGGAAGAAACAGGTATGTGAATCAGCATTGACAGCAACCTGTTCCCAGAGCCAGGTTTGTCTGGAGAAAAAGAAATACCTGTTGCTGTGAGCCTTGGAGACTCGAGACGTGTTTGTTACATGGCTGAATGAGTAGAAACATGCCCATGAATCCGGGGACCTAAGAGCAGTCACCAGGTTTCTTGTCTGTCCTTTTTAGCCCCATAGCTCCCTGTGACTCCTTAGTAGGTTCTTTTTCTATCTTAAATTACCATGTCTATGAGAAAAATGGACATTTGATACCAAACATAGAACTTGGTGATTTGGTGTCTCTACCTCTTGGACAAGTTACTTAACCCTTCTCATATGAATTCCTTATATATAAACAAATTATCTTTAATTTGTAAGACTGTAGTAATACTAATAATTGGAATAAGAATAATAGTAGGGAGGCAGTGGACTCTAAAAGAGCAGGATTGAGCCAGAGCCCAGGGCTGCAGCAGGCGTGGGACAGTGAATTCCACAGGAGCACGAGAGGATCAAACCTAAGAACAATAGGTATTGAAGAAGGAGAAGTTCAACTCAAAAAAGCATAGAAAATATATTTAGCAAAATCATAGAAGAAAACTTTCTCAACCTAAAGAAAGATATGCCTATGAAGATACAAGAAGCATACAGAACGCCAAACAGACTGAATTAAAAAAAAAAGTCCCCTTGCTACATAATAATCAAAACACTAAATTTCCAGACTAAAGAAAGACTATTAAGGCCAAGTACCATATAAAGGCAGACCTATCAAAATTGCACCTGACTTTTCATTGGAGACAATGAAAGCCAGAAGGTCATGGTCAAGCGTTATACATCCATTAAGAGACCACGGATGCCAGCCCAGACTACTATACCCAGAAAAACTTTCAATCACCATAGAAGGACGAAACGAGATATTCCATGACAAAACCAGATTTATCCAATACCTAGTCACAAACCCAACCCTACACAAAATACAAGGAGGAAAACTCCAAGGAAGTTGGCTAAATCAACAAAAACACAGACAATTGATGGTCTCATAGGAGCAAATCCCAAAGAAGGGGAAAATGCACAAATTAATATCACCAACAATGAAAACTAAATTAACAGGAGATAGCAATCACTGGTCATTAATATCCCTTAATGTAAATGGACTCAACTCACCTATAAAAGGACACAGGCTAACAGATTGGATACAAAAACAGAATCCATCCTTCTGCATACAAGAAACACACCTCAACCTCAAAGACAAGCATCACCTCAGAGTAAAGGGTTGGGAAAATTTTTTCCAATCAAATGGATCTAAGAAACGAGCTGGTGTAGCTATCCTAACATCTGACAAAATAGACGTCAAATTAAAACCAATCAAAAGAGACAAAGAAGGACATTTCATATTAGTCACAGGAAAAATCCATCAAGAGGAAATCTCAATACTGAACAACTATGCCCCCAATACAAGGGTGCCCTCATATGTAAAAGAAACACTTCTAAAGTTTAAATCATACATTAAACCCCACACACTAATAGTGGGAGACTTCAACACTCCACTCTCACCACTGGGCAGGTCAGTCAGACAAAAAATAAACAGAGAAATAAGGGAATTAACAGATGTTATGACTCAAATGGACTTAACAGACATCTATAAAATATTCCATCCAAACATAAAAAATATACCTTCTCAGCACCTCATGGAACCTTCTCAAAAATTGACCATATACTCGATAACAAAACAAACCTCAACACATACAAAAAATTGTACTAACCCCATGTATCTTATCAGATCACCATGGCTTAAAACTAGAATTCAACAGCAATACTAATTCCACAAACACATGGAAATTAGACAATGTTCACCTGAATCATCAATGGGTCAAGGAAGAAATAAAGGGAGAAATTAAAGACTTCATAAAATTCAATGAAAATGACCACACAATATACCCAAATTTCTGGGACACAATGAAAGCAGTGTTAAGAGGAAAGTTCATAGCACTAAATACCTACATAAAGAAGCTGGAAAAATCCCACACTAGTGAATTAACAGAACATTTGAAAACTTTAGAACAAAAAGAAGCAAACTCACCCAAGAGAACTCAAAGGCAGAAAATAATCAAATTGAGAGCTGAAATCAACAAAATAGACACAAAGAAAACAATACAAAGAATCAATCAGACAAAGAGTTGGTTCTTCAAGAAAATCAACAAAATAGACAAACCTTTATTCCAAACTAACCAAAACGCAGAGAAAGAATATCCAAATTAACAAAATCAGAAATGAAAAAGGGGGACATAACAACAGATGCGGAGGAAATACAGAGAATCATCAGGTCATATTTCAAAAACCTATACTCCACAAAGTTGGAAAACTTAAAGGAAACAGACAACTTTCTGGATAAATATCACTTAGCAAAATTAAATCAAGACAGATAAAGCAAATTAAACATACCTATAACTGCTGAAGAAATAGAAACAGTCATCAAAAGTCTCTCAACCAATAAAAGCCCAGGACCAAATGGTTTCAGCTCAGAATTCTACAAGATTTTCAAAGAAGAACTAATACCAATACTCTGCAAATTGTTCCACACAATAGAAACAGAAGAAACTTTGCCAAACTCTTCTTATGAGGCTACAATTACCCTGATATCTAAACCACATAAAGACATTACTAAGAAAGAGAATTACAGACCAATTGCACCCATGCACATTGATGCAAAAATACTAAATAAAATACTGGCAAATTGAATCCAAGAACACATCAGAACCATCATCCACCATGATCAAGTTGACTTCATCCCAGAGATGCAGGAATGGTTCAACATGTGAAAATCTATCAATGTAATCCATCATATAAACAAGCTGAAAAATAAAAGCCACATGATCCTCTCATTAGATGCCCAAAAAGCTTTCGAAAAAATACAACATCCCTTCATGACAAAGATCTTTGAAGAGAGCAGGGATACAAGGAACATACCTAAACATAATAAAGGCAATATACAGCAGGCCAACAGCCAACATCAAACTAAATGGAGAGAAACTCCCAGCAATCCCACTGAAATCAGGAACGAGACAAGGTTGTCCACTCTCTCCATGTCTATTCAATATAGTTCTTCAGGTCCTAGCTAGAGCAACAAGACAACAAAAGGAGATCAGGGGATACAAATTAGAAAGGAAGAAGTCAAACTGTCCCTATTTGCTGATGATATGATAGCTTACATAAGCAACCCCAAAAATTCTACCAAGAAACTTCTACAACTCATAAAGAGTTTCAGTAATATAACAGGATACAAAATTAAATAAAAAAAATCAGTAGCCCTCCTGTATACAGATGATAAATTGGCTGAGAAAGAAATCAGAGAACCATCACCTTTCACAACAGCCACAAATAGCATAAAATATCTTGGAGTAACTCTAACCAAACAAGCAGAAGACTTGTATGACAAGAATGTTAAATCTTTGAAGAAAGAAATTGAAGAAGACACCAGAAAATGGAAAGATCTCCCATGCTCTTGGGTAGGTAGAATTAACATAGTAAAAATGGCAATCTTACCAAAGGCAATCTTCGGATTCAATGCAATGCCCATCAAAATCCCAGAAAAATTCTTCACAGACCTCGAAAGAATGCTACTCAACTTCATATGGAAAAGCAAAAAAAAAAAACCCAAAACAACAATAACAAAAAAAAAAAAACCCAAAACAAAAAACCAAACAACAACAGCAACAAAACCCAGGATAGCCAAAACAATCCTGTACAATAAAAGAACTTCTGGAGGTATCACAATCCTTGATACTCTACTTGAAACTCTACTACAGAGCTACAGTACTGAAAACAGCCTGGTATTGGCATAAAAACAGACAAGAGGACCAATGGAACTGAATCGAATATTAATCAGCACACCTTCAAGCGCCTGATTTTTGACAAAGAAGCAAAAAATATCAAATGGGAAAAAGAAAGCATATTTAACAAATGATGAATATGGACATTCAGAAGAATGAAAATAGACCCCTATCTATCACCATGCACAAAACTCAAGACCAAATGGATCCAAGACCTCAACATAAAGCCAGCCACACTGAACCTTATAAAAGAGAAAGTGGGAAGTACACTTGAACACATTGGCACAGCAGACCACTTCCTAAATATAACCCCAGCAGCACAGACACTGAGAGAAACAATTAATAAATGAGACCTCCTGAAACTGAAAAGCTTCTGTAAACAAAGAACACCATCAACAAGACAAAACGACGGCCGACAGAATGGGAAAATATCTTCACTAACCCCACATCAGACAGAGGTCTGATCTCCAAAATATGCAAAGAACTCAAGAAATTGGTCATCAAAAGAACAAATAATCTAATAAAAAAAAATGGAGTACAGACCTAAACAGAGAACTCTCAACGGAGAAATCTAAAATGGCTGAAAGACACTTAAGGAAATGCTCAACATCCTTAGTCATCAGAAAAATGCAACTCAAACCAACTCTGAGATTCCATCTTACATCTATAAGAATGGCCAAGATCAAAAACACTGATGACAACTTATGCTGGAGAGGATGTGGGGTAAAGGGAACACTTGTGCATTGCTGGTGGGAATGCAAGCTGATACAGCCCCTTTGGATGTCAGTGTGGCGATTTCTCAGAAAATTAGAGAACAACCTTCCTCAAGACCCTGTAATGTTGAAGGAGCAGGGGGCTACGTTCCTGCCACCTGGCTCCCGGCCGCCTGGCTAGCTTATGCCCTGAAAAAACAACACACAAATTGTATTCTTTTAAACACTGCTTGGCCCATTATATCTAGCCTCTTCTTAGCTAACTCTCACATCTTGACTAGCCCATCTCTAATAGTCTGTGTAGCACCCCGAGGTGGTGGCTTACCAGGAAGATTCTAGCATACGTCCATCTTGGGCTGGAGCTTCATCGTGTCTGGCTCAGAGAGGAGAGGCATGGCATCTGGTTCACTTCCCTTCTTCCCAGTATTCTGTTCTGTCTACTCCGCCTACCTAATTTTCTGACCTATCAGACCAAGCAGTTTTCTTTATTGATTAACCAATGAAACAACAGATTGACAAATGACCTTCCCACATCACTGTAATACTACTTTTGGGTATATATCCAAAGGTTGCTCAAACGTGCCACAAGGGCATGTGCTCAACTATGTTCATAGCAGCTTTGTTTGTCATAGCCAGAGCCTGGAAACAACCGAAATGCCCCTTGACCGAATGGATAAGGAAAATGTGATACCTTTACTCAATAGAGTACTACACAGCAGGAAAAAAAAAAAACAACATCTTGAATTTTGCAGGCAAATGGATGGAGCTAGAAAACATCATTTTGAGTGAGGTAACCCAGACCCAGAAAGACAATTATCACATGTACTCACTCATAAATGGTTTTTAAACATAAAACAAAGAAAACCACCCTACAAATCATAATCCCAGAGAATCTGGACAACAATGAGGACCCTAAGAGAGACTTACATAGATCTAATCTATATGGGAAATAGAAAAGACAAGATTTCCTGTGTAAATTCAGAGCATGGGGACCTTGGGAGAGAGTTGAAGAGGAAGGGGGAGGCAGGGAGGGGTGCAGAGAAAATGTAGAGCTCAATAAAAATCAATAAAATTAAAAAAGTAAAAGTATAATAGTAGCATATATTACAATTGCTCTTTTGTTATAATATATATTAAGTATATGTATATCTTACAATGTACCAAGCACATCACACATGTGAGCTTCATTAGCCCTGGCAAAGACCTTATGAAGTAGATAGCTTTTCAACTTTTATTATTTATTTTTATTTTTTGTGTATGAATGCTTGTTTGTGTGATTTAAATAGGTACCACATGAATGTAGTGCCTTTGGAGGCCAGGAGAGGACATTGGGTCTCATGGACCTGGAGTTATGGGTGCACATGCAGCCAGTGTTCTTAACTATTGAGCCCTCTCTCCAGCCCCTGAAGTAGGTAGCTTATTATTAATATTATGTAGTCCTAAGAAACAGAATCACAGAGAGGGTGAAGAAGTTAATCCAAGTCCTGCAGAGGTGAACAGCAAAAATTTAGAAGTGGACTTGGGCCATGCAGCAGCTTCTAAGTCTGCTCTTAGACCCTGTATGTAAAAGTGCCTCACCTCACAGTAATAGATTTATCAGAAACAAGATGCGCATGCTGGTCACCAAAGGCTATTTTCAAATATCCCAATGTAATATCACAAAGGTTTAATCAAGTCATATCTGCGTGATGAAAAACATGGGTTTGAAAAATGGTGCCTGTGATGTATCTGGCTGCCGTAATGATGGAGCTGAGGCCCCTGCGCAGCCGATCTGATTGTCTCCAGAAATCATCACTCATTAAGGCATTGGGAGAAAAATGAATCGACCCCAGAGGCCACATGGAGAGGCAGCTCTTGGGCGAGCCGCTGGAGGACAGAGCAGGCAGCTGGGGAAGCCAAAGAGAATTATATTTAACATGAAACACAAACACCGTCTAAAAAGCGGATGGCGCAGGAAAATAGACATTTGATCACTGCCTGGTGTCTCAGAAACCCAGTGGCCTTAGAAGCCACCTCCACGCACTTGGGCAAGTCTTGACTTGGGCATCCGGCGGGAAGTGGGTGCAGCCCTTCTCCTCTGAATAAATGCAGAAATGCTCCAAGTCACCCAGCTGCAGCACGAGCTGACAAATAGGCGTTCGGTCCTAGGCCCACATTTCCGGATCCGCCAGGCCCTCATGTTGAGCCAGGCCTAGAAAAATGCCTTCCGAAAGTTGAGGCCCTGTTCCAGTCTGTTGGTCGCCACCTCTAGGCTGCTACTTTGTCTTTGTCGCTGTTTTACAAAGGTACAAAGGCCTGTGTCGCCAGAGAGCTGCCTTCCTTGCAGGTTAGAGGCAGCTCTGCCTCACTGTGGAACTCAGGCCTGGGCAGGGAATCTGGCCACCTCATCCCCCCCTCACCCACCCATCAAAAGGCGGTTTCTAAAGCTCTCCCTCCCCCATGGAAGCAGAGACCTGAGACCCCAGGTTGACAGGTTTGGTGGTCAGGCAGCACATATAAATGGAGGTGTGCAGAGAACTGGGTTCCGTTATGCACAGCGCCACGGTCATAGTAGCATCCTCAGATGCTGCAGCAGCATTTTTGGCCTCTCCCTGGCACTGCAGTTTCCCAGCCAGTACAGCATCACTTTGTTTGTGTTTGGGTTGCCCTCGGGCTCCTGGAGCTGCCTTAGCCGGCTCAGAGAGCCCCAGACTTCTTCTAGCATCCATCACCCCTCTTCTCCCGGCCCTGAGTCCAATCACCAGGCACTGGCTTCGGTAAGATGCCTGCTTGCTTGCTGTGAACCGGGTTTGCCAAACTCTCGCTTTGAGGGAATGCCACTTGGAGCCACGTCTTACTCGGCACTCTGGTCTTCCATGACTGGCCTGGCCTGTCCAGCTCCGTTTCTACTTCTAAGGAGAAGTGTGTTTAAAATAATCGCTGCCCTGGCCTCTGGGGACATATCGCTGACCTTTGTGGCTGGGAAGATTCCCAGTCTCCAAAGGAAAGGATGGCGAGAAGAAAGAAAGAACAGTGTGTGTGTGTGTGTGTGTGTGTGTGTGTGTGTGTGTGTGCGCGTGAACCATCTTGCTGGTCCCTCCACCATATTTTTTGAGACAGCATCTCTCAGAAAGCCTAAAGTCTGGTGGTTGGTTAGCCCGGCAGTTCAGCAAGCGCCAGGGCACCGCCTTCCTCCACCTCCCCAGCAAGGGAACTGCAGGTGCCTCGACATCTGGATTATGTGGTACTAGGGATCTAACCTAGGGCCTCGTGCGTACCAAACAAGTACTCTATCAAGAGAGCCACCCCCAGGTTTCCATAGTGTAATTTGAAGTTCTATTTCTCTCCTCCTTAGATGTTTTCCATTTTTGTGCATGTTGCATAGCAAAGACAATATGAGTGAGTAGCGTTTTCTCGCTATATAAATACATATATCCACCCATACAAGTTAAGGCAAGAACACGAGCCTGACCCCCTTTGTTATTTAGTTTGAGCTGGATTCTCCATGGACAGAGGGAGCAGTGTAAATGAGTAAATATACGAACACACACACAAGGGAATACAACTACGGTGTCGTTACCAATGGTTTTTGTTTTGTTTTGATTCGGTTTTGGTTTTTGGAGACAGGGTTTCTCTTTGAAGCCCTGACTGTCCTGGAACCCATTCTGTAGACCAGGCTGGCCTCGAACTCAGAGATCCTCCTGCCTCTGCCTCCCAAGTGCTAGGATTAAAGGCGTGTACCACCGCTGCCTGGCTGCTAATATGGTTTTGTTAATAGGGAAGCAAAACATGAAATAAAGCTAAAGCTAAGACAGGACTGGGTAGAGTACTTGCCCCAGCATGTGCTAGGGACAGGGGTTCCATTCCTAGGATCAAAAAAAAAAAAAAATTGGAACATAAGAGGTGGCCTGGTGGTAGGCTGTAAGCCTGCCCACAGTGGAGCTGGAGACCCCCCATGTTGCCACGTTCCGGCATTACAATGTGTTGAAGATTATAATTAGGTCACCCCCAAGGTCTTTTCCATTCAAAACAAACCCTACCTCTCTAGTTTTCCCGCTAGCTTTATCTTTCTGCCCCTTCATCATTTCTGTTGCTGTTCTTTGGACCTTGTCCAAGTCCACAGGCCCGGCATTAATTGTAAGGCCCAATATTCCTATAATTGCAGGGTAAGTATTTTTGTGCAGAACACAAGCCTGACCTCCTTTGTTATTTAGTTTGAGCTGGATTCTCCGTGGACGGAGGGAGAAGCATGCAATGAGTAAATATTTAATTCAGGCGAAGCGTGTGGCTTCAAAACGTTTTCCCATTTGCTCGGCGCCGGCCCGCATGCTCCAGCTGCGTCTGCGGGGCTTTGGGTTGCGTCCCGCGATGAAGGGCTGGCCTGGCCCCAGGAACTCCAAGCTCCCGTCAGCAAATGCCTCAAAAAAAAAAAAAAAAAAAAAAAAAAAAAAAGGGTTCAGAGCGCTCGAGCCAATGGGAGCCCAGGAACTGACTGCACAGCAAATTGAAACCAATGAAGAGAAATAAGTGGCTCGGCGTTTGCAGGTACTCTTCCTAGCCGCATCAGCGACGCAGCCATTGGCAGCTCCCGAGCATCCCGCTCGTCTCCTCTGCTGCAGCTGCCGTCGCTGGGGCTGAGGCTGAGACGAGGTCAGGAAGCTTGTCCAGGGCAGCGGGCGTTTAGGCAGGCCGGCTTTGCTCCCCATCCGGCCACACAAGCGGTCATTACCGGCTGCTCCCGTCCAGGCGAGGGCCTTCGTCGCCACCCTGTCTCCTTAGCCACCAGTGGTTTCAGTCTCAGAGTTAGCTGCCGGAGGCTCCGCTGCACTCTGGCACTGTGGGAGAAGCTCTTCTCTGCAGCCGTCTGGCTCATCTGGCTTTTGGTTGCACTGTGCCCGCCCCACTATAAAAAAAATATAAGTTAATGAGACTGAGGAATGGCATATAAGCAAAGGTATGAATACTGTCGCAGTCTCAAACCTGCATTAAAATTCCATTCCGCAGCGAGGTCCTAGGTGTCAGAGAACTTGTTTCTAAATGCGTTCTGTTACCTGCTATAGTGAGTCGAGGGCGCGCTGGAACCCTGAAGCAACAGCAGCAATGCTGCGGGCGTTTGAACAATTCCAACACAGACAACAACTGAAGGACTTCAGAGGAAGTCTTTGCTCAATGAGATCATCTCCAAGAAAAAAAAAATCCCTTTTTGTTACAGGATTATACAGCCACAAATTCTGAGAACTTAATATTTACATACTTATAGTCAGTCTGTGTACCTTTTTATGCATCCATCCATCCATCCATCCATCCATCCATCCATCCTCCCCCCTATCCACCCACCCATGGAACATGGGCCAGGCGCTGTGCTAGACACAGGAGATGCGCAGAGTGTAACGTGGAACTCAAATCTCATAGACAACTTCAAAGTATTCCTTCAGCCCAAACCCAAGTCAACTGTCATTGTGCTTAAGAATTCTATCTTGAAGCCTAACACAGTGCTGAGAACCCCAGCTGGCGAGAGAAGACCTTTCTAAACAAGAAAAACCACCTGTGTTCTCTGGTTTAATCCCCTGGGCTTCTGTCTTTGGCCTAGAAATAATTTCATGGTTTTTTTTTTTTCCATGATGATGCCTGGGTCCCATGGAGCTTTCTAGTCTTCTTTTTCGCCAACCCTTTGTGGGCACAGACCTTTCTATGGAGAGTGGGGCCGTCCAAAAAGGAAATCCTAAAATGTGAACATTCTATCTGTCTATCTATCTATCTATCTATCATCTATCTATCTATCTATCTATCTATCTATCTATCTATCTATCTATCATCTATCTATCTATCATCTATCTATCTGTCTATCTATCTATCTATGTATCTATCATCTATCTATCTATCTATCTATCTATCTATCTATCATCTATCTATCTATCTATCTATCTATCATCTATCATCTATCTATCATCTATCTATCAATCTATCTATCTATCTATCATCTATCTATCTATCTATCTATCTATCTATCTATCTATCTATGTATCTATCTATGTATCTATGTATCTATCTATCTATCTATCTATCTATCATCTATCTATCTATCTATCTTTGTTTTTTGAGACAGGGTTTCCCAGTAGCTATGGAACCAGTCCTGGAACTAGGTCTTGTAGACCAGGCTGGCCTCGAACTCACAGAGATCCGCCTGCCTCTGCCTCCCGAGTGCTGGGATTAAAGGAGTGTGCCACCATCGCCCAGCAAATTTTAAACATTTTAAAGAGCATAATAGGGAGTGAGAATCCCCTTGGCCAGGAATGCTAGGATACCCTGAACTCCTGAGCACACGGGCATCTTTATCTAACATCTCACTGCTCTAGGTACTGTCTGAATGGTGCCTCCCACAGGTCTAGCTTCTTTCCCTTCTGCCCCTTGCTGCTTAGTTAGCTATGGCCAGATAAAATACAGCTAGATTGCAGTGGCGTAGTCATAATCAATCGCTTCTCTCCCCGTTGACTGGGATAGCTCTATGTATCTAGCCAGGCTTTTCCAGGCTTGGCTCATAATTACAACTCGCCCCTAACGGTTTCTCATCTTTCCCGGACCAGCAGGATTGTCTGACCGGAGAGCATTGTCTTTTGAGGGTCAGCAGCAGACAAATGTGGCCTCTTTGGGTCTAAGCTCAGAGCTGAGAGACACACTTCTAGTTACATCCTGTCCTGGAAATCAAGTCACGTGATTAAGCTCAACGTCAAGGTTAGAGGAAGTATAATGGACTACGGTGTTGTGTGACGGAGAGTGTATTCAGGGGGAAGGAAATAGTCTTTCAATTATTTAACTGACCAATGGGAGTAAAATCACACACACACACATACACACATATATATATAAATATATACAAAAATCACATATATTAAATACAGAGGGTCTCTGACTCATGAGCCCAAGCTAAGGTACGGAGCATGCAATTAGTGGTGCACTCGGGAGAAACAACTTCCCATTTTAAATTAGATTGGTTTCTCCAGCTGATGGGACGTGGTCCAGTTAGCTCTGTCGATGCTGGACAGCGGGAAGGAGGAAGCTCCCAGCCAGGGCTGTGATCACGAGGGGAGACACTCGACAGCCCCGCTGCGTAAACTGTAGGGCTGAATGTGGGGTCATGGACCCGAATGTCGACAGCCCCGCTGCGTAAACTGTAGGGCTGAATGTGGGGTCATGGGCCCGAATGTGGGAGTCTTGACAAATTTGGCAAGAGTAAAAGTTTTCGAATACAAAACAAACCCCCGACTTAATTCAAAGTCAAACACGTCTGAGATGTTTCTGATCGAATCCTGAGACTTCCCTGTGGCCTTGTGGCTGAACACCTAAGATATAAGTCTGGGCACGCCATATAGCCGTGTAACACCAGGGTTGCCTGAAATATGTTGGCTCAGATTTGAGACTGTTGTATTTCCACTGTCCATACAGCTTTCTGTTATTATGGAAATGTGATATAATTACAGAGAATAGACTTCTAACATCTTCTTATCACCATTTAAATATCAAATTGGCGTGTTTTCAGATGGTCCTGTGTTTGCATGCTTGATATTTTTAAATTGCTGGTTGAAATCTGGCATGACAGCGCATGCCTTTAATAATCCCAGAACTCGGGGGGCAGAGGCAGGCCGAGAGTTGTACGTTTGAGGCCAGCCTGGTTTACACAGTAAGTTCCAGGCCAACTTGGACTACATGGTGAGAACCTGACTCAAAATAAATAAATAAATAAATACTAATAAGTTAACAAAAATTGCTGTTTGAATTCCTGTCTTGATCTTCACACACACACACACACACACACACACACACACACACACATACACACACACACACAAAAAAAACATTTGATGAATTTGGCTCATGATTAGGACAGAATTTCTAAGAATTTCTGAAACGGTCCTGAACATCCTTCTGCCATTTTCCGCTACGTATTTATGCAAAGCAACATTCTCGGCACTGAAGATTATAAAATCAAAATATTGATCAAGTCTGGAAAATGTTGAAGATGTTTTACGTCCTGCACGATCACATATTCAGCCAAGATTTAATTCTTTATGCAAAAATAGACAAGCATATCATATCATTAGTATGCAAATTTCCCTTTGTCTTTAATAAACAGATTATATGTATACCAAAGAATTATTTTCAAATAAATTTCTCTATGATTTATTACCAGTCTGAGTTTGATTTGCACACTCGTATACTGGTTGCATAAGGTTGCATAAGGTTGCATAAGGATGTGCTGGGCAGAAGCAGGAGAAGCGGAAGACAGGCTATCGCGCTGTGCAGAGTGGCTCCGCTGGGATGCAGGGAGGCGTGCTAAACGCACTTCCCCCTTCTGACATTTTCTCCTCACAATAGATTTATCCGGATGTGACTCAGTCCTCTGTCACAGAGCATCTGCACGGACTTTCTAATCCTCACAGCAATTCCACATCCAGGTGATCAGTGCACCCCAGTTTACAAAGCAATCACTGATACACAAAGTGATTTGGTCAAGGTACCCCCCAGCCCATCTGCATGGCTGTCTTCCTTCCACATGGCCCCATAGTTCAAAAGCAAGGACCTTGTCCACCCAGCTGGCCTCTATCCTCTCGGGCATTTCCTGTGTGCAGGCTGACACTCCTCAGGCCCTGGCTTCATTCGCGTAGCTGAAGGCTTGAACAGGTGTGGAACCCGAGGAGAGCCTGACTTTGCTGGTCTTGGCTGCTTGGCTTTCTTTTGCAGAACCCGTGTGTAGCTCCCCCAAGAGGAAATTTGCCAAGCACCAACATTATTATCCGTAATGTATAAAGCCCTCAAACATATATTGATTGACATTAATGCAACATGTACTAAAATAGAGGGTAAGCCTCTCACATGGGTGCAAATGTGCTGGGTGGAAATTACCTTTATAACTCTTGGGAAAGCGCCTGTTAATATTATGGTGGCCGTGGCCCTTCTTTAGCCTCTAGGCCATGGAGCCTAAAGCCTTCACTGCATTTGTAAGTTGAATTTTAGCTATGTACCTTTGTAGAAAATGTTGCCTTTGAAATTTATTTGCCTGTGTTAATTAGTGAGGGGAAAAATGATAGTTTTGAATGTTCATTGGCCATGGGTTATATAATGAGAGCTTGTGTAATTCTAGAAGAGAGTCAGTTCTGAAGGGAGGGGGTGCATCCCAACAACATAAGAGCAGAGGCAGCAAGCACACTTCCTTTCCAAAATACAAGCTTTGGTCTTTGTCAAACCATATACCTGCATATAATTTAATGGTATGATTGTTCTAGCAGGTTTCATTTTTATTTATTTATTTATGATTATTAACTTTTTTGTTTTCTTTTCTGAGACAGGGTTTCTCTGTGTAACAGCTCTGACTGCCCTGGAACACTCTGTAGACCAGGCTGGCCTCGAACTCAAGGAAATCCGCCTGCCTCTGCCTCCCTGAGTGCTGGGATTAAAGGCGTGCGCCACCACTGCCCGGCTCTAGAAGGTCTTAAACAACATATTTTCTGGCAAACCTGGTCACCTTCCCCTTTCATCTGGCATGGCTGACTCTATTGGAATTTGTCTCTGTGGCTTTACAGTTCTCTGGTTTGAGGTGCGATCTGTCGGCTCCTGAAGACGTCCTGTGTTGCACTGGGCGCTCACCCTCGCTCTGCTAGTTCTTCTCTGGCTCATTTGTTCCCAAATTACCCCTATGATAGCTTTGATTAGATCAATATTTGATCTTCATATTTCAATCATCTCTCAGTCTCCTGGTCTAGAGGTTCCAAAGTCCTTGGATGATTAAGTCCCTTATGCGAAAAGGCATATTATTTACCCATCACACACCAGCATCATCTCACAGACTTGAAATAATCTCTGACTCACTTATAATACCTAGTACAGCAGGAAATTTCTTAGCTTCCTTCCTATGGCTGTGACAAACGGCATGACCAAAAGCAACTCGGGAAGGAAAGTGTTTAAATCTTACAGTTTCCAGTCCATCATGGAGGAAAGTCAGGGCAGGAACTCAGGGCAGGAACTGAAGCAGAGGCCATGGAGGGGTGCTGAGTAACAGTTTGGTTTCCTTGGCTTGCTCAGTTTGGTTTTTTTTTTTTTTTATACACCCTAGGAAATCTGCCCTAAAGTGTGGGACTATCCACAGTGGCCTGGGCACTCACACATCAATCACTAATCCAACAATGCCCCCCAAGGCTTGCCTACGGGCCAGTCTTAGGGAGGCATTTTCTTGAGTGAGTTTTCCTCTTCACAGATTACCCCAGCCGGTGTCCTGTTGGCCAAAAAAAAAAAAAAAAAAAAAAAAAAAAAAAAAAAAACCACAAAAAAAACA
>NW_026068001.1:7933192-7966855 GCF_014885135.2 Alexandromys fortis
TTTTTCAAGACACGGTTTCTCTGTAGCTTTGGAACCTGTCCTGGAACTAGCTCTGTAGACCAGGCTGGCCTCGAACTCACAGAGATCCGCCTGCCTCTGCCTCCTGAGTGCTGGGATTAAAGGCGTGCGCCACCACCGCCTGGCTTCAGATTTTCTCATTAAAAAAAAAATCATTTTCATTTTAACTGTCATTTCTTGATCTTTTTTGCTCTGCTTTTCAGAAACACAGATTAACATGTATCTATGCCAACAACATCATACTGAGCCTCGTATGTGTGTGTATTATCAGCCCTTTTAACTTTCTTATTTCCTCTGTAAGACTCTCTTTCAAATGTTCCCTTATTATTTTAAAATTGTTGATGTATTTATATTGTGGTGCTAAGGATTGAACTTGGGACCTCAAGAATGCTAGAAGAACAATTTACTGCTGGGCTACACTCTCAGCTCCTAGAAGTTCCTCGTAAACAGCAGCATGCTTATTTGATTAAGTACAGTCTCTGAGGACAGAGTGCTTGGCTTTAGTACCAACCCACTCATCAAATGAATATAGGCTTAGACATAAACTGCTGCAACCGCATAGACATAGAACATGATTTTAATAGATAGGACTCGCTTTTCTCAGCTTTAAAATGGAAATAATAATTATACCCATTGTATAAGATAAGTGAGAAGATTCAACAAACTGATGAATGGAAAGGGCTCAGGATGGCAACGCATATAACGGACAATGAAACGCCTCAATACTGTCACCGTCTAATTCCTGTGACGGATTAGCAGTAGGGCCTTCTTTCAGATTTCTTTTCCTTGTCTACTATTTGTCTCTGCCGACACGACCCGTCTCGCTGGATGGCTTTGGTCTGTCTGTCTCCCTCTTTCTCTCTCTCTGTTGGGGATGAAATCTGGGGCCATTCACATGGCGGGCGCGGGCACAACCGCTGGGCTACGCCACCAGCTTTCTCCTTTGATTTTAAGCTAGAGACTCCCTGCAGTTGTTTCCTGACCCTCACCTATGGATTCATGTGTAAAAGTGGGTCTCGATATTTTCAGGCCTTTCTTCTTTAGTGGGCCAGAATCTTCAGAATAGGATACTTCGCTTTCCTACCTGGGGTGTAAATATAAGCCAGCGTGTCCTCATCTGCCCGCCATTAAGTCTTTCTCACCAGCCCAGAGAAGAAGAGAGGCTATCCACGAGCTTCAGAATGCTCACCGTACCGACTTCCTCTTTCACATGGTACCCACCCGTCGCTCTGGACCACAACCCATCGACAGCTCTGCATTGTGTGCCTTCTGGGGACTGTGCACCTATGGGACAGAGAGCAGCCTACTTGTGTGAAGCTGAATAGGGCTCGTGGAGTGCCCTTCTTCCTGAGTTTGCTTCTATTACTGTGATAAACACCACAGCCAAAGCGACTTGGGGGGAGAAAAGGGTTTGTTTCACCTTACAACTGCTAGGTCACAATCCATCTTTGAGGAAAGTCAGGGCAGGAATTCAAGCCTGGAGGCAGGAGCTGATGCAGAGGCCATGGAGGGATGCTGCTTACTGGCTTGCTCCCTATGGCTTGTTCAACCTGCTTTCTTATACAACCCAGGACCACTTGCCCAAGGATGACACCGCCCACTATGGGCTGGACCTTCCCACATCAATCATCAATCGAGAAAACGCCCCACAGACTTGCCCACAGGTGATCTGATGGAGGCGTTCTCTCAACTGAAGACCCCTCATCCCAAATGACCCTAACCTGTGTCAAGTTACAGAAAACTAACCTTCTAAAAAGACTTCCAAACACGGTTTCTAATCCTGAGCCCCACAAGGACCTCTTGTTGTTTGTTTTCTGTTTGTTTGCTTTGCTTTTTGAGACAGAGTCTCCCTATATAGCCCTGGAACTCTCCACATAGACCAGCTCTCACAGAGAACTCACAGAGATCCTCCTGCCTCTGCATCCCGAGTGCTGCGATTAAAGGCGTGCGCCACCACCTCCCGGCTGGGCCACGACCTCTTGAGGTAGCTAATGTCTCCCCCATGCCTGGGCCTCTGGAAGTTCCAGGATGTGTGTGAGGTTCCAGGCTCTGCGTTCTCCACTGCCTCTTTAGTGCTTACTTAATCATCTGCCCAGTTTGTTCCTGCTTGGCCATGTGTTTTCTGTATTCTAAAGCTAAAGCTATTTTCTACCTCCGTGAATTTGTCTCGATGGAAATTTCCTGGTTGTTGGCTAGTGATGTTTCCAGAGGAGGTACAGCTCCTGTGTGTGTCCAGGCCACCACATCGAATCAGAACTGCCCGCGAAACTTTGTTTTTGAGATGCAAGGTAGACTTAGGTAGGCATTGTGCCTTGAATACTGTCCATCTGTTGGTCACCTTGCACACTTCCTATGTATACCTTAGGCCTTTATCCTCTGATTCAGTTTTTGCTACCTAGAAGTATTGTTACTGGACCCCAAAGCACTTGTGTATGGAGAAGGAGGAGGAAGGAAAAAGTTCAGAAGGAAATTAGAAAGGCAAGAAGGCTCAGAAAGGAAGGCGGCAAGAGAGAAAGAGAAAGGAGGGGAAGAGGAAGGCCGGAGAGAGGTGGGTTATAAGAGCTCCAAGTGGAAAGTTGTGTCAGCAGGCGAAGATACACAGTGGCCTCTTGACGGATTAATTGGGCCTCAAGCGGTGTCCTGACTTTTCCCAGCCCTCAGGGGTTGGCACAGTAGGAAAGTTGGCTGTCCCACCAAAGCCTACGTTTACCTCTTCCATTTCTGATGGTTTGCTGGGAAGCACATTTCTGTAAAGCCTAGCTTCCTATGGCTATATTAGTGTGAAATGTAATAACACAGAACTGTAAACTCGTTTATGTGAGTCCCAAATGAATGAGTAGGGGGGGAAGGTAATTTATTATCAATTTGCATCAAATTTCAGCTAATGTAAAAAAAAATGCAAAGCTTATTTTAATATCCTTATTTCTGGGAAAGGCTTTCCATTAAATAGAGTGTCAAGTGGGGGTAACAATTTGCCGGGGGAAGGATCTTTATGGCTTTGATATCTGGGCTCCCTGGGAGGAAGCATGAGCTTTTGGACGGCTTTCTGGCCGGTCCTCAGGTTCGCCGCACAGTGGAGGGGTGAGCTTCGCAGCTTCCTCATGGACTGATTGGAACACCATGATGAACGACAACTGAATCACAGCGGTGCCGCCGCTGCTGTTCTCTTCCGGGAGGGACGGCGAGAGAAGGCGAGCAAGGACAAACTCGCAGGACTTGGATTTGGGAGGAAGTGGACTGTAGCCTTGATTGACAGCGGCGGGATAGGGTGGGTTTTGTTGATGACAAATACAGTCTAAGGCCGAATTTTGCCTGCTACTGTTTTTAATTTATTTATATTTTATTTATATAATTTATATAAAATTATAATTTATAATTTATATAATTTATTTATATTTTAGCGCCCCTCCTCTTTGTTGATGTTTATGCGTTTGGTAAACTAATTAATTTAGTTAGGCTTGCTTACAGGAGCCTTACCTGTGGCTATAGTCCTGAAGAAAGTGTCTGTTCCTTATCTGGCAACTGTTTGGAGTTGTCTGCCTTCCTGTTTAAGACACTTCCCTGCAGGGTGGGATGCTTCCGTCTTGGAGAAACGGTTAGTTTTAAAACGGTCTCACAGAGTAACTGTAGAGGAACGGTAAGCAACACAGACTCCCAATCTCTTGTGCCAGGAAGTCTGCCGACATGGTTGATCAACTGGTCTACTCATTTCCATAAACGGTTAATTTTCACCCTTCAGCAATCTCTGGCATATTCTCTCAACACTCAGACACGCCACATCATGCTAATAAGACGGCAGTTAGGGCCTCAGTCTTTACCACCCAAGAAGTCAAGAAGAGAGTGTATAACCGGGCAGTGGTGACGCACACCTTTAATCCCAGCACTCAGAAGGCAGAGGCAGGAGGATCTCTCTGAGTTTGAGGCCAGCCTGGTCTACAGAGCGAGTTCCAGGACAACCAAGGCCTCAGAGAAAACCTGTCTCAAAGAGAGAGGGAGCGGAGAGAAAATAAACCTTAAAAATGCATTCCTTCTCTTCCGTCAGGAGCTCATTTCCCAGCTGCTTTCTGCTTCCAGCAGAAGGAAAAGCTGCAGATAAGCCAGCAGACTCCCAGTCAGGACTCTGTATTCAGAACTGGGTCACAGGAGCATTTATTTCCCAGTCCTAGAAAAGAGGATTGTAACGGGAAGTCCCCTGGCTGCATTAGAGCAACGGTCCTCTACGGCTGGGGCTCACTTTTCCTGCCCAGAAGACACCGTCAAGCAAAACCAGGCCCCTGATAGCAAAGAAGAAGGAAAGGGAGAGGCTGGTGTGTCGCCAATCAACAGCTTCTGCCAGGTTGAATGTTGTGTAAGTCCATCCTGCCACCTAGAAAGGACTGGGGACATTAGAACTCAACAGACATCTTGGAGCCATGGGCATCTGGGTTGAGGGATATGGTCTGCCTGGTGCCTGCATACATGAGCCTTAGCTGCCACCCTGCACCTTCAGTTCTGGGCCCACCTTCAGCTAAAGACTACCCAGGTTAGAGGCTGTGGAGGTGGCTCAGTCTTCACCGACTTGGATCTTCACCCGAGATGGATCTCTAACACCTGTGTTCAAAAACCAAGCGTGCTGGTCAGGGCTTGTAATCCAAGTACTTGGAAAGTGGAGACGTGGCCCTGCTGGCCAGGCAGCCTAACCTAACCCAAGAGCCTCAAATCCCCACGAGAGACCCCCGTCTCAAACATGACTGTCCACGTGCACTCAGTTTTCAAATTTACATTGGCCAAACTGCTTCGTTAGCAGCTCCTCTGAGGGTTTGGTGACCCAGCCATCTCAGCCGGTCGAATAATCTCCGTGAGCCTTGCACCTGAGAAGGCTGCATAGACAGACACCAGAATCCCCTGGAAATCCTTGACGAAACCTCTGTTCCCAGCCCCCAGACTGGGAAGAGGTCTGGGTTAATAAAGCATCCCGGTGCAGAGAGAGTATGGCTGGCTTGAGCTGTCCCTCTGGGACAAATAAATCTTGGTGCTGAGAACTTGGTCTTGGGGTGTCCTGCTACTGGTCCCTTCAGAGTATCTTTTGGCTCAGGTAATTCTGAGGCCCAATCAGATGAGAAATAGCCAGACAGAACTTTTGGATCAGGAAGCAACTCCCTGGGAGGGGAACTGCTTACCAATGAGTTCCCGTGGTGTTACCCTCCCAGCTCCATGTACGGACGGACTAGGAACGATCTAAGCTTGAATATGTCAACTCTCTCCCAACAAATGAAGGTTCTTTGTCATTTTCCTGCATCTCTGAAGCACATCATTTAGACTCTAAGCTGACCTCTGAAGGCAGGAGCGGTGGTGCCCACCTTTAATCCCGGCGCTCAGGATTTAGAGACAGGTGGATCTCTGTGAGGCCCAGGCCAGCCGGGTCTGTCTAGGGCGTTCCAGGCTAGCCAGAATCACGTAGTGAGAACTTGTCTCAAAGCGGTGGCGGGTGCTGCGCCTATCACAGCATTTCCCACGGGACTTTTGCAGTCTGCCATCCTGGGGGTGGGGAGCGTTTTCTCAAGATCTTCCTTTGCTGTGGAACGTTGGCCACAGATGTAGAAGCTTAAAACAATGAAACTTGCCGCCTTATCATTTGGGAGGTTAGAAATTCAAAATGGAAGGCAAGTATCTCAGCTGGTTGAAGCATCCAATGAGCTTTAAAACGAAGCACTTTGTACGCTGTTGTCTAACCCCTGGTCTCACTAGGTTAAAGTCGGGGAGCCAGAGGGACCGTGTTCTTTTTTTTACGGGAGCTCTACAGATTGCTTTCCAGGCCCTTTCCATTTCTGGAAGCTCCCATTCCTTGGTTTGTGGCGCTCCTTTCCCACGTTCAGAACCGGCAGTGACAAGCAGAACCCTTATCTCGTGGCTCCACTCTGACCTCCTCTCTTGCTTTCCCACTTCCTTGTAAGGATTTGCAATGACAGTGAGGCCACCTGGATAATCCAGGAGGCGTTTAACTTGTTCCCGCCGGCAAAGTCCTTTGATGGCGTGTGGTAGTGTGTTCCCAGGCTCCAGGATCAGAACGGGGACGACTTGGCCACGGCTGTTCTCTCCCACATTTGCCAGTGCAATGCAGCTAACAGTTGTGAAAGAAGGGACGGGAATGTTTATGGTTCGAGAGCTATTCCCAAGTCATATTGACTTCGTTCCTGTGGGATAAACAGTTTTCCCTACAGTGCCCGACCAAGGGATCCATTGCTTTGCTTATCAGCCCCAGAGCTCTTCCATCTGGATTTTTCCTTCAAGGCCATTCCTCTTTCTCCTGAGTAGGCCGAGGCGGGTTTCCACTGGGCATGGCCCGAGAGCAGGGGTTCCTCTGGTGGGAAGTCAGTTGATTACATGTTCTTGTGTCCTTCAAACGTGGCCATAGCATTTAAAACACAGGTCATTTTGTTATTTGTGCACTCAAGAGAATTTGAAAGCATTTCCACCCTCGTGGTCTGGAACCATTTAGGGCCTTATCACATCATATATATATTAGAAATTTCTCGTTTCTTTGTCATTCTATTTTGTCTGCACTATTTATTGCTTCTGTCTTTTGGAGGGTATCCCAAAATGTTCCAGTAGCACCTGAATAATAATACCCTCCAAAATTTCACTGAACTAGAGCAATGTAATGTTGGGCTCTCCTTGTTCGAGTTCAGTGTCAGAAGTCTTTGTTTTTAGACAGAGCCTCACTATGTAGCCCTGGCTGAACTTTAACTCTTTGCGTAGAGCAGGCTGTCCTGGAACTCAAAAAGACCCTCTTGCGTCTGCCTCCCCAGTGCTGGGATTAAAGTGTGTGCCACTTTGCCTGGCTGAGAAGTCTTTTGAGGGGGAAATATTCCCGGGTTTTTATTGTCCTGGGATTTCTAGTTCTCGTCACCTTTGTCTACAGTTACACGGACCTCCCTCACACGTCACACAGCTCCCATGTCCTTATCCATACAATAACAATACATGACAGGCACAGTTGGCACCTGGCCCATCTTCCCTGGTCCCTCTGTCCTTCAGTCTCCTTCCAATGCCACCCATCTGCCTCTCTTGGCTTCTTCTGGTACAGACACCCACTTTGCCTGCTTGTAGCTGGCTAGGAGGGGCCAGTCCCCAACTAACAGCCTACACAAGTCGGTGGATTCAAGCCCACGCCCCTTTGCCCTTTGAACGAGGCTTCAAAAATGTACTCTAGTATCTCCTCAAGGTCTCCAGAAAGCATAGGTTCTAGTTATCCCCCATGGAATTTTCTTGACAAACTCTCTAGGGGCTGCATCTCCTTCCCTCCCTGGTGTTACCCACCACACCCCCACTGATATCTTCGGGAAGCCTCTCCCTGATAACAGATTTATGCGTACCCAGGACCGCCACAGTTGTCCTTTTAGGGAAACCCAGATAAAGACAAAGGCACTGAAGAGAACGTAGCAAAGGGAAGCTTGAAAAAGAAGAGCGCATGAAGTCTCCAGTGCAGCCAATTACAACCAGCAGTATCTGCCTAATATTGACTCCAGTGAGGGTCACTGCTCAGAAGGTAGGCTTGCGGTTTGCACCTTGTATTACTAACCTGATAGCTCGGGGTTCCTTCTGCAATCTCTCTGAACTGTTCCCATCTGTCAGATGGGAGACAATCAAAATGCCTCATAGGTGATGTGAGGGATAAAGGTGTGTGTGTGTGTGTGTGTGTGTGTGTGTGTGTGCGCTCACGTGCCCGCACGTATTTGGAACTCTTCACACATTATGAGGCTTGCTAAATAATTAGTTATTTGTGTTGGGTTCTTTCTCCCACCTGTTGGTTGGCTAAGTGAATTTTCCAGGCTCTTTTACCAAGCAAACAGACAAACAAAACAGAGAAAAAAAAACCCCAACCAATAAAAAATAGATAAATAAAAAACCCAAACTGAAAACACCTGCTGCATCTAGCACTGCTTGGTCCCGAAAACCCGGCGAGGAGCAGAGACGGAATAAAGAAGGGACAGATACACACACAGAGTGTTCTCACTTCAAATGGTTTCTCCAGAAACATTTGAATGCAAGCATCCTTATATATCACGTCCTGACCAATGGCAAGGTGAGTGTAGGAAGGATAATGGTCTTTGAAGATTGAACATCCTGTGACGTCATAGCTGTCTGACGATGTCATGAGCATGCTTTATGATAATCACACAACAGTGAAACCAGCTAATGACACATTTTCCAGAACATGTCCTTCTCCTGAAGTGATGTGTGGCTAGTTTATTTGACTCGGGAAACCTCAGTAGAGGATAGACGGCAGGTGAGACCTGGGGAGGAAGAAAAGCAGGCGCTAAAGAGTGCACGGAGTCCAGTTCCACTGAGGAATTTTGAAGCCAATGTCAAATATAAGCCTATATTTCCCAGCCCTGGGAAGGGAAAGGCTATGCCTACTCGATTGTAGCATCATCAGAGGCCTTCCGGGAAGGAAGGAATATTAGCCTCTTGTGCTTCCAGCCTGACTTGGGAGCAGTAGAGTAGGCTCTGGAAGCCAGAGGAAATGCTCGGCAAAGGGGCAGGTGCTACATTTTAGAATGGAGAGAGCTGTAAAGAAATGGCCACATCTGGGACCATAAATGGGCCACTATGGAGTCTGCTCGCCTGAACCTGGAAGTTCAGGGGACAGACACAAGCCCCACACACATGGAACTTAAGTGTGGATCTGAGCAGCCCCTAGATAGAAACTTTGGGGACAGGTGAGACAAATGAGTCTGGGGAAGCAGAACAAGCAAACTTCTTTGAAAGAGAAGAGGCCATTTGAGTCCTACACGGGGAGGGGCAGGCGAGGCCCAGGAGAGGAGAGTAGAAATTCTCCAGGTAGGAGTGCTTGCATGTGCAAATGTATTAAGGTACAATTGGGCGTTTTGACAAATGTTCCTTTATGTCTTGTTTTTCATAGCATGCATTCCCTTTTACCAAGAGAAGCTGTCTTTAGTTCTCCACGCTGTCCGCTGTGCCCATTACTGGATGTCTAATGCACTCAACAAATTCTATTATTTTGTGCTGGATGTATGGAGCTATCCGTTAATACCTGACAGTTATTACCCAGAAAGTAAATGAACCTTGGAGTGAATATTTTCTTTTCCTCAAAAAGGGGGGGGGGTGAAATGTCAGAGAAAAGAAAAAAATATTTTAAGCTAGGAATCTTCACAGACGCATGCTTAAAAACCACAAAACAAAACATGAAAAGATGTGAATTTGAGATGGGGTTAGGATGCATTCTCAAGACCAACGTGGATGTCTCCCAGACGCCTGCAAATGGCTTATCAAAGGCTCCAGCTTCAGGCTGGACTCATTTGTCAAAGGCCTGACATCTGATGACGTCACAGCACCAGAGCGCTGGTGGGCCCGACTTACACTAGGTGTGTCTCCCTGAGGTGGTTGCAGCTGAGCCCGAACCCACTTACCAGACTGATTTTTTTTAAATACCAGCTTCCTCTGCACACACACTGCTGGATGTCTTGATGGAGTATTTCAGCAGATTTTAAAATAAGTTTGAAATCCAACGAAAATCTTGAGGCAGGTGAAATTACCCTTCCTCTCCCATGTTTGTCCCGGGTTCTTTTTTTTTTTCCCTGCCTAACAGGGTTCACTGTTTGGCCAGATAAATCTTTTCTCTATGAGCCTGGGGAATTACTATTACTCCAACCCAGATGGATTTGCAGGATTTTAAAAGAGAATCATGGGCGGGGTGCAATGCTTAATATAAACTCAGGTCTCTGTAATAGAGGAAGTTTAGGTCTAGCGGGAGCTGGCTTTTCTGGCTCCTTTCAGACCCCATCAGATAGATGGCTATCTTTTTTTTGCCAATTGTCCAGGGGTATTGGCTGCTATAAATTAATCTGTGTTGCTAGAAGCCCCCAGTGCTCTAGGGAGCAGGTAGGGATTATCCACGGTAGTAATGGGGGATACTGGTCACACTGACTTTCCACTTGGGTACTGGCAATATAGTTTGGTTTGCAAAAATTCAAGATAAACATTAATCGTGCAGAAAAAAAAGTTACCTTCAAAAAGAAGTTTGGGGGTTGGAAAGAGAGCGCAACAGTTGAGAACACTTGCTGCTCTTGCAGAGAGAACCTGGGTCCAGTTGCCACTACCCATATGGCTGCTCATAACTGCCTGTAATTATAGTTCTAGGGGATCTGGTACCATCTTCCGACCTCCCCGGGTGTCAGGCACTCACATGGTGCACATACATATACATTCAGGCAAAACACTCAGACACAGAAGTTGAAATAAATCTAAGTTTTCAAAAAAAAAAAAAAGCACTTTAGGAGTCTGGAACAAGACGTAGTTCTTATAGTATATGTTCCTCCCTTTGTAGTGTGCCAGATGTTTGGGGTAGTTAAACCATGAGGTAGATTCAACAGCTATGTGTATTCTGCTGATGTGGAAATGAAGTCACAGAGAGGTTGGCTCTCTTGCCCAAGACGACACAGCCAATTACTAGCCCAGTAGGGTTAAAGCCCAGGTCTCCCAACTCTTTAAGTCTTTCAAGAGTGCAGGCCAAACCCTTTTTTTAGAATCCTTTAGGTGGTTTTAGAAAAGTTCTAGTTTGGTCAGGGGGTTGAGAAATTCTGTGTTGACTAATCCTCAGAAGCGAAAGGCCTTTAGCTGGGGGTGGGTGGGCAGGACGCCAGTGTTCAGATTGGATGGCTCAGAGTGGTGGGGGAAGAGTATATTCGAGCGGGGACCCAGAGAGCAATGGTAAGTTGGCTCAGGTCATGGCATAGTATGAGCATACTTGGGGCTTGTCAAGTGGCAGTTTTGATCAGAAAAAAAGAAGGAATCCTGGGACCTTGAGCCTTTAAGAACCAAAGAGTTTGAGGGGATTGACTGATTGATTAATTGGTCCTGCAGCTAGGGGCAGGAAAGGTATACTGGAAAGATGACCATAACTATTAAAATCATCCATAGGTCTTCTGCAGTGGGACCTGTTACTCAACTACCAATCCTATGTCTCCAACCTTTGTATCTGGTAAGGTGACACCCTTAAGTGTAATGGACATGAATTTATACTTGAGCCCGATATTGCCCTTGATTGGCCTGATGACTTCCTCTTCTGCCTTTTGTGACTCCTGTTCTTGGTGTCAAGGGGGACACAGGGTCTCTTTTTGTGGGTCCTTAGTCTTGTAGAGAAAAGAATTTGGAAATGGACTCAGAAGGAAACGTGAAGACAATTTCGTTGGCGTTTGAGAGAAAGAAACAACAGGGTAAGCAGGCTAGAGATCTCTGGAGCTGCCTGGAAAGGAGAGACGGGTAAGAAAAGGGAAGTTGCGCCTTATAAGTTACAGGTCAAGGAGGCTGACAGACCTAGCAACGAAGTCTTTGAACAACTGCATTGTTGTTGTTGTTGGTGGTGGTGGTGGTGTTGGTGGTGGTGGTGGTGGTGGTGGTGGTGGTGGTGTTGGTGTTGGTGTTGGTGTTGGTGGTGGTGGTGGTGTTGGTGGTGGTGGTGGTGTTGGTGTTGGTGGTGGTGGTGGTGGTGGTGGTGGTGGTGGTGTTGTTGTTGGTGGTGGTGTTGGTGGTGGTGTGTGTGTGTTGAGGGAGAAAACATGACAGTGCCTTGGGTGTCAGGGCAGGATTTGAGCTGGTGTCAAAAAGCAGGGTGGGGTGTTACAGAGCAAAGACAGTAAACTACACTTTTTGAGTTAGGACACAGGAACTGGGGGACTCGATAAGAGGGCCCTGATGGTGGGGCAACTGGGCACCCACAGTCTGCATTGGAAAGGATTTTAAAGGCCATTTTTACCTGGGGAAAATGGGTATAGACGTACATTTTTCTCCCCAGTGCTAAGGAAGCTACTGGCTGCAAATGGCCCCATGTCTATCCCTTTCTTCCTGCCTAGCACTCCCTGCCATTGGGATACGGTGGCATCGTTTCAGAGTTCAGCTCTAGGCTGTGAAAAGTCCGGGCCACACAGAACAGCTCAACTGAGTTTTCTGTCAACAACCAACATCAACTGCAAGCCTCAGATGTGCGCCATCTTGGTTGCCCAATCCTGTGCAGCCGGCAGATGGGTGAGTGTCAGTCCTTGAGAGACCACCAGTAAGAGCCGTTTACGGAACACATTCGATTCACTGAACCTAAAGACAGTGATGGTTTTTAAAGCCACTAACAAGATACTGGAGAAGCAAGACAAAGACCTTCAAAGATTAGAGAACTGGACTACTTGCGGGGGCCACAAGAATAAGGAAATTGAGGGAAGCTTCTAGTAGATTCTGGCTTCCCTTCATAAGAATACCAGCAACACGGGCCACTGAGACAACTCAGTGCTAGCTGCCAAACCTGATGGTTTGAGCTTGATCTTTGGAACATGATGGAAGGAGAGAACTGATTCCCCAAAGTTGTCTTCTGACCCCCCCCCCCCCGACCCCCTCCCCACATACCTCGGGGTGTGTGCTAAGCCCATAAGTAAATAATGTAATTAGAAAGTGCGCAAGCAAACAGCATCTGGCCCACAGATCTCCGATGCAGACTCCTCCATGGCTCATTCTGTAGCCATGGAAGCAACACCTATCTCATTACAGGGCTAGTTATTCACATCCTGTCTTTGAAATGGAGAGGATACATTCCACAAACCCAGACTGATGTATCATTGGGATGGCAACTGGGATAGACATCGCGCGCGTACTCATTTCAAGATGAAACTAGGCATTCTGAATGTTTGCATATAGATGTATGTAAGTACATATTAGTTGCATGCAAATCCCTTGGAATAGTACCTTGCATATTTTAAGTGCTCAGTACACATCCGCTCTCATTTTTATGCAGTGCCTCCAATCTCTTTCTCTGAGTAACATTGTATCCTGAGTGTAACTCTTCAAAAGCTAACCAGATACAAATTCTTGGAAAGCCATTTGGCAATGAGGTTAAACATTGCTAGCTCATGATTCATCAGTTCCACTCCTGGGAGCAAACCCAACAAAAATGGGTCCTTGTCATCCACCAAAAGGCAAATCGGACAATGTTCACAACTACTTTATTCATAATGGTCCCAAGCTGGAGACAATCCAAATGCCCATCAAGATCAAGTGGGTAAGTAAATTGTGATCTATTTGTATGTTGGAATATCACTAAGTAATTAACAAGGATGAACTCAATTTTATGCTTTATGGTGGATAGACCTGGCAGACAACAAAGCCATGCACAAAGACCATGTGCTGCAAGTCCATTTATAAAAGCAGGTCTGCTTATGTATGGTGATGGAGGGCAGAATTACTGGAGGACGCTGACTAAGAAGGCTCAAGAAGGAACCTTGGCAACTGGGCTATTGGCAATGTTCTATTTCTTGACCTGGGTGGTAATGATGAGGATGCCTTTACATATAAAAATTAATCAACCAGTGCACTTTAGGGAAGCTCGTTTCACAGCGTATAAGCTGTGGGAGCTCAGGACAGAGTACCCCAAAGTATGCTATGACGTGGAGAATACTTGGAACTAAAGTGGAAGGGGTGAGTGGAGTATCCCAGTGAGCTAGATGTGCACGCCTTTGAGAGTCAAACTACTGACAAATCAATGCTCATCACAGCCATTCCAAACCAATGGCTTTGGGGGGTCTTTTGTCACATAAACGCAAAAAAAAAATGAATTTCATAAATAGGAGGGTGAGTGTAGAAAGTTCTATTGTAGGATTATAGGTGGGAGAGGAGAATGAAGGCAATGCTCCCGGACAGCAGGGCCATCCCAGAGATGAAGCTCCCATCTCTGGGCTAATAGGGCACTTGTGGACCAAGGCATGGGGTAGGGTGGGCCGCTCAGTCCATTTGTCCCACCCATGAGGTATGAAGGTGACTCTCGGTTTGAGTCATACCCTCACGTAGCTTCCAGGCTGTGGGGGTCCACTTAGGTTGTGTAAAAGAAGATGACCCTTAACAAGAAGCCAGAGCCCCTTCTGACATCTTTGCCTTCTAGCCAGGACAGAATCTGACCAAGAAGGGCGGAGACCCAGCCTCAGGAGCAACATCAGCCTTTCCTAGTCTTCCGATCTCCTGTCCCATTTTCTTCCCTGAAGAATGTCCCAGAATCCAGAATTCTTCTGTAAGGAAGGCCATAGAAACTAGAAGAACTAGCTAGAAGCCCCCCCGCCCACACACCTTTTCGCCAATGCAAACTGTAACTCCTGGAACGGCCGCTGTTTCCCTTCTCTGAAGCTCTTCATTCATTCCACACAGATCGCATCGAACCTGGGGACAGAGAATGCTAGAAAGGTGGCAAGACCTGGCAGGTTTGCCTGACTTCCCTCAGCCAATCAGTACCATCCCACTCACAGCCTTTGTCCAATCGCATTACCACAAGGCTGTCCATTCTTCACTGAACCCAAGTAGTTTCCCGGGGAATTAGGCCTTCAGTCTGAAGGCTCCGGTGTCAAGTAAAATGTCAATTAAGTAAGAGGTGAGTGACTCCCTTAAGACAAATGACTCGGGCCTCCCCTGGGCTGCCCTGAGCTACTGATGATTCCCTAAGGTTGTGCCGGGGCCAATGCGGGCTTTTCTTGTGGACTCACAGGTCCCTAAGGCCTTCCCTTTTCCAGCATCCCAAGTCTGAGAAGCCACATCTGAAAGCTTCTGTGATTTGGGAGCCTCACGACAGGCCAGAGTGGGTGTTGGACTGGGTTTATCGGAGGCAGTAGAACTGGATGGAGCAGAATCCACGGGGCCAGTTTGCTGGTATTCTTGACTGCTTGGGGCTGGACCACAGGAGGAGTCCTGATCCCCGAGGCTGCGGTACCTAGGGCCAGTTGTAGCTGCTGGGCAGGCTTCCCAGAAGCGGGTCGCTGGCTGGAGAACGGCCTCCCTGTGTTCCTCCATCCACCCCCATCTTCTCTTGAAAGCTTTGCGGCCTTTCTACACCTTCCAGGCCTTGTTAGGGAGGGTCAACACCACACACACACACCCACACCCACACCCACACACACACACACACACACACACCCCTTCCCAGCAAAAACGTGGGCTGTCGCCTGGGCCCATTGGTGTCCCTGGGCTTTCCTAGGAGACTTCTGCATCCCACCCTGCCGTGATGAGCTGGGTTCGCTGCTGTCCCTGGGCTTTCCTGGGAGACTTCTGCATCCCACCCTGCCGTGATGAGCTGGGCCCGCTGCTGTCCCTGGGCTTTCCTGGGAGACTTCTGCATCCCACCCTGCCGTGATGAGCTGGGCCCGCTGCTGTCCCTGGGCTTTCCTGGGAGACTTCTGCATCCCACCCTGCCGTGATGAGCTGGGTTCGCTGCTGTCCCTGGGCTTTCCTGGGAGACTTCTGCATCCCACCCTGCCGTGATGAGCTGGGTTCGCTGCTGTCCCTGCGCTTTCCTGGGAGACTTCTGCATCCCACCCTGCCGCGCCCCTTCCCCACCAGTGACCGTGGTGCCCTCGGGGCGGGAGAGGGCGGCCGGATGACCTGAGTCCCCAGGCAAGGCGACGGAAATCCCAAGGGACCCTCTCTTTCCTTCCCCCCCCCTCCCCTCCCCTCGGAGCATTGCGTCCTTGGCACTCCTCCGGAGACAACAGGGCGGCCCGCAGGGCAGCCGGAGGCCCCGGCACGGCCCGCAGGGTAATTGGAGAACCTCGGAGACCGGGTGGGGGTGGGGGATGTAACCCCCGGGGCTGCGGGTCCCGGCCGAGGCCTTGACTCGGAGGCGGGGTGCTGGCTCCGTGGGGACCTCCGGGGGCCCGGCCGCTCCGCACCCACCCCGCGCGCGGCTCCGCCTGCTCATTAGCGGAGGCCAAGCCGGCCGGTTCGCCTCCTCTGGCCACCAATTACGCGCCCCGCTGGCTCCGAGCGCGCACGCCGCGGGGCCAGACAAAGGCGCGGGGCGCGGGCGGGGGGGGGGGGGGGGGGGGGGGGGGGGGGGGGGGGGGGGGGGGGGGGGGGGGGAGCCCGGGGCGCCCGCGCCTGCAGAGCCGCGGCGGCGGCGAGATAAGGGCTGTTGGGGCGTCGAGCTCCAAATGGAAATGAATCCAGCTAGCGGGCGCGGCGGCCCGTTCCCTTCGCCCCCGCGGTTTTTGCTCCACGACCCCAAACACCGACCGCAAGTCTGGAGGCCCACCCACCCACCCACCCTTCCACCCTTGGCACCCCGACCGGCCGCCAGCCACCTCCTCCTCCCTGGGCAGTTGCTTGCACGTTGGGGAAGTGCTGGAGCGAGGGCACGCCACGTGCCTCCCTCTCCACCGCCCGGGAAACCTCTCCCGGAGGGTAGTGCTTAGCTTGGGTGCAGCTAACCAAAACCTTCCAGGCTTGCCTACCAACGTGCCCACGCCCCCACTCCTGGCCAGTTCTGGCTCCAAGCCCTTCCTAGGCACAGCAGGGTTAGGAATTTAGGGGAGGGGGTAGAGGCATCGCTGCTACTAGCCTTGCTAATAGTTATCTCTCTCCGTTTGATGACCAGGCAATTTTTTTTTTTTAATATTTGCAAAATGAGGCTGAGAGGCGAAATGATTTCTTCACAACTCCACGGGTTAGTGGCAGCATCCGGGCCATAGTTTGCAGCCTTCTAACATTGTCAATATCCTGACTTTTCCAGGAGAAAGAATAAAACATAGTCCACGAACATCTTCGCTTTGATATTTTCAGCTGTCCTTGCAGAGCCTTTCTTACTGGAGTGGCTTTTCGTGTGATGGAAAACAGGCTGGGACCTCCTGGCTAGCCACAATGACTTCCACAGAGGACACTTAGTTCCTCAGGTTGCCTTCTGAAAAGCATGGGTTCTTGTTCATTATCTAAATCCAAGGTTATTATGCTGGATGTAAACTTTGGTTTCCAGAATCTTTAACCCAGGAGGGCCCAGGTTTGGAGCCCGAGTCTGTAGTGTGCCCACCCCTGTCCTAATTCTCCTTTTTGGGAGAGGGGGGCTAGGCAGGGGGGAGGCTGGGAGCCTTCTGGGGTGCCATGGGGGAATTTCCCATTGTTCTTTGGTGACATCTGTCTCCTCGGCTGCCAGAGGCTCTAAGAGGCAGCTTCCTTTTCAGTCACAGGGACAGTGCAGTGCTGGAACAGTCTGGGGAAGGGTCAGGGAGGCTCGCGCCTCAGGGCACGCCTGTGGGATGAAATGTAGGCTGCCCCAAATGAAGACAAATGTCCCTCAATAAAGTGCCGTTCCCCAGGGTCCTCCTTGCTGTCTGCTGTCAGCAAGGTTTAGGGCTCCTGAGGTCAAGGTCTTTCTCCCAGCCCGCCCTCCCTCTCGCAGGCTACTTAGCTTTGCACAGAGAAAAGCTGGTAGGGGCCCTGGCCTCCTCCTCCTCCTGCCTCAGACTCCAGGCAGTGAGCCAGAGGCCTAGGGAGCCAGCCAGATAGGCTTGGTGCAAATCATTTTGTCCTCCCTTCCTGGGGAAGCACCACCACCAGGAGCCAGGCTGTATTCCTGCTGGAAGGGAGGGGGCCCTCCTTCACGCGGATGCCTGGGAGAACCTGCCTTACATCTTGGTTATTGGTTCTTAGCAGTTGCCTCTCTCCCCAACCCCTGTCCTGAGTCATATTGTACTCACCTACCAATAAGGTCCATGCTATTGTATGCTCCTCAGCCAACAGCCTCAATTCCCCAAGTGCTCCTCCATCAAAAAGTTAAGGGCAGGTATTGTCAGAGGGGATTCGGGACCCTAGCACAGTTGGCTCCCTTCTTATTGGTCAGTGAGGATGATGACAGCTATCCAGAGCAACTAGTCTTAACAAAATAAATTAGGTGGCTAGTGGGTGACCTATTAGTGAACTGGAGACATTTCACCCTTAAATAGCCTTTCTGTGGAGGCTCCAAATATCTCTTTCATGATTTCATTGTTTTTGTACTAGGCTCTGGCTCTGGCCTCCCCCGTGGTCCTGTTTTCAAAAGATTTTTTTTTTTTGCATCTTAATTTTTATAAATCATGGGCCTTGGGTATGGGGCAGCCAGGGAGGAGTGTCTGCCAATATGGAAGGGATATTATTCCCATTTTCCCTCCTAAGCCCACCCAGCTGGGAGACAGATCTGTCAATCGCCTGTGAGGGTCTTTGAGGGAAGCGCCCAGGGGCCCGATGTTAAATCTTCCAGAAGAGCAGAATGGGCCAATGTGGTACTCAGCATCAAAAACAAGATACCTTGGGATATTGGGAACAGCTTGCATACCTTTGTTCAGTGATTGATGACGGGCACCCTGGGTGTCAGTGTTGAGAACTGCAGCCGATGCAGGAGGTCCCTTCCTCCACACACATGCTGCAACAGGTCAGCCGAGACTGGTCACCAGCAGAAAGCAGCATTGCTTAAGTTAAGGGTTCCTGAATGGGAGACCACAAAGTTGCCCTCTTGCCCTGGTCGGCCCTGGATTTCCCTTGAGAACTTGGGGAAGTCATGGAGTCACTTCCGGCCAAGGATGTGTCATTCCCAGACATCTGTTGGGATGCTCCTGGCTACCCTTGAGTGCTTTAGTGGGCATAGGCCATCTGATGGGTGAGGGAGCTTAGCTCCTCGCAGGTGCCCTGGATTCTTCCTGGCTGTATACCCTCGTTCCAGCTGCTGAACCGCAAGCCTCAGTTTTCCCATCTTTACAATGAGAATAAAAGTTCCAGCATCCTAGGGCTGTCGTGAGATGAAACAAGACAGTGTACGTATATGTTTAAGACTGTGCCTGAAATGAGGTGATTGCTCATTGATACCACTTACCGCTTGCTTTTTCTCTCCATTCTCTTTTCTTCCTTTGTTTTCTTTAAGGTTTTTTTTTTTTTTTTTTTTTTTTTTTTTTTTTTTTTTTTTTTTTTTTTTTTTTTGAGACAGGGTTTACTAGGTAGCCCTGGCCAGCCTGTAACTTGCTATGTAGACCAGGTTGGCCTCGAATTCATAGTGATCCATCAACCTCTGCCTCCTTATTGCATTAAAGGCACGCAGCACCCATATCTGGCCTTTCTCTGTCTTTTTTAAATAAAATTCTCATTGTTCTTCTGAACCGACTGCAGTATATTTGGCTGTAGAGGAAAGACAGACAGCCTGAGTTCAGTCATGCAAGGGGTGGTGGCGATTACAGAAACCACACTAGGTCTTTCAGCGAGGTGACTTAATTAGGGAACTGGCTGCAGAGGTCAAGGAAGCTCTGGGAAACCGTGCAAGTGAAACAATCTAAAGATTCCTGCTGGCAGGAAGCTATAGAGTCCAACGAGGAGACAATATCTTTGGGGATTCAGAAATCAGCTCAGTCTAGTGTGTAGAACCCTGGAAGAAAAAACTTTTGAGAAGCCGCAAGAATGGAAGACATACCCTGGTTTTTCTTGTTCCTTGCTCTCTCATCTGCCAGGACCTCCTGAGGCTCAAACTTCCCTAGAAAGCTAAGGGGAAAGAATGGGAGGTATCCGGGTGCCCTGCAATCTGGAGAAGGCTGGGAGGAATCTGGCGGTGACACAAACTGCCATGTGACTTGTCAAAAGACCAGGTCTCTGTGTAGGTCTGCTGCTGCAGCCCAAACCAGGCAACCTAAGGCCTTCGTGACTATGCCAAGAGTTCAACCCAACAACAGGTGACAGGTCTCTTGTATTTGTCCTGGACCCTGGAGGCACACCCTGTAACCTGTAGGATGCTGCATTGAGATCTCATTCTTCTTTTAGTTCCTGACCAGCAAGTGACAAAGGCTACCTTGTCCCCAAGGTGGCTATAATTGGGTTGTGTGTTGTTCCATGGTGTGGGAAGTCCTTCTGTATATGTTTTGCTTTTATTGGTTAATGAATAAAGAATCTGCTTTCGGGCAATGGCTTAACTATATCCAGGCTGAAAGAGATAGATAGAGAGAGAGTAGGCAGAGTCAGTGAGAAGCCATGTAGCCCGGCTAGAGACAGATGCTGGACAGAAGTTTACCCAGTAAGCCATAGCCATGCGGTGATACACAGATTAATGGAGATGGGTTAGTTTAGAATATAAAAGTTAGCCAAAAACACAGTTAAGCTATTGGCCAAATAGTACTGCAAATAAAATAGTCTCTGTGTGGTTATTTAGGTTCTGGGCAACCGGGAACGAACAAGCGGCCTTTGCCAACAGCCCCCCGTCATGATGTACAGTGTTTTCACTAATAAGTTCCTCAAGCTTCACGCTACTGCTTCCTGGAAACCTGGAAAAGTCAGTAGAGGGCCCGTGAGATGGCTCAGCGGGTGAAGGTGCTTGACATACGGTTCAATCCCCAAAACCCATACAGTAGGAGAGGACAAGCTTGAGTACACCATCCTCCGACCTCCGCATGTATTCTGTGACGGATGGGCACACACTGAAGATATAGAGGAAAAGCCTCTTTAAACAACCGGTTGAGTCAGCAGACGTGTATAAGGAGGCAGTGTGGAGAGGAAAGACTTACGGTAACTTCTAAGAACTACCTTGAGACATTCTGGAGAGAGGCCCTGAACTCCAAACTTACCTCATGCAGGTGTCTCTAAACTCTCTTTATACATGTTACCTCGCCGGGTGTTCGCATTTTTGTTTTACTTAAACATGTTTGTTCGTTTCAGATGAGGTCTTGCTATGTTGCCCAGGCTGGCCTTGAATTCATGATTTTCTTGTCTCAGTTTCGGGGTGCTGGGAATGTAGGCATATGCACACCCCACGTGGCTCAAGGCCTTACTATTGGAAACCTCACTTAGCAAAGGTCTTAGAGAAATTGGGATAATTTCTTCGGAGTCTGTTCCGGCTTCACCCGTGTTGCTGTGACTAAACATCCTGACCCAAAGCAACTTAGGGGAGGGTCTACTCAGCCCACAATTCCAGGCTACAGTCTATCATTTTGGGGAAGTCACGGTGGGAATTCCAGCAGCTAATCGCAGGATACCGACAGCCAACAGCAAAGAGCAAATGCATCCTTGCTTGCATATGCTCACGGCGCATGTTCCGCTGGCCTTCTTCACGCTTACATCAGCCTCTGAAATGATGTTGGCCACAATATGCAATCAAGACAGTGCCCCCACAGACATGCCCACTGAGCCTGACTGAGACAATTCCTCAACTGAGACTCTCTTTCCAAACAATCTCAGGTCGTGGCAAGTTGACATTTAAAATGAATGATCACAGAGCCCAAATAAAAATGGAACCAAAAAGCGCCTTTCTCCTTGTCTTAAATTCAGGCATTCTCTTATTGAACGTCTTTTAGTGCCGTACGGTTCCTGGCTTATTGCTTTAGCTTGATGTGAAGGTACAGAGTGACTGGTGACATTTGAATGTTGATGGTTGTCTTGGGAACATAGGGGATGTCTGGCTTTGAGAAGCTTCCCTTTCTACACCAGGGTGGAAACATGGCAGGGCCAAGTGAGCCGTTATTAGCGGCCTGATTATTTTTGTTTGGTCCCCAGGTTATTGGAATCTGTGCCGGAGAGACAACAATTGAAAGAGGGACCAAGCGACCGTGAAAAAAGAGCAAGTGGCCAGATTCAGAGCTGCTGGGACAGATCGCAGCCCTCCCACCCCTACCCCAAAAATATTTGCTCCTGGGTCCTAGAAAAGAAGGAAAAGGCCAGCTAGATTTTTTTTTTCTGTTCTTTGTAGGTTGAAGGAACTGGCTGAAAGAGAGAAGTTTGCCACACGAGTGAGTGACTACATAAACAACTTTCCAGGGGGCCTATTTAAAATGCTCTGGGGAATAGATTGTTTTAAAGCTTTTAAAAAACACCATTTACATACAATTAATATGTTGATTGCACGGCGTTTTTATTAATTCATTATAGCAAGGACTTCCAAATAGCAAAACAGCTTTGCAATACTTAGCTTAGTTTGTGATATAACATGAGGCAATTACATACCTAATCATTATATATGTTTGTGTGTGTGTGCGTGTGTGTGTGCGCGCGAGCCTGCGCACATGTCTGTGTGTACAATTGAGAGTCTCATCATTTCTCAGTATCCACACGATGCTTATATAAATACATTCTTTGCCTCCCAGGGCGGCACAAAAGAGATTGTATTTTATATACTTTTAATCCTGGACTCCTAGTTTGTTATGACAGCAAAGGCCCTTGACTGAGTGGAGTGAGCTCAGCGCACTGCATGAGAAGCAGAGACTCTACGGTTTAACACACACCTTGCTGAATAGGGGAGCGGGAGAAGGGCAGCAGATAGTAGGGACCTACAGAAAAATCAGATCTGGAACTTTCACAGGGACACCAGGATGTACGGTTTTGACCTTGAGTCTGCTTTGGTTCTTCATTGCTGAACAACAAAATCCCTCAGAACTTGTTAGGTGGAAGCAAACACGACTTACTTCCTCTTCCTGATCCAGTGGCTTGACTGGGGATGAACTGGGCTGTCTGCTGGTCTCGGCTCAGATATCTGCTGTAGCTGAGGTAGATGGGAAGGGATATCTAAGCCTGTTTTATTCAGCCACGATGGAGGCGCACACCTTTAAAGATCCCAGCACTTGGAAGGCAGAGACAGATGGATCTCTGTGAGTCCAAGGCCAGACTGATCTGGTCTATAGAGCGAGTTCTAGGACAAACCCTGTCTTGGAAGGTGGGGGGAGTCGTCACCGCCACCACCAAAAAGCCCCAAACATCACGTTTCATGTTTCATTCTCATACCCGGCTCTCTGGAAGGCTGTGGCTCTGATTGGTCTCTACATGGAGGGCGGGGGGTGGGGCGCTACTGAAAGCAACCAAACCAGCCTTCTGAGGATAGAGGTTTTATTGCTTTAAAAATACTTTTGAGAGAGGGTTTTATTATATACCCTAGACAGGCCTTGAATTTGCTACGCAGCCCAGGTTCGCCTTGACCTTGAATATTATTTTCCCTCTTGCCTTCAGAGTGAGGAGTTTACAGGAGGGGGCCATTATGAAGTTCTAAGTTCCTTCCATTCTGTTTCCTTATTTTCTCAGCCTTTCTTTCTCCTTCCCCATCAGAGTCCCCATCATGTCCCCATCAGAGGCCAATGTTCAGGGACAAGGACAACTCAGTGTCCAGTGTTCAATGGCAGCGCTTGCATGAGGGTCAGGTTGTCCTTGCTTCTGAAATGTCAAGAGTCATATAGCACAGGCAGGCTAGATTCTTTTTTCTTTTTAAGATTCGAAGTCGGATGTTTTAATATTTCACTGAACTACTGCAGAAAGCCCTTCATTATGGGATGGAAATGCCTGGAAAATGGCCTTCTAATTAACGTGAAATGAGACAGTGCCCCTCAGAGCAAGGGGACTTGGCAGCTGTGAGGGTGATGTCACTGTGCCAGCACTTCCTGGGCGGGGTGATTGGATGGGGCCTGATCCTAGGATATATTTGCCTCTCGGAGCCCATTCAGCATAAATCCTGCCACGGGGCTGGACTGGAGACAGCACAGCTCGCTGAGTTACTGCTTCCCAGAAATTGCTGAAGCCATTGATCTTGATCTTTGTAAATCATTAGGTAATTCTGGCATTTAGGCACAGGGTAGCTCTGTGCACAGTGACCCGCAGGAAGGCAGACCTGTTTCAACAGCAGATCCTGGGCGCAGAGTCTCAGTGGGCTCTGGCTCAGCTACGTGGGTTACAGTGACCTTTACGCTCCTGAATAAGACACCAAGTGGTTTGCTCGGCAGCTGCCCCACGTCCCCCGACAGTCTCAGCGGAGCAATGTGTTTCTGAGAGACCTTGAACGCAGCTCAGATCCTGCCAGGATTGCCTGGGAGAGTCTCTGGATTATTTAGGTCTGTCTTCTTGGTTGCTTCTCACACTGAGCAAAGTGGCCGGCAGTTGTCCTGGGGTAAAAGGAATTAAAAACTTGCCTCAAGCTTGGCTTGTTGAACGCGAGTAACAGAACCCTTGCACAGTAGCTACTAAGTACTCACTGTGCACCAGCACCGCACCGTGTACTGGACATCCATTTTTTGCATGTAAATTTGACAGCAAAGCTATAAGGTAGATACTCTTCTTATTCCCCATTTGGAGGCTGCAGATGCGAAGCCCTATGTCCCACAACTAGCTGTTGTCAAAAGATTTGCTGCCCTCCTGCCCGAATGACTCAGCTCAGAGTATCTTATAAGACTTGGTTTAATCAATATCGATCGCATGCCCAAATAATTCCAGCATCAGAGGAAGACAAGGCTATGGGACAAAGAAAATTGGGGATCTTGAATTCAGTGCAGCTCTGTGGCCTCAGTCTCCTGTTTTGTGAAGTGTTGGTGACAACGCCTACCTACTAGGGAAGCCCACTGAGGGGTAAGACTGCCATGACGTTAGTTGTAATATTATTTTCCCATGTGATGGTTAAGACTGGAGCGTGAGAGTGAGACAGAAAGGGATTTGGTAACAGCCGTGGACCGGGTGGAGGGGGCTCCACTCACTGGATTGCAGGGAGAGGTGAGAAGTCGGGGAGGAAGGGCCCAAGGGAAATGCAGGGGGTTGGCCGCGTCTCTTTTCTGTATGGAATCTGCTTCTGCAGATGGCATTCCTGAGGTGCTGCTGTGGGTGCTGGGTGGTCCCCTGCACTTCTATCTTCATCGTGGGCAATGAAGCATGTGCCCTGTGCCGTTAAGTGGCATTTGTGGCAGTTTGGTAAGCGCTTCACGCTCATACCTGCCAGTTGGCTTATTGACATCAACCCAATGCCTTGTCCAGGCCACACGAGGAGGTGTAAGAATGATGTGTGTCTTTGGGGCACAGTTACTTGGAGATCCTGGAGTGATGTTTCTTCCAAGAGCTGTTTGGCTGGGGACATGCCTGCTCCAGGGGGAGTAGAGGAAGTTGACTCTCTGGAACAGTGGCCTGGGGTGGCAACGCTTTTTCAGAGACAGCCTCAAATACCAGTGTGAGGACTTTGAGGAGGAACTCTGAGTTTCTCTTCGGGGTGCAAATAATAAAGACTCCACTCAGATCAGCTGATACACAAAGTAGAATTGGAGTAGGGGCCTAAAATATCTAGCTGATAGTTTCTGGCATAGGCGGACCCAGGGACACAGATAATGACTTAGGGTTCTACCACTTGTTTCTTAGCCAGCCTCAGGCAATAATGTGAGGATGGCCACTGACTGTTACAGGTCCCAGCCTACCCTGTTGGAAACAAAGGCCTTACCTCTGGGAGAGAGGTCCCAAGGAGAACTTTGATGGCCCAAGCCAAAGATAAAATGTCCCAACAAGTATTGGAGAAAAGTGATTGACTAGTCAGGACTGCTCCGTAGTTTTGCTGATGGGGATGCTGGTTCTGGAAGACCTAGACTTTTTAATATGCCTAGACACAGGAAAAAGATGCTTTCACTAGAAGACAATAGCAGACAGAAAGAATAGTTAGCTGTGACCAGTTATGGGTTAAACGTTCTAAACTATTAACCAAAGGGTGATCCTAAAGTCACTCTGGAAGCTTTTCAGGCAAGCACACTTGCCTTCTAGACTCTTTTAGAGGTGCCAGGGGCAGCCAGCCAGGAGGGCCTGACTCCTCTCTCACCCCCCATCACCTCCTCTGCCCAGCTGCAACCATTTAGTTCCCTTTGGCCCTGGGAACAAGGGCCCTCCTTTGCCTGTCTGCAATATTCGGGACAGCCTCGTGCTCAGCCAGAGGGCTATGCCTTGTCCAGATGTCCAGAGGGGCTGGTTTCATGTGTCTGACAAGGCCTTCTTTCTATACAGGGGGATCTGAAGGAGGGCGTCGTCTGCAGCCTGGGCACAGGGTGATAAATGCCCCCTGTGGAATGCAGAGATGAATTCTCAAAAACGGGGAAAGAAAGGCTTTCATTGCAAAAGCCCCAAACAAGAGAGTTTTCTCATCTCAAACTGCAGGATGGGGGTGGAAGAGGGGTGTCAGGGGAACAGTGAGTAGGGGGAGGCTACGGGCAACACAGACACTTGACTGTAAAACTGCTGGGGAAGGCCCAATAGAGCAGAGACCTCTTTTCCTCTTGAGCAGCCCAGGACCCAAGGCCATGGCAGCCTGAACTCAGCCTCTTGCTGTGTGGCAGGGGCTGTATGTTACCAGCCCCGGAGAATGGGGGCTGTGTTGGCCTCATTCTGCTCCCTCCCCCAGCACCACCCCAGAGCTACCCACACACAAATGGCATTGTACAGCCAGGGACAAAAAAACGTCTGTTCATTCCCCATCCACGCCTGAGGACAAAAAGCTGAGTGTGGCTCACTCTGCTCTGGTTTAGGAAAGATGGAGCCATGGGGACAAAGAGGGCTGGGAACTCAGTGGCAAGGCAGGGATGGCTGGAGGACACAAATCCACTTTGGCCACTTGATGAGAACCTGTGACCCAGACACACCCAGCAAGGACGGCAATCCCTTTGGTGGCCCTTGACCTGCTTTCACAAGAGCAGATCACCTATGGTGGAGATCAATGACTGTAACCTTTCCAGTTTCCCTGATACATCCACCCCCTGGGCAAGTCTGTCTCTAGAAGTCTCCATTTTGTCAAATAGCATTTGTAGAGTCATTCCATTGTGGTTAGTTAAGTGTGGGCTTGGGACATCAGATAGACCTGGCTTCAAAAATCAGCCATGGTGTCAGCTGTGTGGCCATTAGTTTGTCCTTTGTCTTTCCTCATTGATGAGGCGGAAGTAATCATAGCATTTGTAAGGTTGGGAGGAGCAAAGGCCACAGCCCACTGGCATGTACCACACAGAGCAGTCCACGGTGATATTGACCACACTGTTGATCAATTGATGCATAATATTGTTAGTTTTGTTCACCATGTCTGCCGTTTTGAGGAGATAATGAAAATTCAGAGAAGTAGTGCCTTATGAATGAGTTGCATTTCATAGTTAACTGGGAAGCTTGTTTTCTGGACCCAAACATATAGTTTCCATAGAAACACTGCTAAGAAAAGTCTTGAGGTTTCCAGTTAACCCACAAAAGCCTATTCAACTGTCAATTACCAGAAATAACTGAGTGGTGGCTTAAAAACATAGCAGAAAATTCTTTAATGTCTCTCCCAATGAGAGGTGGGCTCTGGATCCCCTCTTTTTGAGTTCACCGGGCTTTGTGGTTGCTTCAGTCCACAAAGTATGACAGAAGGAGCGTATTGTGACTTCAAAAGTGGCCAAAAAAGGCTGTAAGGGTTCTACCTTGTTTGTTAGACACTCTTGGAGGCCAGTAAAGCTATGTAAGATGCCAGAATACTTGTAGGCCTCCCAGCTGAAGAGGCCACGGGGTCACACACCACACATATGCCAAGACAGAGACAGAGACCTTCTGAGTCCAAAGTCATACAAGTCAGTCCTAGCTTTTAGAGTCTTTCCAGGCAAGGCTCAGGCACTGTAGAGCAGTGTAAAGATCACTGTATCCGGAATGGATTCCCAATCCACAGAATCCACAGCATAATCCCATGGCTGCTGTTCGGGTTTGGGACTATTTGTTACACAGCAGTCGCTATGTCTAGTCCCTGCCCTTTGTAACAAGGACTGTGACAACAGCTGATGCTAACTAATGCTGGTGAGATCTTGCGCCATGCCTGGTGCTGTGAGAAATATATGCTTGTTTTTATTTTTATCAGAAGTTATTATCCCGGCAAGGAATCACATTTTTCTGAACTCTCTCTTTCCCCTTTGTGCTGGTTAGCCAGTCACGTCAGATTGTGACACTGAGCTCCCACCAATGGGATAAGATGCAGTCACCACCTAACTCAGGGATGAAAGACAGGAGTCACATTGGCCCTGGTGTGTTCTATTCTAGTTTGGGTTCTGGTTCACCCCCCCCCCTTTTTTTTCAGAAGGAAGCACCTTTTTGAACTCCTTTTACTGTCTTCATATTCCTTTGTAGGATAGTGAGGTTGTTCATTGCTTCCAGCAAGCCTGTGCTACATTCCTTCTGTGGATTGGCTCAGTCCATCCTCAGAAGTACCCTAAGAGAGAAACTGGCAGCAAGGAAAGTCCTTAGAAACTTGTGGCAAGGCCATGGCTATGGACGAAGAAAGTTTCTTTATGAACAAGTCCCAGGACTTGAAGGAAGACGGGTTCCCTGGCTGGATCCAAGGAAGCACTTAGAGGGGTGGCTGTGATTGTGGATAGCCCTTCCAGACAAGCTGAAGGGCTGCTAGGCCTTGAGGACATTGACTATCGTAATCTGCCTTCACTTCCAGGTCAACAGCCTTTCTTTTCTTTGATTCAGTTGTCTCTGTTACAGAATTTTACCTCATTTGTGGAATAATGAAAACATGGCCTACCTTGTGATTGCCAGGCATGATCTGGTTCTTTCCCACCCTTTGACTTGGGGCTTGACCATGTGACTTGCTTGGCCAATGGGATGAGGGAGAAGGTGAAGTGTTCTGATTGGGGGCCGAGGCTTTAAGAGGCTTCGAGAGTTTTTGCTTGGTCTCTTGTGTTAGGTTTCCCAAGAGAGGAAGCTGCCCTGTTTCCATGGTCCCAGGAGGTAGAGGATAGAGATAGTGATAGATGAGCCAGGCTCAGCTGATTGTCAGCCTAGTCAGTAGGATGTGCCTGCTCATTGATGGGGACTACTATGATTTTCATATTGTTCCACAATGATTGTGGCCAATATACAAATAATGCTAATTTACTGTCTGAAACAAATGTGTGTGACAGGAGTCAGGAGGTTCCAATGTGTCCTCACGGTTCTATCTATCTATCTATCTATCTATCTATCTATCTATCTATCTATCTATCTATCATCTATCTATCAATCTATCATCTATCTATCTATCTATCTATCTATCTCCTATCTATCTATCTATCTATCTGCCATCTATCTATCTATCTATCTATCTATCTATCTATCTATCTATCTACTTATTTTGTTTGTTTGTTTTAACCATGTCCCCAAGTCCATATTTGCCTCTTGGTTGCTGGCCATACTGCCTGGAGAACCCATTCCAGGTCAGGCAGGGTGGCCTTCCCTTGAGTACAAAAGTGTTTCTGGTGCACGAGCTGGGCTCTAGGACGATTTCTTTTTTACACCACACAGAATGGTTCCCACCACGTTAGGCAGCAGAACAAAGAACACAGACATAGTTGCAGATATGGCGTTCCTAATCACAAGGGAGCCGTGCCGAGGGGGCAAAACCAGCTCTTCTCCAGGTGGTCAGAGACTGTCGAGACTGTTGGGAGTTGCCAGCCGCCTCGATGCTAGATTCAACAGTCTTGAAATGGTCCACCCTAGCCTGCATCTTAAGGAGCACTGTAAAGAGGACAAAACAGGTGGAGGACATCCGCTGCCTGGGAGAAATCTGCGTTGAGCTTAGCATCTAGCATCCTTCGTAGGGTTGATTTCTTTGGACCTCCAGGAAGGGCTGTTCAAAAGACAAGAGAAGGCTTGGGAGAGGACCGTGGGAAGAGAGAATTGCTCCCACTCTCCTTTGTGCAAAGCATCTCTTTTCCTTCCTATGTCCTGTGGCCCATGAACCCCCTTCCAGGGCCCCTGCCTCCCATCTTGGTTGCGGACCAGGCAGTTGGTACCCCCACTGACCTCAGCCCTTCTCGGAGGAGCGGATGTGTGTCTCGTGCCTATTTTTGGCAGGGTCAGCGTTCGTACTGCCTGCCTTTCCAATAGATGCATGTTTAGCTACAGCTAATTTGGATTTTGTTTCTCCAAAAGCATTCAGAGTTGTTTTTGCCTAATGCATCAGATTTAAACTATGGGGCTAATTAATATGGAGGCATGAGGAAGAAAGGAGAAAGTTGCTTACCAGGTCTAGTAGAGATGAACTGGAACCCTCTCTTTAGCATCCTGGCACTTGAAGCAGTCCTGATCCCTGCTGAGATTACAGATAGGGACCATATCTTTTTCAGACTTGTCCAGGTGGCCAAGGGACTGGGGGACTAACGGATAATAGGTGTGTGTGTGTGTGTGTGTGTAGGTCTCTCTCTCTTTGTGTGTTATTTATGGATTGTATGTGTCCTGTGTATAGTGTTTATGTGTTATATATCCTGTGTTTGTGGGTCATGTGTGCTATCTGCATGCTATTGTTGTGTTTGTTGCCTACATTGCCTGTGTCTTGTGTGCTGTGCTTTATTTGTTTATTGTATACATTGACATGCTTGTCGTGTGTGTTTTGCATGTTGCATGCCTTTTGTGTTTGCATTTCGTTTTATGTATATGCTGTATGTTACAGATATGTATATCACAGGCTTGAAAGGGACTTTCAAATATATAAGACTCATTGTAGTTAGGGAGGAGTTTGGCACCTTTGGGGGAACACTGGGATGTTCCCACTTACGTCAGGTTGAAATTGAAAAGGATAAGGGTGAAGATGGAGGTGGAGTTCGAAGCTTGGATATTTTGGAGCTCTCTTAAGGCTACAGTCCCTTCAATTCTCATGTAGAGATCTCACTCTCAACGTGATGATATTAGTAGTCGTACCATTGGATGGTGCCGTTCTTTGGATGTGGCTTATTCTCTAAGGGTTCATGTACTGGTCACATGGTCCCCAGTATAAAATATTGAGTTGGTCCTCCTCCTCCTCCTCCTCCTCCTCCTCCTCCTCCTCCTCCTCCTCCTCCTCCTCCTCAAGAGGTGGTCCCTTTAAGAGGTTGGGTAACTGGAAAGTAGTCAGGTCATTCAGGAGTATCATCCTCAGAAGAGATTAATGTAATTCCTGGAAGAATCTTCTTAGTTTGTTATCAAACGAGGCCTCTTCTGCAACCTCTTCTGCCTGCGGCCTTCCCTTTCTTACCCTGCCACACTGCGCTTCATTCAGATAGCCCTCTCCAGGGGACGGACAGATAGGGTCGCTAGCCATTGATTGGACTTCCACCAGCCGTCCACTCCGCATCGGGCATTTGCTTACGGCCACATACAATGGACTAGTGGGTGTGATTACACAAAAGTGTCTGTGAGGCTTCAGGGGTGAAGAACTAAGGATGGGCTCCCAGGGGAGGATGGTAAAGGAGGAGAGAAAACCAGGCAGAGTACCATCTCAGCCCAAGTCTCTGCCTCACCTGCTCCTGCTCCTACAGGGGAGCGTTGAAGTGGGAGTTATACCTCTGACCTTGTCCCAACTTGAGCTAGAGTTGTTGGGACTTGACCATGTTACGTGACCCAAAAGACTCAAGTGGATTCTACCAAGCCTCAAGGCTCAAAATCTGAAGAAATCTTTTTGCACTACAAAGTCCACAGCACAACTATTTCTATGGGACACAGTCTGACTGTGAACTATCGCACCTGGCCTAATCCTAGAGGCTCCCATATTTTGGCTACACATTTTGAAGGACACGTTTCTTGACTCTTAGAGAAAAGGCCACTGATTTCAGGACATAGCCTCAGACCAATGGCCAGACCACACTGAAGGGACACATCCCCAAAGGCACATCGCTGTGGATAACCCACCCTACCCAGCCAGGTCTCAGGGTTGCTGAGTCGCCCTGCAGCAGCGAAAGACTGCCTATTGCTCGTCTTGTGTTTATTTAGCCTCTGATTCTTCTCTAGACCCTCTGAGCACCTGCCTGAGCTTGGGGGACGAGACACCCCTGCCTAGGCCTGTCATTCTGCAACCCATTGTTGCTAACACACCTGTGCTTTTTCTCGTGGAGGAAGCAGGTCTCGAATGAACCTCTGCCTCTTGCTCCAACCTAGTTTTCTCCTTGACAAATGGCACCCATCACTCAAGTAGACGGTCACCGCATAGCGTAAAGTCTGGAGATTGTCACTCATGGTGGAAGGGTTGCCAGCTTCTTGAGTCTGAGCGTGATGGAGCACCCGGGAATGAAAGGCAGGTGCCTTGCCATTTCGCATGTGGGGAAATATTAAAAGCACATAAGAATTGTAATGCCAAAAGAATAATTGGGCCACCGCTAGCAGGGATCCAGAATGTGAAGGAGTGTAATTCAGGCTTAGAATTCACAGCACATAAGGTCAGGTAATGGCAAGACAGCTGTTCATTACCGTTCTTCATTATTTCATCGAGCCCAGTTTTTCAACTCAGCTATGTACGCTGAGTCATGAGGCTCCCTGGCAAGCTTCAATTGATGGGTTTACAGGGCCACAGAAACAGAGCGGAGGGGGAACGATTAACCGTGATGATTTGGCGGCCTTCCAGATACAAACTGATTATACCAGAAGGTTCGCTGCAAATTCTCTCACGTGGTCAGTGAAAATGACTCCTGGCATCAGAAAGCGTGGCTGCGGTGCTCAACATCGTCAGTCAGGGGTGGGGTGGGGTGGGGTGCGGTAGGGTGGTCAGCTTTCCTCCCTGGCCCTTGCACGTCTCATCTTGGGGATTTCCAAGGTCCTTTTTCAGTCACATATCCTCTGGATCAGGTAGATTTCAACTACAAATTTACAGAAGACATTGTCTTTCCTGCTAGAATCATTGCAGCTACCAGTAGGTAGCTAAAGCCATACCCACTTGGTGATTGAAATAAATAAATAAAGCACACTTATTGAGTATGGAGGTCTAGAAGTAAATTTATTATTGTTGTTATCGGTTATTGTTGTGAGTGTGTATAAGGGGAAGTCAGAGTACAGCTTTTTTTTTTTTTCCCATGTAGATTCTGGGGACTGAAACTAGGTTGTCAGTCTTGGCAGCAAGACTTCCCTTTCCCACGGAGCCATCTTGTTGACCCCAGTATAAATCAAGGGCCAGTGAGATGAATCTGTGGGTAAAGCATGTGCGTGTGCGTATGCATGCGTACATGTACGCGTGCATACTCGTGCACACACACTAATGATAAATGAGAATAAGAAGTGATTCACAAACTCCTTTTGTGACAGGTGCTTTATAAACATCCTTTCTAATTCTTTTTTTTTTTTTTTCAAGACAGGGTTTCTCTGTAGTTTTGGAACCTGTCCTGGAGCTAGCTCTTGTAGACCAGGCTGGCCTCAAAACTCACAGAGATCCGCCTGCCTCTGCCTTCTGAGAGTTGGGATTAAAAGCGTGCGCCATCACTGCCTGGCTTCTAATTCTTACCTCAGTCCTTTTGTGATGGTTCTGAGGGATTCCTGGGTAGCTGGGGAGGCACCATTTCTGGGCATGTCTGTGAGAATGTTTTTACAGGGGGCTGGTATGTTGGTTGGTGGAGTAACATACCAGTTAGTTGTTCACACAACCAGTACGGTAGTTGAGTGAGAAAAGTGTAGATCTTCAGTGTGGGGTGGGCCTCAACCAATTAGCAGGGGCCCCAGAGAACAAAATCCGCAGGGAAAGGCAAACTCACTCTCTTTCTCTGCAGAGACAGAATTCCCCATTTGCTCTTAGACATCAGACTCTGGGGCTGACCCACCTCTGGACTCCAGGGTTTGTACCAGCGGCATTCCAGTCAGGTCCTTTGGTCTTAAGCCAAGAGTTCCATCATTGACTACCTGGTTCTCAGGCCTTCAGACTTGGATCGTCTGCCTCTTTGCTTTGCTAGCTTGTAGAAGGTCTGCTTGGAACCCCTCAGACTTCGTAAGCTAGTTATCTACCTGTCTGTCTGTCTGTCTGTCTGTCCATTTATCTACCTATCCATCCATCTCTATCATTATCCCCTGTTAGGAGTAGTGAGACCCCAGATCCTGAATTTCTTGTAAACAACTTGTTTTCCCCTGATCTGAGTGCCTACAGCTGCTCTGAGCACGAGACCTTCAGGAGTTCCTGATGGCCGGAGAGTGGTTTCTGGTGGGTTTGGCCGGGGCGTGGCTATCTCTATACAATCTGCCCCTGAACACAGTAAAGGGGGGCATTCTTGGGGAATTCGAGGATGACCCGTGCCGCTGTCTCTCTGTCTGTGTGTGTCTGTGTATTTTAACCTCCAGCCCCCTTGTCCAAAGCTTGCGAACTGGGTAATAGCGCACAGACACGGGGGGGGGGGGGGGGGGGGGGGG